>NC_142517.1:29692142-30000357 GCF_057876585.1 Rhinolophus sinicus
ATTTTAAGATAACGCTGTGTGTATTAATTGACAATTGATAGACAATTGAGATTAAAGGCTTAATATGATAAAATTATTAATATAAGTCATGTAGAATACAAATGATTATGCCAAAATTCAGCACAATTTCTTATAAAAAATATATTGGCACAAACCATATTGCTAAGTCCAAGGGTATTTGCTACCCATCGCAAACTCCTCACAGTTCCTTCATTCCTCTGACTAAATCTTTCAGAGAAAGAGGATATACAGAAAAGAATGTAGAAGTACTAGAACATAGAGGAACAAAAGTGGAAGAGAAGGCAAAAAAGAATTCATAAAGGACCAAAGATGAGAAAGAGAAGATGCCTAATCCGTCTAACCCTCTCCCACATCATCCCCCTATATAGCCCAAAGGCTCTGATTCCAGTGGTGAATGTGTGAGTGGAGACTCTGGTGAACCACCCTTTTGGCATCTTAGAAGTTCCACTTCCCATTCTTTCTTTATGATTGTACACGATGAGGGAAGGGGTTTTTATTACGCACATCTATAAGAGATCTAAGTGGGGAGTACGTAAGCATCCATTCTGGGTTGGAGCTTTTCAAAACTTCCAGATACTTTGTCATGGAACATAAATATATTTAATTATGTAGAAAGGCATAATCCTGCATTTAGAAACTAGATTCTTAGTATTATCTATCATTATGGTCATTATTATTATAAAATATGTATTAATTATCTGATTGAAGAGCAATGCTAAACGTAAAAATTCAAATGATATGTGCTAGTATAAATGGTCTCTAAAAGTACACACTGGGTAAAAAATGTTCCCTTACCACATTTAGGAGGGAATGCACTCCAAATTATATAAGGATTATGGGAACAGTATGTCTCTAGCAAATGGTTATTTGGCAACCAAACAAATGTGACATTAGAGTATGGAGTTGGAATAAGTCCATGTATCTTCTCTGATTTTAAATAGAACGAAGTGATATAAAAAGATTACTCCAAAATATGATTTTTTTGCATAACTTGAATGAAGTTTGCTTTATATAACTGGTAGACACAGAGAAATTATATAGACACTTTATATAACTGGTAGACGCAGAGAAATTATTTTTATTAATATTTACATAAAGGATCAATATGTATACGTGGAGTTTTTAGTTTCTACCTGTCTGAATCTTCAGTTTTTCAGAACAGACCACCACCAAATGTCCAAAGTCAATGTCATGTAGATAACCTGCTTACCTACAGCTCTTCAAGGGCTGCATTTTATTAGGCAGGCAATTTTCAAATTCAAGTAGGGATGATAGCATGACTGTGCTTCTCAAATGGAATAACATATTAAAATAAAATCTGTTTCCTTCTAAAGACTTTAAACAAAGACAGAAATTCAGGGATCTTAAAAGCAATCTAATATATTTATCATCCAATCCATTCTTTGGATTGAACTGCTATAAATGGATTCTTACATTGGATTCAAATACATATCCCTCTTACTCCTACCTTTCTATCTTAGCCATACCATTTAGAATCAAAACTGTCATTACAGAGCTTGGTTGGTTTTGTTCATTGCTGTATCCCCAGAGCCTAAAACCTGGCACACCAGAAACACTCAATAAATATTTAAAGAATGAATAATGGCTACCGCTTATTGAAAGCTTACTATGTGTCAGGCAGTATGTTAAGAAATTTTCACACACTATGCTATTAATATTTCATCCTGACAATAAATACAAGGTTGTAGTTATTATCATCATTTTAAACATAAGGAAACCGAGGTTTACAAAGCCTCTGCAACCTGTCCAAGATCACAGAGCTTGCAAGGGCAAATCCAGAAATCAAATCCAGGTCTGATTCCAAAGCTCCCATTCTCAGCTATTACCTTAGCCCTTTCTCTAATTCAACAGCCCTTTTGAACAAGTACACTTAAAATGACACTTTACCAAAAGACTTAAAAAAAAAAAAAAAAAAAACAGATCTCCATATAATGTCTAAATATACCTGAAAGGGCAGGCATTCAATAAACATCCACTGAATAAATATGCAATAGGAGCAAATATTCCAAGAGGCTTCAGAAATATCTGTAGAATTTGGAAATGAATACAGTACATAAAAGTTTCTTAGCAGCGATATTAACTTCTGCTAAGTCCTTTCTTACTCAGTCCTAGATAATTATGCTAAAAGAGATGGGAAACTACGGGTTTCATTTAAGTGAGTCAGAGATCAGGAGTGGCATGTTCAGATTTACAACTGGGCCGTGACCGTTACGACTACAGTGTGAGGAATGGGTGGGAGAGGGAGAGAGTAGCTGCAGAGATCAGTGATGATGTAATACCGAGAAAAACTTGGATCTGCTTAGACATTAGACAAGGGTGCTGGTGGGGAAGAGAATTAGTGTCAGAGGTTTTGGAAGGAAAAATAGTTGGCCATTGGGGTGAGGGGGAAGGAGCATAAGGAAAATGTCAAATGTAATTCCTGGATTTCCAGCCTTGCATAGCCTGAAAAGATAAATTACTCTGGAAGACGACCAAGTTTATAAGAGAATAAACACAAATTTGAACTCCAATGGAAATGTTGAGGAGGTAGCAGGATAGCGGGGTTCTGGGAGCAAATATGGGCAGGTCAGTGGGCCGGATGCCTACTTGGGAGTCTTAAGTGTGTAAGTAGTAGTTAGAATCCTGGAACAATGCTGTGGATCTTTATCAGGTAGACACAAATGTCTAGCAACACTTGACCAACCTACTGGTTTATAGTCAAGATAAAAAGCAAGACGCATAGGAAAGGGAGATGCCAGGTAGACAGGAGGAATGGAGAAGATGCCAGGTAGACAGTGTTCATTCTTTCCCCATTAAATCCTCTTTGCCCCTCCTGTTTTCCCTCTCCCTGAGATCTAATATCTTAAGGTAGGGTCATTTGCTGAAAATTGGAGGTAGGGGAGCAGGATACAGAAATAACAGGGAAGCTTTGAAGTTACAGGAAAATAAGTATGGCGCATGACATAACTCTCAAAGGATCACAGATTCTATAAGACAGGGAAATAAAGATGAAGCAGGCAAAAAGGACACCAACTCCATTCATATCCAGATCCTAAGAAACGTGGAGTTGGAAAGAATTAACTCTATTTGAGAGGCAAGATAAAGAAGCAGCGTCCTCTGGGAAGAGGCTAAGTTCCACTTAGGTCAAGGAGATACAGAAAGGTTCAGAGGGCATCATATATATTATATACATCTATATATACATTATCGGCTATCAATAGAAGCCATAAGAGGCAGATATTCTCACCTTCCTGCTATGACATGGATACACTGTATATATCTACACCCAATGTTTGTAGAGGAGCAACATGCAAAATGATTAAGAGTATTGCACAAAGATTAAGAGCATGAATGTTAAGCACCTACTATGTGTATATAATATGAAATGTTTCTGTCCTTCCATAAATATATAATCTGAAAGGGGAAAGATGATGGAATTATCTGCACAAATAATGAAAGAGATAAACAGCAATCCAATAAAAAATATAAATAGTACATAGCTAGTTGCTTGGTGATACTGAGATAATTCAGGTCCTCTTTGATATTAGAAGACTAAGTTCATATCCTACACTTGCTACCAACTTCTGAGTAAGCTTCAGTTTCCTCATTTGTAAAAAGCTGTGATGACAAAATGAGATGATATATGGAAAGCGTTTAAAACAATTCCTGGTATGTCATAGCACTCAATAAATAGAGGCTCCACAATTATTGTTTTACTGTCTTATAATTTTATTTTATTTTTTTTAAATTAAAGCACTTAATTTAATTAAGTGATATGGTCATTGCGGTTCTGATTTGCATTTCCCCGTCTGTTGGTCCTCTGTATGTCTTCCTGGGAAAAGTGTCTATTTAGTTCTTCTGCCCATTTTTAAATCAGATTGTTTGTTTTTTGGTTGTTGAGTTCTACTCAGATATATTTTGAATATTAGCCCCTTATTGGAAGTATCATTTACAAATATCTTCCCCCATTCAGCTGGTTGCCTCTTTGTTTTGATGATGGTTTCTTTTACTGCACAGAAGCTTTTTTGTTTGATGTAGTTCCATTCATTTATTTTGCTTTTGCTTCTCTTGCCTTTGGGATCAAGTTCACAAAAACACCTCTGAGATCAATGTCCATAACTTAGCGCCTATGTTTTCTTCTATGTATTACATTGTTTCAGGTCTTACATTCAAGTCTTTAACCCATTTTGAGCTAATTTTTGTGTATGGTATAAGATAGTAGTCTAGTTTCACTCAATTTACTATTACTAATGACAATAAAATGGAATTCCTAACTAGGTTGAAAGCTTTTTACATTAAAGATCATTAATTTTTTTTAAAGATAGTGTACAGTGTTCAGAGAGCTACACAAATAGTACTGTCTAACATTTACCAACATAAATATTTTCTCAAAAATATTAGTTGAAAGAATGCTGTAAACATTATTCTATCCTATTTCTCATGGAATGCATAGATTGGTAACAGAATACACAATTTTATTAGTTATTTAACATAGATTTTTCAGCAGATGCTGTCTCTTTCCAAACTAGCTACTTTAAAATAATGAATTAAGAATAAATTGAGAACAAGGACAGTGACTTATTCATGTCTGTAGAACCGAAAACATCTTCCCTGATCCTTTGTACAGTTAAACAATGACAACAAATCTGTGTCCATAAAAGACATAAACAGTGGCTGAATTGTAATTATATAGATCACTAGTGTACAAATTAGAGTACAGTATGACAACGACAAAATTAACCATTTTTGTTACTTCTATTCAAGGGAAAGGTACAGATAGGATATCTATAAACATTCTAATCAAAAGGAATTATAGAATAAGGGGTGTGTAATTAAAAGATTTATGGGTTATTTTTGAGGCCAGAGACAAACAAAGATGAGGAAAAACACTTCTAACCTGGAAACGTAGGCACACCGATTTTATAACATAGTAACTACAGGTGTTTATAAGCAGTACAATCTCGGTCACTAAGAGACACACACCTGAGAGAGCTTAACTTAACATATCATAGGGAAGAGCAGCATGCTACTTTGTCTTAGAAAGCAATCTGTCCCAAAGCCTAATGGTGGGGGGAAGGTTACTAGCAAACACTCCTTACTACAAATCCTATCATCTGTCTTCCTTAGCATCACAAACCTCTCTTGGCTCTTCTCTGCCAGACTGCTTTACCAGAGTCGTTCAGTGGATTTCTCTTCTTTCTACCATCCCATAAATGTAGCTGATGTCTTCTCACTCCACACAGTGCTTAGGCAATTGCATAAATTCTTTTGGCTTCAACTACCAACCATTTCCTGATGACTCCAAAATCTATAGCTCCAGTTCAAATCTTTCTCATGAGCTCCTGGTCCATTTAATCAACTGTTATCACATATTTCTTCACAAATATTTCAAGTCCAACATGCCTAAAACTGAACTCATTATATTCCCTTCCAAGTCTGCCAATATTAGTATTTTCATCTATCCGGTTACTAAAATCAGAAATTTGGGAGACATCCTAGACTTTCTTTTCTTCTTCACACCCCAACTTCTGGTCCATTACAAGTTCAGAGAAGGCATAAATCTTTAATGGCAAACTACTCACAAATATAAACAAATTTTTTTGTGGTATTTGGAAACTATTAAGTATAGTGGAAAATGTAATTTACTCAAGTGGTAGGTAAAAGAACAAGATCAATCAGGTTTTGAAATTGATAAAAAACCATTTTATTACCTTTCCCAGTTGTAGAGATTAATATTGATCTGGATTGCTTGATAAACAAGGCCAGCCTGAAGAAGTACTATTTCAGCCTCCTGCATGTTCCCACTGAACATTAATATGTGGGCCATTTTTGATTCTTTAGACGGAAGATCTTTTATAGATTTGATGTATTGAACCTTATCAATCTAATAAAAGAAAAAATATTTGAAGCGGATAATAACAGAAATATAATAAATTATGGTAAGAAATACACACACATACATACAAATAAGTAAACATTACTTACTTCACCAATTGCTGCGTAGGCTATTTCGGCAGTAGTCATATCTCGATTAGCAACTGCCATAGCAGCTAGGCAAGCCCACATGGTTTGCTCCTAAAATAAAATATGAGAATAATTATCTCAACTACATGGTTGAACTGCCTTAAAATATACTGATTTAAAATATAACACAATTATATTTTTATTTTTATTTTAAAAAGTTACCGAGTATGGCACCGAAAGAACTAATAATTGAATAAATTAATGATATGGAAATTTCATTGTGGCTACTTTGTTAAATTATATTAATAACACATAAAGAGCTTCTTTTAAATCAATTTTTTTGAAAAATTTCTTTTCTAATTATCAAAGCTTGGTTTTTGAACTTACAATATACTTTTAAGATAACAAGGCTTAAACCCTCCAGTCTTTTTGATGAGATGTTAAAGACCATAGCTTGTAGGGAACTTAAGGAACAATGAGGCTCTTAGATAAGGCTATTATAGCAGACTGTCATCACTAACCCACTGTAAGGAAAAGCATCAACAAGTCATTCCACTAAAGTGTACTCTAAGGGATGTTAACCAATGTTCAATAAAAGAGTTCTGTGGTCAAACATATTTGGAAAATACTGAATTCAACCAAGTTGGGAAATGCTGACCTAAAGCAGATTCTTAACCTTAGCTGTAGGCATCATCTGAGGAATTTAGAAACTATGCCCAGGCCTCTCCCCAGATGTAAGAAATTAGAATCTTTGTGAGGGTAGAATGTGGAAACCTGACTTTTTAAAATAGTTCCACAGAAGACTTTTATATGTATCAATATTAAGAACCTATACATTTAAATGATAGCTTCTTCAGAAAATAAACTACAAAGCATCTATCCACCTACATTATTCACGTCTTCACTTATAAAAAGAGACAAGATCCCAATTGCATATTTTCCAGCCCTTAACTGTTATCATTTCTCATCTTGCGCAAAGACATTGTGTAACATAATACTAACATTATATAATAATATTATATAGTAATATAAACGACGTATACACAACTATGGATCTTAAATGTGAAGTACCTTAACAAAGCGACAAAGTCTTACAGCATCTTCCCATTTTGAACTGCTTACATATTCATGGAGAATAGCAGGATATGGTGATATGCTGATGTGAACCAGTGAACCATCAGCTCTTCTTATAGTTACCTGATTTCCAACAAAACTCACAATATGGGGATTTTTACTAAATTCACTGTTGGGGAAAAAAAAAGCAAAGTGTAATTTATATTCTGAGCAAAATTTTTCGTATATATTAAATTTGAGGGTTGACCCCTGACATACATATGAAGTCTCAAACCTCCAAAATAGTTAACTCCAGGAAGAATGTATATATTCAAATAAACATTTGAATGTAACCTGCTTTATACACTTGGAGCAAAATATACAGTTTAATATGGTAAAATTATTACATACGTGAGAGCTAGTCCTAGAAGTATTTGAAATGACCTTTTTTCCTCAGTCTTAAGATAAATCACACAAATCATTAAATCACTTAGCTTCAGCTTTTAGAAGTGTTAAAGTAAACCATTAAAAATTAAGTTGATTTCAAGATTTTATAATCATAAAAAGAGGTGACTAACTTCTCTTCATTAGTTTAAATACTTTTTAAATGATGCCTCTGGTTTGGCTAAGGTTGTGAACTTGAATATTAAAAATGAACTCAAAATAGATTTGCAAGATTAAGCTAAGTTTTAGAGTTCAGAAGCCTTTGTATTCCTATTTTGTCAAGAGTGGGAGATCTTACTATTTCCTAAGAGAATTTAGAAATATAAATGCATTTAATTTTCTGAAGAATATAAAATTTAAAAAAAGCTTTTCAATAATTTCATATATTTTTTCTATCTCTAAGATTAATTTAAAAATTCAATTTTAAGTTGAATTCAATTTTAGAATACATACATTCCTGGAAGTTTTAGGGTCCATGATAATCTGGGACATAGGAAAGGTAGTTACAAGGCTGGGGAACACTGAAAACTCTGAAGAGTTATTAAGAGACATTAAAATCACTAAGCCACATTGACAAAAGAAAAAAGAAAACCTGAGGTACCATTAAACAACATTAAGCTTGGAAATTACATTCATATAAGGAACAAATAAATAACTATAACAGTATTGTACAACACTTGCAACTCGGTTCCATCACTTAAGTCTCACTAAGCTAACTTTAGCTGAACAAATTAGTTTACTGAGTAAAGTGAAAGATATCTTGCAGGATTGAAATTAGAGTAAAAAATGTGACATTCTTAAGAGTTTTATTTACCACAATAAACAATTCTATGCAGTAAAATGTTACCTTGCATCCCTTTCATATAATGTTTTAGGCAAAATGTCTCTGTCCACATAAACCGTATTGGGGTAATACCACACTGTTAATCGAGTGTCTTGAAGTCCACACAGGATATTGCATGTGTCACTCCACGCCAAAGTATGTACCATTGTTCCTTATTTTTAAGAGAATTAATGTACTGTTAGTTCCACGGTATTGTATTAAAAATATATCTTTAAAATCAGTTGTCATGCAAGACCCCATCTAATTTCTGGTAGGACTGACTCTATTTTCTGATCATATAAAGGTGAAAACAGGTACAAAAATTCACATAAGAATTTATGGAAATATTTGAATAGCCTTCCCAGAACTATTATATTTTTATCATGCAAGTCTTTCTTCCATGCCAATTTAGTTGTGGCAGATAAAGACTTGCCATTAAAATGGAGTTAAGTAGGTAATAAATGTTATGATATCAAAGCATTATTCATAGATTCATTCAAACAAGTAAGCTATTTAGTATAATATATGACAGAGTAGATCTAAGAACATTGAAAGTAATTTTAAATGTATTACAATTATTTTACCAAGTTTGATAATTTGTTCTTCCTTCCCAAATCGTTTCACTGAGGTGATATAGAGATCTCTATTTTTATCAATGAAAGCAATTTTTCTATCATTGGTAAGTCCTTTTTGATCCAGAGCAATTTCCAATATTTCATTCTAAAATAAAAAAAAAATGAAAATACTGGATTAGTTTTAGTGCTTAACATTAGATCATTTTAAGTATTTTAATTAAAGAGTGTTTGTTTAAAGATCAATTAAATATCACTCCAGTACTTATAGTGATAAAATGTCCTTGTTAAATAACTTTGAACTGCTAATACACTAATAATTCAAAAGCTATAGTAACATGTACATTTTTTGTTTGTTTACCAGGGAAAGATGCTCCTTAAAACACTATACAATAATATATATTTTGAAACTCTGCAAGCTGAGAAACACTTGCATCTTAGTAGTCAGGATGAAAGAGTGAGGCAACTCTGGGTATCCCATAAGGTCTACTTTGATTAAGCTTCTCATACCAAAATTTAAGTAGATTGCTTATACTTTAAAGATTTGTAAGAGTTGATTTATGGAGATATCTTATGTTCTTAAGAGCCTTAAATTTTATAGATTCTTTCATAGTCATTTCTTGCAAAACAGGAAACAATCTTTTGATGTGGGTATTATACTTACTTTGCAGATGAGAAGACTGAGATCCATAGCCATTAAGTGATTTTGCTCAGAAAAAGCTGGTAACAAGCATATCTGGAATTGACAACCCAGACTTCTGACTGCACAATTAGTGATCTGTCTACAATAGTAAAGTATTTCTGGCATACAGCATTACTCTATTATACTAGCTAGTGAAATGAATTTCCTTATAATTTGGAAATGTTTCAGTATGGATTTATTTCAATTCAATCCAAGAGGGATTTGTTTACTGCTTACTATGTCTGAAGACTTGCTAAGATCTATGAATTCAACAAGAATCATGAGCACACCAAGTTACTGTATCTAAGTATACTATCATAACTCTATAAAAAAATTACTGGAAACTAAAAACAAAAACAAAAAAACCCACACATAAAGCCTCATCCAAGTTGATGGATCAGGATAAGCCATATACCAGCTCATAATACACTTTTTTTTACAAATTCTTCTTGTCTTTGGAAATTCCATCAATTGTATTTATTTTATTTTATTTTATTGGGGAATATTGGGGAACAGTGTGTTTCTCCAGGGCACATCAGATCCAAGTCGTCCTTCAGTCTAGTTGTGGAGGGTGCAGCTCAGCTCCAAGTCCAGTTGCCGTTTTCAATCTCAGTTGCAGGGGGCACAGCCCACCATCCCATGTGGGAATTGAACTGGCAACCTTGTTGTTGAGAGCGCGCGCTCTAACCAACTGAGCCATCTGGCTGCCCCCATCAATTGCATTTTAAAGAAGAAAAGAATGTTCCATTTATATCCATTTATGCATGAAATGTAATTCTAGATATTTCCAAAATGGAAACCTTTCATAGAAACTGATCTTTACAATAAATTACTTGTCATCCCCATCAAAAGTACCTAGAACGTTTTTTTAAACACTGTTAAACAGATAGGATTCTCCTCTCTAAGAAATTCAAAATTGAAGATTGACCATAATAATAATGCATTTGTACACGGTGGGGAGTGTTTCCTCCTCCTCATCCCCTCTTAATTCAGCAGGGCTTTTTCACTTCCTCTTGTCCAGGCCTCTTCTGTCCACTGTTGTTTTGTTCCTCCCGGGTCACTCTTTGTAGCAGGACATGAAAGCAGCTTCATGTCCACTTGAACCTTCTCCCTTGCCCTACATTACTATTCATTCAGGAAAAGTCAGACTTGAGTTCTAGTTTTGGTTCTGTTATTTACTTGGGTTTCAGTTTCTTCATATACGATAAAATAAAATAGATTGGCTTTTTCTATAGCAACCCAAATTTGAAAATCCTTTGTATTATATACGAGGCAAAGAGATAAAAATATCCTGTGCAACTGAGTGAAGCGTGAGATGAGGAAGTCACCTCCATTCCTACAATAATGAAACTGTAACTTTCTTACACTTAGGAAGGATTCCAGAAAAAGAATTATCACATTAAAAGAAATGTTTATTAAACCTTACTAAATGACTCTTCATTTCAATGCTACTAACAAAAATAATGACTGTATCTTTGAAAAAGTGGCAATTTATTCCCTTTATGTATGCTTAATCCTACTGTAAAGGAAAAATTCTGCTTATATAGTCTTGATTTAAAATGATTATAAAGGAGAGGCTGTGAGGAAGAAGGCATCTCATGTATTACTAGTGAGAACATAAATTGGTATATCTCTTTGTAAGAGAACTTGACAATACTTACTAACACTCATGTCCTTTGACCCAGCAACAGCATTTCAAGAATTTATCCCACAGATACACTAACACTTGTGCAAGAAGATACATATGTAAGGTAAGTAATCTTGGTAACATTGTAATAGCAAAAGACTGAAAACAAATGTCTATCATTTTGGCACAGGTTAAATTCTGATATATCCATAAAATGTTATACTATATGTGTGTGTCGAGAGGGGGAGGTGGAGGGGTAGGGGATTATTGGGAAAGCACTTTATATGTTGATATGGAAAGATCTCCAGAAATAGTGTTGTGTGAGAAAAGCAAGGTACAGAGTTATATGTTACACTTTTGTGCAGGAGCGAAGAAAAAACATATAGTTTTGTTTGTATATGCACTAAAAACCTCTGGAAGGATATATAGGAGATTAGTGGCAGTGGTTACTTACTTGGTGAAAAGCAACAATAATAATGAGGAATAGGTGTAGCAGGGAGACTTTTTCAATGTATAATTGATGCTTTTGATTTCTGAATCATATGAATGTGTGTTATTCAAATTGAAAATGATTACAAAAAGAAAAAAATAACATATAGAGTAACACTTCACTAGCAGCACTGAACAATAAAGTTAAAAGCATTTTTAGACCCTAACATATCACTTATTAGAAAAATAATAAAAGTGCTCCTTTGTTTATTTTAAGGCTAAAAATCAGAAACGAATAAACAATTCACAATTCAGGGTATTTTTGCACTTTTCCCCCCCAATTTAACTATAATGCTAAAATCTGAAGAAAATGCTGGCAAAGGGCAGGTCAATGGAAAAACCACAAGCTGTTTAGAAATATAAACACATTTTTATTTACCGACAGGTGCTACAACTTTAATTAAGATAGAACATTCTATTGAAAAGCAGTAAAGAACCTGGACAATAGACATATAAATCAGACCCTTTTCTTCAGTTAATTTGCATTTATAGCATTGTATTACAGTTCACTAGTGCTTAGTCTTCAACGGTGACATTTTTAGGCAAAACACTCTGTAGAATGAACACTGGCTTTAAATATAAAACTAGTTCCTATGTTTTTCTTCTTAAAGTGAAAACATTAATATTAAAAAGGAAGTAAATAAATAGTGGCTATTTACATTAGAAATAGCTAATGCTCATTACCTTATGAGAAAGAAGCTTTCCATCACCTAATGGTTTTCCAGTTGATGCCTCAAAGAGGAAGATTACTTGGGGAAAAAAAGGAGAACATCAGTTAATGTATTACAATTTTTATTGGTACATTTCAGTGGAATTACCATAATCCTCATGAGAAACTGTTTAACTCTGCGCCCCCCGGAGTATCTCCATGAGCAGCACAGAAGAGCGGCAGCAGCACCCCATCCCTACTTATTAGTGGGGTCAGAATTCTCAGTGAAAACGGTGGGACTAAGTACTTCTTCCTGAAAACACACATTCCCTAATTTGAACTGTTTGTAATGGTATGGCCTCAATGCTCCATAAGATCAACAATGGCAAGTCCAAATCTGGATGTAGTTTGTAATTTTGATAACTCCGATGTAGACCAATATAACATCACAATTGTATTTCACAAAGGAAACACATGTCAAGTGCCTACTATATACAAGGCGGGCAATGTGCTAGGCACCGTCCAGTTCCCTGTGGTCAGTAGACCACGGTGGGATAAAGAGTGTGTCTCCTCTCTGTCCTGGGTTCCTGGCAGAGAGCCTGTACTCTTGGAATTTCCTTAGTGACAGGAAAGTCTTTGTTATGCTCACAGGGGTACTCCTGGTAGAACAAATGCTTTGGCCCCCTTTTCTGTTTCACCAAAGGCTTTTCCTAATCTCAAACATGACAGTAGTATTGGCAGCGGTTCTTTCCTCTTGAAAATATTGTTGGAGTGTTTGTTTTAAAGTAATTCCAGAGTTACTTCTGTCCATAATTCATCCCAAATGGAGTAATTTTATATGACTGAACACATATAGGATTACAAAAATGAAAAGACAGAAATGGCATTTAAAGAGAGTAGTCAGAAAAGAAAAGCACGGACAATTTATAAAGATCATAAAAATGCTAAAATATGTCTAACATGATATTTAAATGCCAGAAGATCACACTTTTATTAATAGTATATTTATTAGAAGCTTTTAGTAAACCTTAGGATATTAAATTTGACGTCACTGGTTATATTCAGAGGAAATCAGGTGCATCTTTTAAAATTGCCAATTATACTGAGAAAGAAGAAAAAGAAAAACATATAACCATTTTTAATTAAGTGTAGAAACAAAATTAGAAAATTTTGGCTTCCATTTAAAAAAATGCTTTGGGCTTGGCGAAACCTAGTTATTTTCATAGCTATACAAGTATCTTTAAAAAAAAAAAAGCCTTCCATCCTTTTGCTGACTGCGTGTATTACAATGAGCTGGAAGTATGAGGATAAACTCGTCAACTTCTTTCCATAACTGTAAGTGGCCCTGATCTATAGGAGGCTGGACCTGTATTTTAGTGTTAACATGTAATAGAAACTGACAGAAAGAACAAGGAAAGAGTTGGGAGCTGAAAGAGTTGCTTCTAAACATATGTAACTGCTCTCTAACTCCTACTCCGCCCATACCCAGACATTTGTTTCAAATAATCACCCACATTAATCACATAGCGTATCTGTGCAAAGTGAATGGGAAGAAGGAAGTCAAAAGCAGTACCTCTGCTACTTAACCAATCACTCAAAGGGGAATTCACATCCATTTAACATGTACTTATTGGGCACCTACTATAACATAGAATACTGTACTTGGTTCAAGAATCCTGCCTATAAAGGGACTCTCAAATTATAAATGAACCACTGATTTCACTTGTGGATGGTCCCTTTGAAAGGAAATTTTAAAGATTCAGATATTGCAATTGTGTTTTCGATTGTTAGCATATACCTCCACTAGTTTCTTTAAAAAGGAACACAAGGAAAATACTTTCCCTCATTTTATATCAGTTCTACAATTTTACTCTTTTTGATTTTTCTATTTACAGCAAAATGAAATTACATGATTATCTTGTTCAACAATCAAAGTGTATGTAAGAAAAACAAAATTTATTGGCATATAAATCCGTATTTCTGAAAAATGTTCCTAATTTTTTCTAACTGTCAAAATCTATGAATCATCAAAGGATTAAAGAATAATGGAATATGCTTCAGATGTAAATTAACTATAGAAAAATTCAGAATAAGGTATGTTCAGTTGGAAACATACCTGTTTATTAGAGCTTCTACCTAAAATATGTGGTGCTGAATAAGAAAAGTATAAACAACTCATAGTGATCACTAGGATTTTTCAAATGTTAAGTTTATTGAAGACAAAAACCTGACTTCCTAATTATCGTTAACAATTACACAGCCATCTTAAATCTGTCTGCTATCTCCGTTCTATTTTACTTCATTCTCTTTTCTTCTTCTTTAGCTAGAAAGGAAGTCCTTAAAAACAAAACAATTACCAAATGTCCTCTCTCAGAGAAGGCCTAAGGCATGAAGAGACCGGAATAGCTTTATTTAGGAGAACTGTGTTTCCCATTAGTAAGAGAGGTGATGCTATCTCAAAGCAGAGAAGTTTTAAAAGTGGGACAGTTTCGCAGCTCCTGAATTAGGTCTTCCATGGAGTGAACTAATAAAATTAACAGTCAGGTCAGATTTTTTTGTTTGGTAATAGTCACAGTAATGAACAATGTTTAGTAATATGTATTAACAGAGAAAAACAGTATTTTTCCACGAGGCTTCAGGGATAACTCACTCTCACTCTCACCCGACTGGCTCCTCCTCCTCTTACCCATCTCTAGATATTGATGTGCTCACTCTGGTCCTCTTCTCTCGATATACCTACTTCCTAGGTGACTTCATTCAGTGCCATGGCACTGTACAACAATGACATCCAGATTTTCTCTAGTCCCCACCTCTCTCCTGAGCCCTGGGCTTGTTTATCTTACTGTTTACTCACCATCCATGCTCAGGTGTCTAAGACACATTTGAACTTATCCTGACGAAAACAGAACTCTTGGTTTGTGGACTTCCTCTACACTTCCTCCTGCCCTGTCTTCCAATCTCCTTCATCCAGGATGAAAACCTAGGACACTGTGCTTGCCTCCTCTCATTCCCTCATGCCCACATCCTTTCCATGGCCAAGTCTTTACATGATGTGGCTCATGCTTATCTCGCTCTCTGTCCTCCTGTCCTGTGACTCTAACTCTGGGGACTTTGTCACATAGCCCTCCAGCAGTTCCTTTTCCATGCCAGTCATTCTCACCTTAGAACCTTGCACTTGAGATGGTCATTCCTCTCCCTCACCTCCAGAATTCTCTATTTACTCACATGAATCATTAGCTGACTATTTAAAAAATACATTTGTCTGTCAGTCTTGTTCATTATTGTATCATCAACTTCTAAAAAAGTGCTTGGCACACAGTAAACACTCAAAAATATTTGTTGCATAAATAAACTGTGATACAGCAATGCCTTAATAAAATGGTTTCACTGTACCATGCAATTGCAAAACACCTGACATATTTATTTATAAATACTAATGTGGTCTAGATTTTTATATGAACATTTAAAATTATTCATAACTTTCCTCTTTCTTAATTTAAAATATATATCAGCAAAATAAATAGTACAATGAAGCACAATATTTACTATTACCAAATGAAGAAAAAGGGAATGTTTTTAAAAAGATCAGTAAACTTAAAAATTAACTTACTCTTTTCAGACTCACAATCTTGAATTTAATCTCTCTACCAACAGCTACTGAATAAGTAAAGATTTATTCCTTACCACTAAGCTGTTATTATTATGACAACAATCTATTTGTTCCATCAATTGAGTATGACAACTTTACAGATAGTATGACAACTTTAGTTCTTTCATTGGTTCATAATTAGGACAAATTAGGAAGCTTATAATGGTTTCATATAAAGTTAACATTAATAGATGAGAAAATGAAAGTTAATGTATGAAAATTTTAGTGTTAACACATTGAATGGAAATTGGACATAGCACATTATAAAAATGTACTTACTTTTTTCATCAGCTTTATCTTTTATTGCTATGGTATCGTTACTCAGAGACACAGTCTGTGCATTCAGAATATCTGTTCTCATTCCAGGAAATTTTGGAGAAGAAATGAAGCGCCCTTCGTAAGAATATAAATAGATACCACTACCATTTACAAGAAGAAAATGTCTAAAAAATAGAGAATAAAAATATATTCACAAATAACAGTTTACTATATTTTTATATCAGAATAGTCTATCCTTTGGAAAAATCTGAATCTTAAAATTAAAATAGTAAGTACATAGATATATACAGAATGAAATATACAAATAACCTGAAAAGTCAACACTGGCTATTTTGGTTTGTTTTTAGGTTTTTGATGGAGATAGAAGAAAAATGAAAATGCCCATAATCACAATTCTATATACTAAAATTTTGACTTCTTTTATATTATAGTTGCAATTTATTTCCTTTCCTAAAGAAGCATCTCTATAAAAAAAAAAAGCTGTAAGAAAAATCTTACCATTTACAATTCAGTTATTGTAATGCCAGATGCTACTTGTTTCATGAAACCGTATATTAATATGTTTCACAATTAAAGATTATGTTAAAGATAATTAAAGATTAAATACTGGTTAAAGTCTAAAACAGTGAAAATGACTCAAAAGTTAACCTCAGGGTCAGCATTTATTAAAATAAGATGCTTTGACTTTAAAATAATATGGTGACTATCAGTAAATGTCATATTGATGTAGGAATATTGTTCCTGTGAGTCCCCAAATCATGTAGATGATGTTGGATCTGCCGGCAGTTTCTGGGTGTGGGACAGGATCGTGTCTTGTGAAGCCGAAGAATGGAAACACGGACCAGGGAGAGGCAAAGAGTTTTAAAAAGAGGATAGTTTATTGAAAGCAAAGAGTTAGAGCTCCCGAGTGAGAAGGGGTCCCGAATGGGGGTGCCCCGTGACTGAGGCAAAAGCTCTTACTTTTGTACTTTCCCTTGCCTGTTTGGGGTAGTGGAGCTGTTTCAAGAACGGAACTGTTTGAAGAAGGGAACTGGTGCCTTCTAATGAAATTCATCTACCAGGTTTGCTCTGCTTGCCCATCCTAAAGGAATTAGCAAAGTAACCCACTCTTATCTATCAGATCAACTCCGTTTGTCAGGCCAAAAGGAATTTTATGATTAACCACATGGCCTTGTTACATTATGTTCTGGAGCAAAGGAGTGATTTCAAAACCTGGAGTTTTAGGCAATGGCTGTCTTTTGTTTATCCCACCAGGGACCTCCCTGTCTACCTAGGGACATGCTAACTCTCCTGTCTCAATATCTAAAACAACACATCGGTGTTGACAGCTGTATTCAAGGCATAAGAGTTCTGTGTAGCTAATTTTTTGTTAAGTCAAAATGCAAATATTTATGGCTACATTTTTCTTTGAAAATTTATAAACATTGCAAAAAACAATTCAAATAATACAGAGAAAGCAAAAGATCTTTTGCAATCCTACCTCCGTAAAGATAGCTTATGGCAAACAAATTATGAATATAACATAACTTTGCTTAGTTAACTCATTCCTAATGGACTTTTATTTCAAATTACTTACTGTTTTAAAGGATGTCCAACACATCTCTGTACATCTACCTTATTTACTTTCTTAGTACAACTTCAATAAATGCAACTACTTTTAAAACTTAAATATATATTGTTAAACTGCCCTTTGAAAGGTTGTATTGATTTACACTCATAATACTGCTATACTGGAGTGCCTATTTCCTCAATGGTGAACACATTGCTTTTTTTGGGGGGGGGGTTTACTGGAACTTTATTTAGTGAAAGGTTATTAGCATTATTACTTTTTAAATCTTATATTCAAGATTTTAATATCCTTGATTCAGAACTATTTCTTTATTCAGGAATAACTAATTGTTCTTTCTTGCTATGGAAACAAATAGGAAATAAACAAAACCAATGAAAAGTTAGTATATAACGAATACCAAATATACACTTTAATTAAATTAATACGTGAGTATTAGTCTAGTTTATTTAATTGAAGGGTCTGACCCTTACATATTAGTGTATAAAAAAAAATATTTGCTAATGTTGACAAAATGACACATCATATTAGTATATATTCTTTCTTAGTCTCAGTACTAAAAGCATTTTCTCTTCTAAACAAGATACTATAACTTTTAACCTACTTGTGAGTAAACACTGTGTTTCAAGGGGCAAACATATCTAAATGTACAAATAAAACTAGCAATAGGTAGTAAATAAAATATGCTTTAATTACCTAATAATTTATTCCATTAAAATATGCCTTTACTAAGAGAATAGTCAATAAATACATATTTATAAATAATGCACAAATAAATTTATTTGGAACTGTTCGAATAAAAAGAACTTCCGAAATATGTTTACTTTTTTAAAATTTTTATTAAATTTATTGTGGTGACGTTGGTTAATAAAATTATATAGGTTTCAAGGGTACAATTCTCTAATACATCATCTGTATATTGCATTGTGTGCTCATCACCCAAAGTAAAGTCTTGTTCCTTCACCACATGAAACATGGTTTTTTAGATAGCTGACATCATACCTTTTAAGGAACAAAGATATCGTTTTTTAAATTTATGATAGAACTAAATAAATAAAGCCTATTTTAATATCATCAAACAGATGATACAAAATTTAACACAATTATTTCTTGATCACTCAGGGTCATTAATATGATGATCATTCTTTCCAGTAACTAGTTAACTGATAGCTTTGATACTCATGAGAATCTGTTGGTGCCGCAGAATAATGCCACCCAGCTCCACAGTTCTGTGCTTTAAGTTTCCTCTGTGCTCCCTTGCCAGGCAGTCACTTTTCTTCCTGTCACTGTGCCAGCCTCTAACAGCCCATCAGCACCATTCTGCTGGTTTGCTATTTATAAAAGGCTGTGGGCCAGCAAACCTGATAATAAACACTATTAAGAGCTGCCGAGGTGGTGAGTAAAGGGATGAGGAATAAAATGATACATGGTTTTGGTGCAAAGATTTTCATAGGGAGCTATTTTAAGTAATTATCTATTATATTTTCATATTTGTTCCACGTTTTACTGGGTTGCAGCTCTCTTGTTTAACTTGTGATTCAGTAGGGTATCACTGTACTTGATGGGCTGATTGATAGTGCTCGTGGAAAAGTGTGGGTTCCTGAGTAACAACTACTCCGTCCTTAGTCCAGTTAATTGGTCTGAAATTTCTCAGTCCTGTCTGCACAGAATATTATTTTTCAAACTTGAGGTCACAGCCTAGTAATGGCTCGTAAAATAAATGAGTTGCAACTAGTATTTAAAAACAAAAACAGAACAGAATAGAAAATAGAGGGACCATGAGGTCAAAACTATTTCATAGTAATTAGCCTGTTTCACTCTCATTCTTATGTCATTACTCCGATATTTACTTGTTATGAGTTTATTCTCATCACTTTAAATAAATTAATAACTTTTAAATCTCAATTTTAATTTCTAATATAGTAAATGGTGATACATATACCTTATTTGAAAATGACAACTTACGAAAGTATTTAGATAACTGCCTGTTATGTAGCAGATACTGAACAAACAGAAACTTTGATAACAATCACATGATAAACATAATTATTTTTCCCACAAGTCTCCCAGTTATTGTTGGGCTGAATGAAAAGATGTTTACACCTGGAGCTAAAGTTGAATGTCAACTATAATTAAATGTGTATATATATGTATATGTATTTATGTATACATACATATACATATATATACACACACATATATAAATGTGTATATATATATAGACATATATACACATACATACATGTATAGGGAGATATATATATATATATCCCTCGATATCTTTTTAAGTATGCAAGGCAATTCTGAGTCCAAAAATTTCAGAACCGTTGATCTAAGATCTATTCTCTTACTTTTTTTCTTTTAAAATAAACAGTAGAAACAGATTGATTCCAAATAATGTACCATTCTGTACATGGCACGCTTTAAAGAGTGCTTTACTGTGACTTGAAGTATTTTAACCCCAAATTCAATAGTCAAACATAATAAACAAATTACCTTTCTGCCTGCAGAATTAAACTAACAGTTCCTTCTTTGAGATCAAATATAAGTGGTGTATTCCAGTTCTTTGTACTAAAAGACAAATAAAATGGATATTTGTTAACATATAAAACATTAAATATTTTTAAATAGGGAGATAGGTACTCATTTTAAACAGCGTCTTCAGTTTCCCAGTAACTTTGTAATATATTTCTATGACAGCAGTTGACTCATTGTTCTGAAACTATTCACATAATTTCTGTATCCCTCACTGGAAAGCAGAGACTGTTTTCCCAGCATCTAGCACAGAGTAAGCATTCAATAAAACTTTATTGTAGGTATCACAATAAATGAATTGAGGAATCCTAAGTATAAGTACAAGTTCTGTCATTTATTAGCTCTGCGATTTGGGAAAGTCATCTAACGTTTCCAATCTGAAAAACAGTAGCAGCATAGCATAAAAGAGGGGTTTTGGCTAGAAAAATCAGGATCGTAAATTTGGTTTCACCACCTATCTGACATATGATCTTAATAAGCTTAACTCCTGAAGCATTAGTCTCCTTATTTGAAAATGACAACTTATAAAAGTGTTTAGCTAACTGCCTGTTATATAGCAGATACTGAACAAATAGAAACTTGGTAACAATCACATGATAAACATAATTATTTTTCCTACAAGTCTCCCAATGCTATTGTTGGGCTGAATGAAAAGATGTTTACACCTGGAGCTGAAGTTGAATATCAAGTATAATTAAATATGTATACACACACACACACACACACACACACACACACACACATACATATATATATACACACTTTTTTCCTTTCTTAAAATGTGTATACATTTTTTTGGCACCCCCCCAATATGGGTGTGTGCGTGCGTGTGTGTGTGTGTGTGTGTGTGTGTGTGTGTATAGTCATGGGATATGGAGTACAACATAGAGAATATAGTCAATGGAATTGTAACAGCTATATTTGAAGTCAGAGAGGTAGTAGATTCGGGGGGGGATTTATCACTGTGTGTGAGGGGTGTAAATGTCTAACTATTATATCGTTTTGTACAGCTGAGACTAAAAATAAATTCAAAAAAAAGAAAAGACGTTTGTGAAGCATTCTGTATACTATCTAAAAGCAAGCTATGACCATACTTATTGAATAAATGGATGAATAAATGAACAAATAACTCCTTTGGTTTTTATAGTATAATATGATTCAAAGATAGGGATGGGTGGAGAGAACATTTACAAACTGAAAAATCTGTCCCCAAATAATCAATTGTTTCACAGTTTAAAATATGTTTTATTACTCCTGTATATTCTGAATTTCTCTCAATTACCTTCATAGAGGCAATGCTTTGAATCTCATATTCAGATCCCGAAGTTGGGGGAAAGGGAAGGTTGCAGTGAGTAGACACACTGGTGGGAAACTGATCTTGGCTAATGCAGAGTCTGATACCCACTTCAGTAAGTAAATGCACGCATAGAACAAAATGAATAAATGCTACTAAAAATTAGTAGATCTGGGGTTCGCAGATATGAAAAAGATATGTGTTTTTGTATTTTAGAAGAAAAATCATGGCATGCTTCATTTAGGAAGTCATTAGAATTAAGTAAATTATATTTTAAAAAATAATGATATTCAAAACTAACCACTTCCAGATTATTTTATTACAATTTACTATTATCTATGTACTTGAGATTATTTATATCAACTGCATCTATACAGTGGCAATACTATGTAATGGTTTGTATGCTACTGGGTATCTATCCTCAATTCTGCTTTCAGTAACACATTGGAAGCTTGAAATCAGCCACAGTAGAAATACTACATCATAGAAACCAGCAAACAATGCAAATCAAGTTTGTTTGTTTCCAGAAAGTCTGTTGTTCAACATTTACTAGCACATACTAAGTTACCATTTTAAAAACACCAAATACTCGTTGTTGTTAAAATTTTAGGTGCCAGTTTCTTGGATGTATTGAATCACTCCCTGCTTTCTAATACAAAGCACACTGAATATATTTCCTTTCTTCATTTCTGGACAACTCTGGATTATCAATATGAATATCCACAATTACCCTGGGATATGATGTTAAGCCTTAATACCTTCGTGTGTCCTTATCGAGTACCTTTCAGCCTATTGTTAGGCTGCTAGCTGTCCTCTCTTCCAGTGGTCAGAGGTTCCTTTTCCCATCATTTATCAGCAGCTCCTAATCTTCTCTGGACTTTGAAATAAAATTACACTAAATTCCTTAGAACTGTGAGTAAAGGGAGAGTAAGCACCATCTCAGAGAAGGTATTTTATATTATTAAAGTGATTACTACCCTTTGATGCACAAAGTTTATTAGATCTATTTTCACTGCTCAAAGCTTATTTATTTATCACTCTTTAAAAAAAATTGTATTTATTTATTTATTTATTTTTAAGGAGGGTACGGCGCACAGTGGCCCATGTGGGGATTGAACCAGCAACCTTGGTGCTACCAGCACCACGTTCTAACCAACTGAGCTAACTGGCCACCCTCTTATCACACTTTAGTTGGGATTAGGTTCATGATAGGTGAGATTTTGAGAAAGTTAAGTTTAAGCCAAATAGTGTTGATATGAAAGCTTGAAAATAAATTCCTCATCACAGACAAAACTCTGGATTTTTAAAAAATGCAAAATGCTTACGAGAACACATAACACTGAAGAGACGTTGAAACAACTAAGTGCGCATAGTTCAAAGATGCTTTAATGACTCTATCACGGAATTCCAGTAAATCCACTGCATCATTAAGAACGTTACGAACCTAAACAAGAAAAAATGAAATACCAACAAACAACATTAAAATACATCACACTTTTTAAATAAGTTAGCAAGATTTTGTAAAACAAAAAAATTGAAAGCTCTCTTGATTGCCCAATGATATAAAAATGAATTCAACAGGAACTAGGCATAAGATGACACATTTGGGTATAAAAACCAACCAACAAAAGTACAGACATGGAACACTTCTCAGAAATAAGTTGAAAAAGGCCTATAGAGATTTCTAAACTGCAAGCTAATCTGAACGATGGAGCAATAGAGCAATAAGGTAAAAAATGGTATAACACTAAGACATGGCCCAAGGAATGTGGTATATATGAGTTAGAAAGAGACTGCTATATAATTTCTGGCCAAAACAGTAAGAATACATCTTTTTTAGGATTAGGTTTTATATTAAAATTTAAGTTCTAAAAAAAGAGATAAGTAACTTTAAAAATCAAAGGTAGAGTAGGAGGTATTAGCAAAGAAACCAAATGCATAGTGAAAAAACAAACTTCACAGAGAGGGAGAAAGTATTTCCCTATGTAAAAACATACAGATAATATATAAGAAAACTAAGCACCAACTAACAAAGGAAATTTGCCTTTGATAGTCAAAATTGTTATAAAAGTTTGTAACAGAATAAAGCTTGCAAGGATTTTAACAGTTGGTAGTATCAGCCAAACACCTCAAAGTTGATGGATAATCTGCAAAAAGTTAGGACAAATGTTGGGCAAGTTAAACTTATCTAATCTCTGGTCAATACCAGAATGGGTAAGGTATTATTGCAAGAACTGAAAGGTAGAGAAAAAGAGATTAATTGCACCTAGACATTAGTATTTCTTTAAATTCACTTTATAATGCTACCATCTTTCTAAATACAGCATAATGTGACAATTATAATATTAATGAAGAATGAAAGGTTATGGAAAGATAGATGGGAAATTAAAGTCAAACTTCTTGTACTTCTTTGCCGTACTTCTACTTATAAGGCATATTATATTTTTATTATCTGTTCCTCAACTCCATCCCCACCAAACTATTATCACTATGACAAGAGATAGCAAAATTACATATATGTATATTCCTTGACCCAGCGATCTTACTTCTAGAATTCCATCCCAAAGATAAATAAGCAAAACTATGAAATAACATACACATGAGGATATTACTATACATAGCACTAATAGTAACAGCAAAAGACTAGAAATAGCCCAAAAGTCTATCAATGGCGAATAAGTTAAACTATGATACATTCACAAAGTGGAATATTATACTGCTGTAAAAAGAAACAGGGAAGACCTATGGAGTGATCTCCAGGATATACTGTAAAGTAAAAAATATAAGATGCAAAACTGTGTCTATAGTATGATACCTTTTATCTAATAAAGGGAAGGACATAAAGATATATGAATTTGTTTATATTAAAAAAACAATTGTGTTCGCTTCGGCAGCACATATACTAAAAAAACAAAACAAGAAATCTAAAACAGTTTTTGGTAACATATTATTGGAATAGTATTGATTTGTTATTTGAAACTATATTTTAGGAGATATATATATATATACATATTTATATATATATATATATTTCTTTTACAAGAAAAGTTTGGTTCCTGAAGACATTAATTTTCTTGTAAAAGAGCTTCAAATAAAAAAACAAAAGTGAAACTCTGTAATCTTAAATTTGAAACCTCAGTATACGCTCACATTTTTACCTGTCAAAAACAAATACATTGTATCTTAAAGTAATGATCAAACCAGTAACAATGAGCACACATAGCACATAGATTACGGACTCTAAATAACATTTCCCTCCAAATGGAAAAAGGCCTTCTTGGATAAATGGCTGATTGCAAATCTGGAACAGGAAATGTATAAGAGGAGCCTAGAGAATATTTTGTCAGAACTGCAAGCTATGAGATGATCTCAAAAGAATACAGGAGACAATTGGCCAAAGCCATTTGAGCATTAAAGAGAATAATGACTGCAGTATATTGAAACACATCAAAAATGTTAAAATCTGCAAATTTATCATAACATCAATAAAAACAACAAAAAAGAAACTCATTGGAAATGAGTTAGGAAATCATTGCTAGGAAATCAACTCATTATGTGAAAACTGGTAAATAAAGGAAAATAATTCAAAAATGTGTCTCACCTCAGGGTAACCAAGTGGTTGATGAGGCAAAGTCTTTGATAAAAGACTTTTAGCTAATAATTGCGGAAGAAATGACAGAATAACAAGATTAACATTTTGCGATCCCCAGTGAAACATGGTTCTAGACAAGTATCATCAATGGCTGACAAAAATATTAAGTTAAAAGCCTAATGGGGAACTAACTACATGATAGATGAATCAGACTGACAACACCTGAACACACGGATTGATCTCAGCATCACTAAAAGAGCGATAGCCAGACGTATGTTTCTCCTGATGTGGTACAATAGGAAGTCACAGCATCACCTACAAAGTTTTCTTTATACTTATCAAGGCTCTCAATCTAATACAGGGGTTAGATGAACCTGTGAAATGTAATCACATCACAGGGATGCAAAGAAGAAAATGCGGGAAATTCAACAGAACAAATGACCTGGTTTCTTAAATAAACAAATAAGAAGAGGAATTGTTTCAGATTTAAAAGGAATGAAGAGACAAATTAAATGCAGCATGCGACTTTGTTTCCTGATACAAACAAACAAACTATAACAAAATATATAAATAAATAAAGAAAAATAATTGGAGAAATGGGACCTGTTACTGTAAAAGACATTTAGGAGACAACTGGAGAAATGTGAAATGTTACTATGTTAAAATAAAATAGTTCTTATCCTTTAGACATATAAAAAATGTCTTAATTAAAAAGAGTGATGCCAGGACTAGTGGTAAAGCAAAAGACTATGTGCCCTTCACTCTTCAATGAGTGGGGGAAATGACTGCAAAAGAGGGGTTGTCTGATGGCAAGTGCTTCAAAGGTGCTGGAGTTCTTCAGAGAAGAAGTTATTGTGGTCTGGAATTAGCAATGAGAGGTAAGGAAGACACCTACCGAAACTCCAGACCCAGTCATACTTGGCATAAAGAAGAAAAACACCTTTACTTGAGAACGTTGTAGGAGAAACACTGGCCTCAAGAATCAGCAAAAATGTGAAGAGAGTGCATTCAGTGACCAGGTCACAGGTGCATGCTGCAGGTGTGCACTGGACAAGTGCAGTCTCAGGGAATAGGCCCCCAGCACTGAGCAAGCCATGACTGTAGATGGTGACCCTGTGAGTCCCTCTTCAAATCCTAGGCTTTCTAAAGCCTTCGTTCACGAAGGGGAGAAGAGAGCTGCTCCACAGACTCCCAATGCCCTGATTTCACACCTGGATTAGCGCACTTATGTCACCTCCCGGACGTTTTAGTTCCATTAGCCAGCAGGAGCCGCTCCCCTCACTGCCTTTGGCTGCCTGCTCTGGACCTGGAGTCAAGCAGGTCAGAGACTTCACTCCACATGCTGCATTTCTGTTCCATTTCTGGCCCACAGAGATGTTTATCTTGTTTTCGAGTCCAGATAAGTCTTTTTAAAAATATTTTTTTCATGTATTATTGATGTCTTTGGAGCCAAAGGTATATGTATTCCTTCCAAGTGTGAACTTACGACACCATCTTTACCAGAAGCCTGAGCTTCCAGAGACTTTTTAAAAGGTCCAAAATGCCATCGTCTCCTAGAAACATTTTAAAGCTAATGGAAAGAAGTATGTTTTTAAAGGAAGTTATATGGTAGCTTCTTTATAGCAACATGATACCCAGTGAAACAAACTGGCTCTTAATATAGGTTTAGGAAAATTCAATACTTAAAAATTTGATTGTATAGGCCTCTGCCATTATTCAAATTATAAACATATTTCTTAAAATCCATACTTGCCTAAAGCGTCACATAGGGGAATTCTGTTTTTTGTGAATCTGGAACACTACAACCAAACAGGAATAAAACATCCCAGCCATAATAACAAAACTAAAATACTCTGATAATTGCTGTTACAATTTCAAAACTATAGTGACTCCCATATCAGAAATGTCCAGTGCTGAATTTTACATTGTACCCATTACTCTGTTCAATTCAGGGCAGATCCAGGATTAACCTCGTGATACTTCTGTCACCTAATATGTGTTTCTAACCACAGTATATAGACTCTTCAGATTGACATAAGTGCAAAAATTCTGTTTCCACATTTCCAAAATACTCATTTAACCCTATAGATAGCTATAATCTTAGCAATAGCTACCATTATTTTTTTTTTACATACATTATCTCATTTTATCCTCAAAGTCACTCTGCTCTTAACTCTTATCTTTACAGGAGATAAAATGACTAAGAATCAAATAATTTTGAATTTTGGCAACTATTAAGAGCCAATGCTAAATTAAGAGTGGCAGGAAAGAGGTAAGCTTGAGATCTGAGAAATGCTTCATCTCCTCCACCTGTACCCTCTCCCTTTCAGGCACTTCCTCCTAACAAAGACATCAATTAACCCTTTTAGAAAGAATTATTCACTGGAGAAAAGAGATCCAAGATGGCGGAGTAGACAAACACTGTGCCTGCTTCCTTCCATGAACACATTAAAATTACAACTAAATTACAGAATAATCAACCTGGAGAATCATCCGAAGTCTAGCTGAACAGAGGCTTTATAACTAAGGATTTAGAGAAGAAGCCATGTCGAGACTAGTGGGGCAGAGACACAAAATGGGCTAGACCCAAACCTCCGTAAAGTGGTTGAGAACTGGGAGGGATATCTTAGTTGCAGAGGTTCCCCCAGAGTGAGGGACCCCAGCTGACCCACACCAGGTTCCCCAGCCCAGAGGAGCTGTGAACATCAGGCTGTGAAAAACGGTGGGGATTCCAACCATCCAGGAGGGATGGAAGGCTGTGGGAAACCCAGGCGTTCTGTTAAACGGCCGTCGCACAGACTCTCACTCACAGGCATTCACCTTGGGCTCCAGTGGAGGGACAGTAACTCGGGGCGGGGGGTGTCGAAGACATACAGGGAGCAGACTAAGGTATGTGGCTTAAGAGTGCGGCTGGAGGACAGTCCTCATGTTCCCTGAATGAGTTCCTTCTCCTGTGCAGCCGGCAGGAGGGCACCGTCTTTCCTATGTTGAGCCCGCCCCCACAGGCCAAATCTGAGTCTGACTGGCCTGGTGAGCTCTGCTTCCTCCGCCCTGCTGACTCACTGGGACCCCCGCCCAACACCAGAGGTACTTTCTCTGGAGCAGCTGGCCCCGCCAGCATTGCACTCTTTCTTGGAAAACTATCCGTGTCCTCGGGCCTCAGGTGGGTGGTGATTGGCCTAGGTGTGCTCTCAGACTTTTGCTGAGTAGCTTCGGGCTCAGCACAGGCACCAAACCAGAATTTATATTAATTAACCTGGTGACCACAACTCTTCCCACTCTAGTGAACTACTCCCTGAGACCCTGCCTCACCCAACTCTTGTACTATATGAGGCTTTTTCGGTGGCTGAAACTTAAGGGAGCAGGCAGGTGGCAGCAAGCCTCGGGGTGTCCTGGCTTTTTGCAGAGTTACCCCAGGCCTGGTTCTGGTGGCAGACGTCCTCAGTTTGCAGCAAAAAACTGTGGGTCACTTTGTAGCTCCTACTGGGTAGTCCCTGGCTAGTCACAGGCATTGAGTGACCAGGGCCTGCATTGAAGTCCTTTGCAAAAGGCCCCAGACCCAATATACTTGGAGGATGGCTCAGACCACAGCAGAGCACCATCCAATTATCCCCCACAAGCAGCACACCCAAAGGGAGGTCTTAACAGGCACCAGAGCCCATTGGGGCAAACCCCACTCAATGGGTTAAGCCCTGGCACAGCAGCCCGTAAGCTATGGATGTGGCCAAACCTCACAGCCAATCAGCCTAAGGGCCAATGCCACCCACAGACATGCCAATAGCAATCAAGGCCCAACTATAAGAGGAGGGCACACACAACCCACACAAGGGACACTCTTGGAGCACCTGGAGCAGGTGTCCAGGCAGACTGTGCTAGGGCCCTACTACATAAGGTCACCCAGCCAAGACTGGAAGACACGGCAGATCTACCTAATATATAGAAACAAACAGAGAGGTAGCCAAAATGAGGAAACAAAGAAGTATGTCCCAAATGAAAGAACAGAAGAAAACTCCAGGAAATGAACTAAACAAAATGGAGGCAAGCACTCTACCGGAGACAGAGTTCAAAACAATGGTTATAGATGCTCAAGGAACTTAGTGAGAATGTCAACAGAGATAGCAAGCATAAAAAAGGACATAGAAGCCATAAAACAGAACCAATCAGAAGTGAAGAATACAATAATTGAAATGAAGAATGCACTAGAAGGAATCATCAGCAGACTTGATGAAGAAGATAATTGAATCAACAATTTGGAAGACAAGGTATCAGAAAACACCCAATCAGAACAAGAAGAAAAAAGAATCCCAAAAAAACAAAAATGAGGATGTAACAACATTTGCTTCATAGGGGTACCAGAAGGAGATGAGAGAAAGCAAGAGATTGAGAACCTATTTGAAGAAATAATGACTGAAAACGTTCCTAACCTGGTGAAGGAAATAGCCATACAAGCCCATGAAGCACAGAGAGACCCAAATAAGATGAACTCAAACAGGCCCACCTCAAGACACATTACAATTAAAATGGCAAAAGTTAAAGACAAAGAGAGAATTCTAAAAGTAGCAAAAGAAAGGCAACTAGTAACTTATAAGGGAGTTCCCCTCAGATTGTCAGTTGATTTTTCAACAGAAACTTTGCAGGCCAGAAGCAATGGGCACAAAATATTCAATGTGATGAAAAGCAAGGACCTACACCCAAGATTACTCTTTCTACCCAGCAAAGCTATCATAGAATCAAAGGACAGACAAAGAGCTTCCCAGACAAGAAAAAGCTAAAAGCCAAACCAGTATTACAAGGAATTTTAGAGGGATTTCTTTAAGATGGAAAAAAAAAAATCAAAATTATCAACAATAAAATGGCAATAGCTACACATTTATCAACAAGTACTTTCAATATAAATGCAGTAAATGTTCCACTCAAAAGACATACGAGGGCTGAATGGATAAGGAAACAAAACCCTTACACATGCTGTCTACAAGAGAATCACTTCAGATTGAAAGACACACACAAATGGAAAGTAAAGGGATAGAAAAAGATATTTCATGAAAATGGAAAAAAACAAGAAAATCTGTGGTAGCAATACTTATACCACACAAAATAGACTTGAAAAAAAAGGTTAAGGGAAGAGACAATGAAGTACCCAGTAATCCCACTTCTGGGTATTTATCTGAAGAAAACCAAAATGCTACGAGGGGTTGTATGCATCCATATGTTCTTTACAGCATTGTTTACAATGGCCAAGATGTGGAGGCAGCCTGGGTGTCTGTCAATGGAAGAATGCATAAAGACGAGGTGGTACATATATGCAATGGAATATTGCCCAGCCATGGAAAGGAATGGGTTCTGGACATCTGCAGTGGCATGAATGGACCTGGAGGGTACTGCGCTGAGTGGAGTGTAAGACAGAGAAAGACAGATACAATGTGATTTCATTTATATGTGGAATCTAAAGAAAAAATAAACAAACAGAACAGAAACAAACTCATAGATACAGAGAACATATTGATGGTTGCCAGATCAGAGGGGGGTTGTGGGTGAATGAATAAGGGAAAGGAATTAAAATATACAAACTGGTAGTTATGAAATATGTAGTCATGGGGATGTAAAGTAAAGCAAAGGGAATATAGTCAATAATATGGTAATAACTAGGTATAGTGCCAGGTGGGTACTAGACTAGTCAGGGGGATCATTTCCTAAATTATATAAATGTCTAACCACTATGTTGTACACCTGAAATTAATATAAAATAATATTGAGTGCCAACTGTAATTGAAAAATTAAAAATGGGGAGAAAAGGTGAAGGGGAATAAGTGGTCCAAATTTACAGAAATAAAACAAATAAGTCATGGAGATGTAATGTACAGCATAGGGAACACAGGCAATAATATTGTGATAGCACAGTACGGTGTCAGATGGGTGCTGGACTTATCGTGGTGATCACTTCTTTAGGTTTATAAATGTTGAAAACTATGTTGTACACCTGAAACTAATATGATATTGTATGTTAGTTATATTTTAATAAAAATATATTTTTTAGAGTAAGTATAATATTTTTAAAAAGCTAATGGAAAAGTAGCAGGGGAATTTGTATCACAAACCTCCTAATTGTACATTAAGACTTTAAAACTAAAGAAAAAACATTAAATTTCAAAAGAAATAAAAAAAAAAAAAGAATTATCTACTGGGATCTAGCCCGGAAGCAAGGAGCAGATTAAGAAACCTTCTCTCTCAGGTTATGGGGGGGGGGGGGGTCACACAAATGCTGAGGAACAGGGGGACAGGTAGGGCAATGAAGCCTATTGCCAGATAGCAACTGCCAGGTCAAGGTCTAGACTCAAGAATTATGACTCAAGGGCTGGCCCAGTGGCTCAGGCGGTTAGAGCTCCATGCTCCTAACTCCGAAGGCTGCTGGTTCGATTCCCACATGGGCCAGTGGGCTCTCAACCACAAGGTTGCCAGTTCAATTCCTCAAGTCCCATAAGGAATAGTGGGCAGCGCCCCCTGCAACTAAAATTGAACACGGCACCTTGAGCTGAGCTGCCGCTGAGCTCCTGGATGGCTCAGTTGGTTGGAGCATGGCCTCTCAACCACAAGGTTGCCAGTTTGATTTCCCGCAAGGGATGGTGGGCTGTGCCCCCTGCAACTAGCAACAGCAACTGGACCTGGAGCTGAGCTGCCCTCCACAACTAAGATTGAAAGGACAACAACTTGACTTGGATAAAAGTCCTGGAAGTACACACTGTTCCCCAATAAAGTCCTGTTCCCCTTTCCCAATAAAATCTTTAAAAAAAAAAAAGAATTATGACTCAACATGATATCTGGTTTCTGAGTTAATGAAACACAAATCAACCAAGAGTCTACTAAGCTTCTAAGGAAACTGTAAAATTCTAAACCAGGCAAATAAAAAGCTGTGATTGTTCAGTCCCTATGGCAATTCATGACCCCACCTCACAACAAAATTAAGTGGGCTACTTCCACTTTTGGGTATTTATCCAAAGAAAACAAAAACACTACTTTGAAAAGATATATGCACCCTTATGTTCACTGCAGCATTACTTACAATAGCCAAGATACGGAAGCAACCTAGGTGTTTATTGACAGATGAAAGGGTAAAAAAGATGTGAGATTTGTGTATATATATATATATATATATATATATATATATATATATATACACACATACACACACACACACACACACAATGGAATATTACATGGCCATTGAAAAGAGTGAAACATTACTTGGCCATTGAAAAGTGTTGCCACTTGCAACAACAGGGATGGACCTATAGGGTATTATACTAAGTGAAATAAATCAGACAGAAAGACAAATATCTTATGATTTCAGTTACATGTGGAAAATAAAAAAAATTAATAAACAAAACAGAAATAGACCCACAGATACAGAGAACAAGCTGATAGTTACCAAAGAGGAGGGGTGAGGGGAAGATGAGGGGAAAAAAAGAATTTGTTCCCTAATGGGATTGGCTATTAGGGTTCTCTGAATATTGTCGTACAGGTTGTCTGAATTAAAAATAAATAAATTCCCAATTGCTTTAGCTGGTAGCACAGGTGCTTTCATTAGGGGCTGAAAAAAAAAAAATTAAGTGGCCTACTAAAATGTACAGTCCCCAGAAAGGGAATTCTCCTCCCAGGTGGGAGATCGTCCCAGAAAAGCGAAGTAGAATTGCCAAATTAACCAAGCAACCGACTCTATTGCTAAGAAAAAGAGTTCTCAGGATATTCCTGGCCAGCTCGATTGTAGCTATGGACCCTGTAATCACTGTGTGTTGTTTTCCCTTCTCCCCTTTCCCCACCTGTTTTCACTGAAACTGTCCATTTTGTCTTCATCACTGTAATTTGGAATACGGGAAGGGAGAGGAGAATAATTAAAATTCACATTTTTTTTTTACAGTTTTCCAGACCAGAGATTTGGAGCTGGATGGAGTAACTGGATGAATACAGGTTAATTTCTTTTAGGGAGGGAGTGGGTTTGTTTTCAACTGCATATGGAATAGCTGCATTAGTTAAGCATTGCATTTCTGAATTTTTACGTACATGAATAAGGGTATGTATGTGTGGTTAGGTAGCTTGTAAGATGGCTCCTAATGATCCCCATCTCCTCGTATTCACATCTTTGTCTGGTCTCTCCACCGTGTGTGGATTGGACCCAGCAGCTTCCTTCTAGTGAACATGGCAAAAGTGGGATGTCACTTCTCAGGAGGGAAATGGACATGAAAGGGGCGGGCTTGATCATGGGTTGGTGTTGGGGCTGGGTGACGAGTACATGGAGATTCATTATATTATTCTGTGTATTTTTGTATAGGTTTTAAATTCTCCATAATAAAAAGTTTAAAATTTTTAATATAAGTAAACAGAACAAAGAAAAATTATGATGTAACTAATTTGGTGACCATATTATACAAATTAAAATATCTAGATACTAGAGGCTAAAGAATATTTAAATAGACCTGTCCAAGAAATCACAAGATATATGCTTCCAAAATTTTATATTATTTATAATAATCTGAAATCTGAATCCTGAAGATAGAGGCAACTGACACAGACAGAAAGAAGAAAGATATAGTTTCTTCTTCTTTGCACACTGTCTTTGGCCTCTTCTTCCTACCTTCTGTCAATTAACTACACAAATATTTGTTGAGTGGAGTGCTTATTATATGCAAGACACTGGGCTAGGCCCTACAGGGGAGCTAAAGACAAGAGCAGTGTAGGTCTGTGTAAGGGGCTCGCATTGACCAGAGAACCCCCACCACCTCCCAATGTTCTCTACCTGTAAAACATTTCTCCCCATCTTCCATTGCCATGTCCCAACCTTCCCATCTTAGTCTACAAAGTATTTCACTCCAGAAGTACCTACCCTGTTTCCCCGAAAATAAGACCTATCTAGACCATCAGCTCTAATGTGTCCTTTGGAGCAAAAATTAATGTAAGACCTGGTCTTATTTTACTATAATATAAGACTGGGTATAATATAATATAATATAATATAATATAATATAATATAATATAATATAACACTGGGTCTTATATTAATTTTTGCTCCAAAAGACGCATTAGAGCTGATTGTCTGGCTAGGTCTTATTTTTGGTGAAACACGGTATTTTTCTTCCTAACTCCCAATAAGAACTTCCTACCATTTTTCCCACTTTGGTTTGCCGTAGGTAATTCTTAAAAGAAAAAAAAATTAGTCAAGTTAAATAAACTCATACAATTATAAATAAATAAAATACTGTAACCCTGACTGTGACTAGCAGGTTAGACCTGCCTTGGGGTCAGCTCCAGGAGTTAAATCGAACTTGTCATAGCTTCCCTCCCTCCTTCCTCAGCTGAATCTATACATTTCCTAAATGCTTTGAGCTTCACTATCCCTGTGCCTTAACCCTATGACTGCACTAGCTGTGGGCACGCAGGGTCTATATTACGTCATGAAAACATCACTAATGGTATAGTTAAAATATATCTAATGTAACTGAATTTTTATAAACTTCATTTAAATATAATTAAAGAAGATAATTCCATAATCTATATAGTGAACTAATGCGAAAAGAAGCAGGTTTAATCAACCATGGGCCATAATCATACCTGCATGGTCCTTCTCTTAGTTAATGTTATTTGAAAATTTTTCCACTCCCAACGTTGCTCCACCACGTGTGCGAAAACAACATGTCCATTGCCACAGGCTCCAGCAATCTGAGTGCCATCGATCGACCACGCAATATTGAATATGCTGCCAGTGTTAGGCTTTTCTAACGCATATGACCACTGGGGAAGAGAGAATAAGAAAAAGCCGATTAATTTAAAAAAAAAGAAAAAGTTTTTAAAGAAGTTTGAAACTGAGCATATGTTAACATATTAAGATAATTTTTAACAGAACGTGTCTTTATTCCAGAATTATTAAGATATTTTTCTTGATAAAACTATAGTATGCTGAACGAAAGATAAAGATGTAATTTCTAAAGTACACAGTGGAATAACATGAAATCTCTCTCAAGAACTGCAAAACACCCACACAATATATTCACAATATTGATTCACAATATCACTTTTAAGTAACACTGAATGGGTAAATATAAAGATTCTGTAGAAAAAACAAAGCCATCTTACTATTACTTCTTAAGGATCTCTATAGTTGCTATACCTAAAAATTTCTGATCACAATATTTCAAGAATGTCACTAAAAACTGAAACTAAACACACAATGTAACTAAAACATCTGATATATACTTTAAATCATGAAAGTATAGGTAAATCGATCTTTTTTTTTAAAGAAGGCAGTAAATATTACCTTTTCTAGGATCTACCTATCTGTGTGAGAATGTTATCTAGAGATAGCAATAAGCATTAACTGTAACAAATGAGGTGTGGGTGTGTGTGTGTGAATAAGACAGAAAGAAAAAAACAAAGATGGTTTTACAAGAATTTTCTTTCATTTTTCAGATGTAAATATGTATTTGCTATGTCAGGGCCCAGGGAAGGCTGCCCCAAAATGGCATATTATTTTGAATTGAAGTTACTTGAAAAGCCGCTGGTGTAAGGGCACTTGGAGCCTCCTTTGTCTCCGTGAATGCAGGAAGTAAATCCCCCCTATGGTGCCCTCCTTGCTCCACCGGCCCTGAGAGACGGCCCTTATTGCTCTAGTTAAGGAATCCAGGGCCAAGAAACCTATTTAAACAAACCTTGTGATTTTTTTACTTATTTACTACCCAAACCCACTTTCTGTTTAGATTCCTTCCTAATGAGCACCCAAACCTGTTTCTTGTCCTGGCAATTCTTCACAAATTTACAAATGTATAAATAGCTGGCTGGTTTGATCATTTCTCTGAGTATCATTTACGATCTCCCATGTAGACATGTTAAATTGGTTTTTTTCTCCTGTTAGTCTGGTCTTGTGTCAATTGTACTAGTAGTTCAGCCATGAGAACTCAAAGAGTAACAGATGGGAGGATTTCCCCGTCCCACCACCTAGAAGGATGATTTATTTATTTGACTAAATTTATATACATTCTCTTTCCATTTTTCCAATCCTATAGCCTACAGTCAAATTAAGTCTTGATTTCTGTTGCTGTTGGATGGGTATTTACTTTTGTTCTATATCATTATTTTTTTCAAAAATATTCATTATTAATATGGCAGCAAAATCCCACCCCAGGGAAGAACCGCCAGGAGGAGTCAAGCTCTCCAGGTCATCTTCCATACTGAGCAGAGAAACAAAGTAGAAGGTATAGATAAGGAACTAAGGCCACGAGGATGGTGGTTAAGAGCCCGACCTCTGGAATAATCAGAATTGAATCTCAGTTCTGCCACTTTGCTTTGTGACTTCTTAAAGAGAAATTGGAACTTGTTGAAGAGAACCTTTTAGGATAGAACTTGTGATGCCACCATGTTGCCAAACCTGACCCAGGATCCAGTGCACTGCGGTCAAAGCTTGTGCTTTGCTTTACTTCTATGTTACCTTCCTCCTCTGAGGTGCACGGGGATGTTTTGAGCATAAGGCCTGGCAAATCTCTCTCTACGCCTTGTTGTGATGTTTCAAATGAGGTAAGGCAGAATGCTAGAAACCTCACAAGTGGGCAGCAAACTGCCAGTTAGTGAGTAGGTCTCTGGCCAAGCTCTGCTTCCTCTCTCCCTGGGGCCCAGTGCAGCTTGGTGTCCAAGCCTGCCTTGAGACAACAGAGGTACATGGAAGAGATATCTGTGCGTTTAGAGAGAAAAAGCTGCCACTAATTCTTCCCTCTCTACTCCACAAGAGAAGTCTGGAGGCAGGTTTCATGCAGACTACGTATAAAATAAGACACGAGATTGAAAGCAACAGCAAAGAACATACTAACAGCCATAAGAAGGAGCAGTTCGTAGAGAAAAACAGCATTTAAAAATATATGGAAAATTAATATACAAAAAGCAGGATGGAATTATTTAAAAAGCACAGAGTACTCCACTGTGTGGTCATCCAGAAACAATAATGAGGCCCCTAAGTCTCTAAGGAAATAGTTCACGCTAGGAGAGCTCTGATTCAGAAAGCAAAGCAGGAGAGTGTGCAAAAACCTTAGCAAGATTTCAATCTTGTAATGGTCAAAATATGTTTCTATAAAGTTTTTGGTGCTTAACGTATTTCCTTAAAACTATGGAGCAGCTCTTTTTCCCCTGCAAAGCTGAATTGGGAGGTGTCACTGTATTTTACCTTTAAAGAATCACATTACTTGTTCCTTTTCTTTTCTTATTGTTCACAAATTGTGGAAGTACTTTTTTTTCTCAATTCTCAGCTCATTTCTCTGCCATTTGGGCTCACAATATGGCAGGGGACGATCTAGGGACAGGTACGCCAGCAAACGTATGTTGAAACAAATAGGAGAATCCCTTTTTCCACCTTCACCTGTCCACTACAGGGTGTCTTTTGAAAGACTGCAAGAGTGCAGACCCATCCTAAGATAAAATCATCAGCTTGCATCTACCCCAATCATCTTCAGAATCAGATTTCAAATGACTCAGGCCTGGTGCATGTGGTCATCTATTCTGATGCCTGGGAATCGGTTCTGAAGGAAGCAGGCGAAGCAAAGAGTCACAACAGAACCAAGAAACCACACAGGTATCACCCATCTGCTAGGCTGTGAGCAGAAAAACTTACACAGTCACATCAGCAAACTCTTTTTCGTGCGGGAAGGGGAAATGTCAGTCACACAACAAAAAGAATATTCAGTATTAGCTATGGGCTCACTGACAAAAATTTGGAGGAAATGGAAAAAAATACAGTAAAAGATTCACTAATTCGTATTACTATAAAACAAGATTCCCAGTAAAAGTTCATACATATAATAAAAATGCTGAATGACTCTTACTATTCACTGACATTTTTTTGCAACTCCTTCATACCACTCTTCAAACTGATACAGGTTAGCTAGCATGTCCCCAGGTAGACAGGAAGGTCCCTGGCGGAATAAACAAAGACAGCCACATCCTAAAACTTCAGGTTTTGAAATCACTCCTTCGCTCCAGGACATAATGTAACAAGGCCCTGAGGTTAATCATAAAATTCATTTTGGCCTGACAAATAGAGCTGCTCTGATAGATAAGAGTGGGTGACTTTGCTAATTCCTTTAGGATGGGCAAGCAGAGCAAACCTGGTAGACGAATTTCATTAAAAGGCGCCAGTTCCCTTCTTCAAACAGTTCCCTTCTTGAAACAGCTCCCCTTCCCCAAGCAGGCAAGGGAAGGTATAAAAGTAAGAGCTTTTGCCTCAGTCATGGGGCACCCCCATTTGGGACCCCCTCCCGCTTGGAAACTGCAACCTCTTCTCCTGCCTCTAATAAACTACCCTCTTTTTAAAACTTTTTGCCTCTCCCTGGTCCGTGTTTCCATTCTTCGGCTTTACGAGACACGATCCCGGCCCACACTCAGAAACTGCCGGCAGATCCAACATTACCTACATCAAAACCTCTGTTACTTAAGTTAAAGGGCCAATAATAAAGTTAACAAAGAGGTGGTAAAGAGCAAATCATAAGCTTTGCTTCTTCAGCAGCATGAAGAGAGTACACACTTCCTTTTTTGAAATTATGAGGAATAAGTTCAAAAAATGAATACATCGGGGGTGCCAAAAAAATGTATACATATGACTTGTATTCATCGTTTGTTATCGGTATATATATTATTACAATTTTAATACAGTTGTTTCCTTTCTTAAAATGTGTATACATTTTTTTGGCACCCTTTGTATATAATACTTGAAGTCATCTTTTTAAAAATAAGTGTAGAAAACTAGGAAATTCAAGAGTACAAATAATCTGCTTCTGGCAATAAAGTGAAATCAACTCCTTTGTGTTCGACCAACAAGAATTATGAAATACTACATGACTTGTTTTATGTACGAGATAAAAAGTGGTTGATACAGACGAATGAGACTCGACTTGATAATATATAACACTTAATGGCTTGGACCATGCTTATGGCACATCTTTCATTCTAAATCTAGTCTGTTCTCATGGTATAGATGGGACACAGAACTGATTTTAAATTGTGTTTGACAACTACAGATTCATATTTTAAAACTATTTAAAGTATGATTTTAAAACACCGAAAGAATCGAATCAGCCAGAAAAAAAATCTTACTAAAATTAAACATACACATATCTAAGAATTCATGGATGCCTGACCCTAACTAAGAGGAGGAAATGGCAAGAAATGTTTAGAAAATATTATCAACACCCTACATTCCTCTAATTTCTTTCACAGTCCATATGAACCATCAAAAGTAAAATATGCAACATGCAACTTATCCCTAAATACAAATTTCGAAGAATATAAATCGATACCCAAGTTATATTAAATTGATACTTTTTTAAATTTAAGAAGTGATTTCTTTTAGATTACTGTAGTAATAAACACATACACACACACACACACACACACACACACAGCACAAGCATATCATCAGAGAACGGATCTTTAATTGTCACTAAATTTGGGAAGACGGGGTTATATTTTGTCCAATCAGTAAATTTAATAATTTTTATTGGTAAGTCAGAAAGACCTATGTATCACTTGTGCTTATAAAGAGATTTTTAACACTCTTAAGTCTCTTCTCTTCCCCAAATATGCCAATTAATATTGGATTCAAGTTTGCATTTCTACCCTTGAGAAAAAAATGAGGCAGCTGTAATTTAGTGGTTCCAGCAGTAAGAAACCTGAAGATAAAATTTCAAATACCCCTCACATTTACCTCTTTCTTTAACCAAATGATCCCTTACTTTATGACAATGTTACTAAAAATGTGCTCTGGCCAGCAGCATCTTTATCTCCGGTGATCTAGTTAGAAATGCAAATTAACAGGCCCCACCCCATCCTATTGACTCTCCCCTCTCTTTAGGGCAGAAGGTCCAGGAAATTTTTAAGGAGCTGGTCGGATTCTTAAGTGTGTAAGGTTAGGATACTGGTTCTCAACTGTGGCTGCACATTAAAATCATCTAGGAAGCTTTAAAAAAAAAAAAAAAAAAACCAGGCCCAGCCAGCTGGTGGCTTAGGTGGTTAGAGCTCCATGCTCCTAACTCTGAAGGCTGCTGGTTCGATTCCCACATGGCCCAGTGGGCTCTCAACCACAAGGTTGTCAGTTCAACTCCTCGAGTCCCGAAAGGGATGGTGGGCTCCGCCCCCTGCAACTAAGATTGAACACGGCACCTTGAGCTGAGCTGCCACTGAGCTCACCGATGGCTCAGTTGGCTGGAGCGCGGGCTCTCAACCACAAGGTTGCTAGTTTGATTCCTCGAGTCCTGCAAGGGATGGTGGGCTGCGCCCCCTGCAACTAGAAACGGCAACTGGACCTGGAGCTGAGCTGCCCTCCACAACTAAGACTGAAAGGACAACAACTTGAAGCTGAACGGCACCCTCCACAACTAAGATTGAAAGGACAACTTGACTTGGAAAAAAAGGCCTGGAAGTACACACTGTTCCCCAATAAAGTCCTGTTCCCCTTCCCCAATAAAATCTTAAAAAAACACACAAAAAAAACCAAAGCCTATGTATCCAACCAATTAAGCCCAGAATCTCTTTGGGTGGGGTCTGGGTATGTTTTTCAAAGTTCTCTAGGTGATTTTAATGTGAACTACTGTTCAAGAGAAAAAGCAAAATCTGTGATTTGGTTTGAGACCATCCTGAGCAGCTCGCTCACTGTTAACACCTTGCCAATTCATCTCCAATTCAACTCATGTGCTAACCACACGACCTCCATCTTAGCCTCTGAACCAGCTTCTCATAGTATGTGTACATTTGGTTTCTTACATTCATCAATCTAATTTTTTTCTTTTTCACTTTTTATTATTAGCATTTCAAACATCCCAAATCCAGACTGTGGGAAACTATAGGACATAATACAGTTTCTTCAACTACAGAAAAATGCAAGGGGAAAAAAGAGATGGAAGGGGAACTTACAGATCTAGAGATCTAAGAGACTTATCAACCAATCACAATGATTATACCTTATTTGCATCTCACTTTCAACAAGCTGAAAAAAAGACACTAGGAAAAATTTGAACAGTGACTGGATACTTGAGACTGTCAAGGAATTATTGTTTTTAGGTTTAATAGTGGTATTGAGGTTAGATCTTAAAAAGTCTGCATTTTTGGTAATATATACTGAAATATTTAGTGATGAAATGATATGATGTCAGGGAATTGTTCAAAATAATCTGGGCCATGGAGAAGCAGGTGGTGATATAGATGAGATAAGAATTAGCCATTAGTTGATAACTGTTGAAAGATGGGTATTGGGTAAATGGGACTTCATTACACCAGTTGGTTCCCTTATAACTTCCAAATGTAACTGACAAATGTTGTTTAGTATCATTAACTCATTAATTTTAACATATTTGATGTGTTTTAATAAATATAATCCTCAAATTAACCCAGTTTAGCCACTGGGATCCATCAAGTTGTTCTTTAGTCTTTTTGACAGAATCTTGTAGTCTTTGATCACTTCCCTTGTTTTCTAGTATGACACAATGTTTCAGATTAATATTTTATATTTCCTGACCCACACCTGGAATCAGCCTTTTCTTCAGTGGAACCTGGTTCATTTTATAGAAATGTGGAAAATGGTATTGAGAGAAACACCCACAAGTACTAGGGGTGCTCACCGATACTGAGTTGAGCATTGCTTTTCTGGGTCTTTTTTACGAACAGAGCTAGGACATTTTTTCATGAACTCAAACTGACACTTCCGTTTCAAATCCAGGAACTATAGGATTTTTGTTTAGCCTCACCAGTCTTACCTCAGTATCTCCTTTCACCTAGCCAAAAATCCCAGTTCTTAAAAGCACTGATATCAATATTCAAAGTAACAATATCAACACCATAAACAATCATAAGTTTAATTTTTTTCATTCTTTTGACTTTAAGCCTACTTTCTTTTTTTAAAAAAATAACAACTTTGAGATACATTTCACGTATAAAATTCACCCTTTTAAACTACAGAATCCAGTGGCTTTTAGTATAGTCAGAGTTGTGCAAACCATCACCACTATCTAAGTTCAGAACATTTTTATCACCACAAAAAGAAACCCATACCCATTAGCAGTCACCCCCATTCCCCCTCTCGCCCAGCTCTTGGCAACCACTAATCTATTTTCATTTTCTATTCTGGCCATTTCATATAAATGGAATAATACATTATGTGGCTTTTGTTTAGCGTAATATTTTCAAGGTTTATCCATGTTGTAGCATATACCGGTACTTCATTTCTTTTTATTGCCAAATAATATTGTATTGCTTAAATATAACATTTTTGTCTCCATTCGTCATTTGATGGGCATTTGGGTTTTTCAGCTTTTGGGCTATTGTGAATAATGCTACTAGGAACATTTGTGTACAGGCTTTTGTGTGGACATGTTTTCATATTTCTTGGGTGCGTACGTAGGAGTGGAATTTTGGGGTTTCTGGTAACTCTATGTTTAACATTTTGAGGAACTGCCAAACTGTTTTCCAAACCTACAGGGAGATTTTGCATTGAATATGGTGAGCGCAAGGAACACACAATCAAATCATTTAGTCACTGGGAATAGCTCCTCTCTGGGTAGTTATACAAACAACTAAATACAATTAGGTTTATTTATTTCACTTACTTTTGAGTTCGGGGAATTGCTTTCCAAAAATTTAACTTTGTTTATAATTATGTAAAGTATTTACCTGGTTCCAAAGTTAAATTTACCAAAAAATATGAAACAAGGTAAAGTCAAAGAACTCTAACTTCTATCATTTTTCTCTCTTTCCCCTACAATAACTATCTTTTTTTTTTTCATTTTAAATTTATATTGGGGAACAGTGTGTTTCTCCAGGGCCCATCAGCTCCAAGTTGTTGCCCTTCAATCTAGTTATGGAGGGCACAGCTCAGCTCCAAGTCCAGTTGCCCCATTTTCAGTCTTTAGTTACAAGGGGGCACAGCCCACCATCCCATGTGGGAATTGAACAGGCAACCCTGTTGTTGAGAGCTCATGCTCTAAACAACTGAGCCATCCTGCCGACCCTACGATAACTATCTTTTATTTTGTTTTATCCATACATCTTTCTTCAAAATAAGTATGTGTGTATGTATGTGTGTATGCACCAGCATTTACCTAAGAAAGGGGTAGGAGTAGTGATACAAATATGTCTAACAATATACCTGATGTTATCTATTGTAGTATATGAGTACATACATTCCTTTATAGCCACTGATAGTATGATCAGTATGTTTTTATGTACTATGCCTGTGCACACTTGTGTGGCTGTCCTCTGTGGTCTTTATTTGCTCTGTCTCTTTTTTGGAATATATTTTAGTATTCAGAAATGTTTTTAATCTAATTGTTACCTTTATACTAATTACTTTTACAAAAATACTCTTAGCCCCGTGCCACTTTTGGAGAATTGTTCTATTGGTTGTCCACTATAAACAATGTGAAAAGTAGGAGATATCCTTGATCCCCTTTTCCCCTTGATTTTAAATAATATCCTTTTATTCTCAAATTAATACCTATAAGGTAATCAGCAAGTTTATTCTAGTTTTCATATACTTCCTCATTCTCCCATTTTTGCAACGTTGGTGCCTATATCCAATATATACTATACTGTATTCTTCATAAACATTTTGTCATAGTTCTACAGATAAATATGTATCTAGTGCTGACAATGAGTCCTTATTTTACTATGTCCCTAGTCATATTGTTGATCTGAAGCTAATTCTCCAGTGGACTCCTCAAAACACTCATGGGAACAACATTTCTTGAGTTCCTACACACCAGTTTATTCCAGTTTGCTTATGACCCTTACACTTAAAGATCAGAGTGGCTGGATATAAAATCTTTGGCTCACCTATTCTTCCTTTGAGTATCTTATGCTAACCTATTGTCTTCTCACATAAAGTGTTGCTATCAAAGTCTGATGATATTCTGATTTTCTTCCCTTTATGAGCGACTTGGTCTTTTCTTTGGATGCCCATAGTACTTTTTCTTTTTCTTCAAACTCCTTTAGTTTTATTAGCATATATCTGGGTGTTGGCCATTTGAGTCAATTTCCTAGGTGTCTGGTATGCCTTTTCAAATTTCAAATTTCTTGTGCTAGAAGAAATCTTTCTTGAATGGTAGCTTTCCGTATCTGTTCTGTTCCCTGCTTTGGGCTTCTCCTTTGAAGACTCCTATTAGACATACTTTGGATCTTTTGTATCTACCACTTTCTATCAAAACCTGTATTTCTTTTGCCATTTCCTTGCTTCCCATTTCACATTCTATTTATGTCAAGTCATTGTCTATTATGTTTATTTGCTCATAATTATATTTCTTCTCATTTGATCTTCACTTCTGTAATAATTTTTCCTTTTTCTGTAATTCCCTCCTGAGTTCTGTGATCTCTCCTTAAAAAAATCACCTCATTTCTTAATTTTCCTACTTCTTATATGGTTATTTCACAGCTTTTGTCATATTCTTCATATTCTATAGCTTGCTTTGAATTATTTGGTCGCAGTGCTTGTCTGTTTATGTCATACTTTCATTGTCTTTGGCCGCATTACATAAGTTGGCTGTCATCCTGTTCTGCTGCTCATTTTTAAATGAAATGGGTTTTGCTATACTTTTGAGAGGGAAGGATGTTCCACCAGGATAGCTCTAGAGCTCTCTCTTCTATTGTTTTCTCATAGTGATTTAAAAAAAAAAAAAGGCTCCATCATCATCTTTCTTCCATTATTTATCTGAATCTTCTATTTTCTTTGCTCAGTTGTCTCTGTTCCAATCAACCTGGATTTTACTACCAGTAAGTTTTGTTCAGTGTAGGGTTTTGTCCTGAAAGGAAGCTTGATTTGTTAGTTTCAAGAGTACATTAGGCCCAGAGAGCTACAGCACTGTCAAATTCTGTCATGGCCCCCTTGCACTCACTCAGAATTGGATCCTATAGAAATTTCTTTCCAATTTCAGCTGCTGTTCTCAGATTGGTCTGTCTCACTTTCAAGTATTTATGGTGATTTGGGCCTTCTTTTCCCATGGTCTTAGAAGGCTGGCTGCTTTTCCTCTGCTTCCTCACACACAGATTCTGATACTATGTGTACCTGTCAATGGTACTTGGGAAAATCACTTGTATTTGCAAATTTGTAGGGGTATTGTGTTACCTAGTTTTATTGTAGTTGCTATCTTTGGGTTTTTGGTTATGGTCTCTTATTTTCTGTTGTTTTTGTTTTAACTTTTAAAAAAAATTTTTATTGTGAGTGTGTTTTTCCAGGACCCATCAGCTCCAAGTTAAGTAGTTGTTTCAATCTAGTTGTGGAGGGCGCAGCTCACAGTGGCCCATGTGGGGATTGAACCCGCAACCTTGCTGTTAAGAGCACTGTGCTCTAACCAATTGAGCTAACCGGCTGCCCTTTATTTTCTCTGAGGAGATTTGAGAAGATTCAAAACTATGCCACTATACCCAACAACATGGATAAATCTCACAGACATATGGTTGAACAGAAAAACTCAGACACAGAAGTGTAAATACTGTATGATTACATTGATAAAAGAGTTAAAAACAGGCAAAGCTAATCGGATGACAGAAGTCAGAATAGTAGTTACTATGGAGGGGTAAATGACTAGGGGAGGCACAAAGGAAGTTTCTAGGTTGTTAATAATGTTCTAATATCAATATGGGTGGTGGTTTCTTCTTCAGTAGTTACATGTATAAAAATTACTGAGCTACATACACAAGATACTGTATGTTATATTTCAATTTAAAAATAAATGCTGCCTTTGCCATTGTCTTTCCCCCTCAACCTATTTTATCAAAATTATACTCATGCTTTGCTTTCATAGTTTGAGCATTTTGAGACCATAATATAATACTGAGCTAAAGTAAGTATTCAACATAAATACTAAAAGGATATGTAAAAATATATGTATAGTAATCATAACTATGTGAAAAATATATCTGCTCAAAGACTTGTAAGGTACATAGAAAATGAAAAGTTTCTTTTGATACGTTGTGATTATGGGTATTATTTTGCTATTTTTTTGTTTTCATTATTTTTCTTATACTGCTTTATGCCATAAATTTCTTCAAAATACAAGTCTTATATCTAATTAAACCATTTCACATTAATCACTATTTGTTCCTACACATTACTGGTGAGGTTTTCTATTTTTTCCCCAAAATCCAAGCAATAAATTACAGCTAAGAGGTTTCTTAGGATACAAAATATTAAAAAGTAAACAAAAATTATTCTGGGCTTGGTTAAGTGCAATTAATTTCTAAAAAAACAAACAGATGAATAAGCAAAAAAACAGAAGAGCAACAGAAAAATCAGTAATTATAAAAGTTTACAGAACACAAATATGATCGGTATTCACAATATGACTTCCAAGTAAAACACCGATGTTATTTTGAGCTGTTTAAGAAGAAGCATTATGCCACTGAACAAGATCACAACAAATTGCTATTATGCTTTTGAAAGACTTAGCAATATATTTTTTGTCTAAAGGCAGTCTTGAAAAATTGTGAGGCTCGCCACTTTGGTTTTGACTCTGAGCAAATATCACTGGTTTCTCCCCAAATATCTAGGATGCTGATGGTCCCTCAAAAGGGCCATCTCCTTGGGTAGTAGAATTCTATGCCTTTCTTTTCACTCTGTCATCCAAAACCTGCTCTAGGCTAGCCAAATTACTGAGAAAAGACCTGATAAGAATAAGTTCAATGTATTCCTCCCGAGATATTATTACATTTTAAGAAATAACAATTTCTTAAATCAAAGCAATAAAGCTCATGGGAGAAATCTTGTTATCAATAAGAAGGTGATGAAAACCATCCTCAGAACATGCCATCCACATAATTCATTGCTAAGAGTAGCCCTGAATTGCAGTTACAAAGATACAGTTTGCTATTACTGTTGTAACAAATTCCCACAAACTTAGAGGCTTAAAACAACACAAATTTATTATCTTACAGTTCTATAGATCACAAATCCAACACCGGTTTCACCAAGCTAAAATCAAGGTGCCAGCCAGCAAAGCTGCATTCCTTTCTGGAAGCCTGGGGAAAGATCCACTTCCCCGATCATTCTGGGTGTTAGCAAAATTCAATTTCTTACAGCTTATAGGACTGAGGTCCCATTTCCTTTCTGGTCATTCATACCTTCTAGAGGCCACCTGTATTCCTTGGCTATGGTCTCCTTCCTCCATTTTTAAAGCCAGCAATGGCAGGTTGAGGTGCTCTTACTTTGAATCTCCCCTCCGCCTTCATTTTGTCTAACCCCGCTGGGAAAGAGTCTCTGCTTTAAAGGACTCATATGATTAAATTGGGCCAACCTGGATAATCCAGGACAGTCTTACCATCTAAAGGTTCATAATCACATCTGCATAGTCCTTTTTGCCATTTAAGGTTATATATTCAGGTTCTGGAGATTAAGGGGTGGGTATCCTTGGGGGCCCATTATTTGGCCTACCACAAAATTACAGCAGTCAATTTGGGGACTTTTACAAGCTTATTCATTTTTTCCTCTAAAGATTTAGACTGAAATATAAGCATAAACACATGAAACAATATTTTTACCACTTTTAAAAAGTAGTTTGGTGTTTGTGGTTTTGGCTTTCAAAAGGCTTATATTCACAATCAGAAAGAAACTAAACAATAATTTGACCGTGTTGTCCCCAAGTGGTAGTAGAATCTTGGTATTTTTCATGTGGTACTGAATATCAAGAAATTGAAAAGAAAACATTTAAAAATTATTGAACAAGTTGCTTTTAGAAAGAAAAAAGAAACAAAATAGGTTTATGACATCAAGCAAAATATGCATTTAATATTCTATCGTGTATATTGTATAAAAAACATTATTATATTAAGAAAAAGAAAACTATCATTTTTCATGACTATTTCCTGATAGTATGAATAATTAGACTGAGATAGAATCTTCCTCAGAGAAAATATGGACATCTTAGAATACTGAGGGAAAAGTCCTTAAGGAGCATTTTTAAATCATCAACTCTATAACTGCTACCAGATGTTACTGCAAATAATTAGATATGGCCTAATGGTCTGGAAAAATCTATAGAGTCTTAAAAAGGTTAGGTGGTAAGGAAGGGAAAAGTAATTTAACAAAAAACAATGAAATGAAGGGAAAGAACATCTTTTCTTAAACAGAAATAAACGATTCAAGATTTTTTACATGATTTGGTATCTCTGGCGATGACTAATCAGAATGTGCGAACGTTGAAGTTTGGTTTATGAGGTATTTATAAGTAGAAGAAAATATGAGAGAGATTTTAGAAGAGGAAACTGTACTCCAAATGGAGGGTAGGGGAACAATGACACACTGTATAAGAAATCATAGTTGGATTCCCATGTGAAATGGAAGCTTTTGCATGATTTTAGCATGTGCACACCTAGAGAACATTGTCAAACAGAAGTAAATTTCTGTGCTTCTACAGATAGAGAATTAAATACAGATTTTCAGGTACCAAAATCAGAAAAAAAGCAAATTCAAATTTATGCTTCTCGGGGTAAAAACAAACAAACAAACACCATGATCTCTGGTTTGAAAAAAAGTGGGGTTTTGTTTTTGTTTTTGTTTTTTTTAATGTTTTTGTTACTCAACCAGAGAGGAATTTTACTTGGTTTAGTGTCATCTAAAGTAAGTACAGACATACCGGAAAATTTACTGTTATTCTATTCTTTCTCTATTCTCCCACAACTATTATAACCTTTGCCATTAAATAACTTAATTATCTGTTTACATATCAGTATTCTCAATAGAGGGTGAGCTACTCCTGGAGGACAGGTGTGGATGTGATTCTTTGAACAGCCAGACTTATCACACAGAACTTAGCACACATGAATATTTGTTGGATGGATGAGTGAATGAATGAATGAATGAATGAATGAATGAATGTGCCTGTGTATTTAGGCACTCCTTCCTTCTCAGAGCTCAACTATGACTTTAACCAAACTCGACTTTTAAAATTAAAAACCCAAGGAACAAATTAAAACCAAACATTTTAGAAATTTTAAATTAGCCTTCTCAAAAACATCGACCAAACTGACTAAATGGATCAATTCTAGTAGTGAACTAATGCAGTCAAAATGCTGCAGTGTAAGTCACTGAGTTACACTGAGTTAAGTTAATATAAGTCATTAAAAACTAAAACAAAATCTTTTATCTGTCCAATGACCCATTAAAATGCAACACTTATGGAACACCTACTCTGTGTTAGGTGTTGATTTAAAAAAAAGATTAAAAGTAATAGAACTCTGATTTTGTATTGCTTGCCAAGTTTCTTACAGCAAGTCTGGACAGCAGGGTTTCATATTGTAAAGGAAGCACAGTTCCCTTACTTTATGGTTTATACTTTACAGCTTTATAGCTTCTAGCAAAGTTGGTTTTATATTAAATCTGAAAATACAATTCTAATTTCCATTATAAAGGCAGACATTTATTCATGTAAAAAGAAACTCTCTCAGAGGATTAAGCTGAAAACTTTTGGCAAATCAGGCTTAGGTGGCTTTGAAACACAAATGATAACCTACAGGGTTGGTTGCCTCCCTCCTGCATTTTCAGGACCTGGCGCTCACCAGCAATCTCTGTGGTTACTGGGAGAGTCTTGGCAGCCATGTTTATACAACATACCCCAACCTGCCTAGGCATATCTGATTAGACCAGGCATGAGTACCTTACCTAGGCCGGGCCAGTGACTAACAGAAGCAGAGGTAAAAGACAAAAAGGGAACACTTTCTGTGTCTTCTCAGCACTTCAGTCTCTGATTCCTGAGGCTCCTTACCTGGCTTCTGGATGGTATCCCTGTAAACTTATAAAAAAATTCCTCTTTTTGCTTAATCGTGTCTGCTTCTTGCATCCAATTATAATAAAATGTATAGTAAATTTGAAGTTATAGGGTCAGCTACATTTCTCTAGTACTGCTTGAGTCTTTCCCACTTCTGTCATATCATGTACAGTGCTGCCTCTTCATATTAAATTTATATTAAAAAAACAAACAAAGAGCACAGTAATACTACTCCTGAGAGGAAGCAACCACTATGTCCAGTACCTATGGAAAAGGTATCACAGATTGTGAAATTGAAAGGAGGCAAACACTTCGCCCTGCCCATCTACTTCAGAGATAAGGAAAATGAAGGCCCAAGAGAGGCCTTTAACTTTGTAAATTCACCACTGGAGTCTTGACTCCAGAGCGCTACGAACATGTCAATACTACCCTACATTAAAATAAAATAAAACAACCAAGCATACCACACAACACAATACAGAGAACAACAATCGAAAATGTATCTATAAAGTGTTGAACTACCTACTAAAGATATTATATCCCTTTGAAAGACCATACGTTTTTTTTCTGTAGTCTTCAAATTGCTTAGGCATGCAGATTATTTCCCAACAGGAAAATAAGAGATATTTAAACTGAAAAACATGTCTTTGCTATAATAACTTTTAAAAGTACCTCTCTTCTCATATGCCAACCTCACCCTTCTCTTTACTAGTCCTGTATCAATATACTAAATTAAAAGGCCCCTCAAAAGCATGTGTCTTTAGCCAAGTTGAATGAATTCAATTCATAAAATTGAGTGTTCACAAAATAAGTTTAGGTGGAAGAGAAAACAGATGCAAAGTTTCTTACATTTCTTTAAAGTACACTAACTGATTTTTAAGATCAATATTCTCTCTCATATACTGTGTTTCCCCAAAAATAAGACCTAGTCGGACAATAAGCTCTAATGTGTCTTTTGGAGCAAAAATTACTATAAGACCTGGTCTTATTTTACTATAATACAATAATATAATATAACATGATATAATATTATATTATACCCGGTCTTACAGTAATATAAGACCGGGTATAATATAATACCAGGTATAATATAATACCAGATCTTATATTAATTTTTGTTCCAAAGGATGCATTAGAGCTGATTGTCCGGCTAGGTCTTATTTTCGGGGAAACAGGGTACCAGGAATTAACAAAGTGCAGGCTGTCTTAAATTATGTGTTGACATAAACAAGTATAATTGACAATGAAAAGTTACATATAACAGTAAGACCAGTTACTGCAGATGATGAACCACTGCAATTATTTTAACTGAATGGAAGAATGAATGAAGAGAGGAAAGTGTTTTTATTATAATGACTAACTGGATATTGAAGAACTGAGAAAATAAGAATGGCAAAAAGTTCTCTCTCACACAAGCAACAGCACCACCTGCTGATAAATAAAAGCAACAATGTCATTTAATTTAAAATGTGCTCATTTACCTTATATATCCAAATCTTTACCCTGGAATTCTGTTACATTTAATGCAATATAATATAATTCATTAATATATTCTGCATATTTATTTATAACTATGTTAATTTGAAAGCTTTTACCTTACATATTTAAATTATGCCCTTCCTAAAAATCAAAGGTAAAAATAAAATTTATTATGGAATCTAGAGATAAATTGTAGTACCATGGCTTTTAATTTTTATTCCATAAGTAATTCACTTATGTCATAATTTATGCGATAATGTACATTTGATTTGTGTCTGATATTCCCTGACCACCTCACCTAAAATAATGCCATCTCCCATATCCAGGTTTATTTTTTATAGCATTTATTACCATTTAACATATTACATATTTATTTTGTTTGTATGCTTATAGTCTTTCATCTGCTGAGTTAAAACGCAGAGCAGGGAATTTATTCTGTTTACTGCTGTTTCTTTAACACCTCCGGTAAGTGCCTAACATATAACAGACTCAATAAATATTTGTGAAGGAATTATTGAATATAAAAATAAATGAGCAAATGAACATGCTATGCATTTTTAAACTTCCTTGAAGGCATAACAGCTATTCAAAAGTTTCAAGTATCTTGATAGATTTTGCCAAATTATACAAATTATACTTGAGAAAAGTTGTACCAATTAATGCTCCCTTCAATGCATTATGAGGAGGCCATTGTCCCAGTTTCTGGTAAGTGGGAAATGGCATTGTACTGTGATTTTTATTTGCACGAAACTCATTATTGAAGAGACTGAACATATTTTGGGGTTCTGGGGGGAGGGGTATTTACAACATACTTCTTTTATCCTCTGCTCATTTTTTTCAGTTCCAGATTTTCTATTTGGTTCCCTTTTTATAATTTGTATCTCTTTATTGAGCTTTTCTATTTGTTCAGACCTTGTTCTCTTGATTTCCTTTAGCTCTTTGAACATATTTAAGACCATGGATGTAAAGTCTTTGTCTAATAAGTCAGTGCTGGGACTGCTCAGGGATGGTTTCTATTTCTTTTTTTTCCTGTCAAGGGGCCATACTTTCCAGCCTCTTTGAATGCCATGTAATTTTTTTGTTGAAAAATAGATGATCTGAATATTATAATGTGGTAACTCTGGAAATCAGATTCTCCTCCCTCCCCAGGGTTTGCTATTGTTGCTTTTTAGAGGGTTGTAGTCACTTGTTTACTGACTTTTCCAAACCATTTTTGGCAAGACTATTCCTTTTATGTGTGGTCACTGAAGTCTCCGTTCTGTTAAGTCAGAGGTCAGCTTATGATGTGACAGAGCCAAAAAGAAAGAAAAAGAATACTCTCCCACTCTGCCAGTTGGCTCTGAGCTGGGGCACTCATTAACACTTAGCCAGGCCCTATGACACCGCCTTAGCCTTTACCTCCTGCCTGTGATCCAAAGCTCTGCCCAAAGATCACCGTTGACATGAGCTTAGCGTTCTTTCATGTCTTTTCTGAGCCTGTGTCTGGCCCTGGGCATGTGTGTTGCACTCTGGATGCCTCAGTATATGTGAGAGCCCCCTAGACCTCTGCTCTCCCATGTATCTTCCTCCTTCCTAGGCTTTTTGGTCTGTGTGCTGCTCGCCCCATCCACCATCCCTTGCCCCAGGTGGCTTGGGTAGTAAGTCTTTACATAGTTTTAACAGATGTCACCTGGGAAGCCACCCCAGCTCTGAGAGATTTACAAAGGAGGCAAACAAAAACAAGCCTCTGTGTCAGTCCTCAGGAACCACCAACAGGTCAAAACGTACAACAATTTTTTGAGAACATGGTCCATATTGTCCCCTCTGGCACCAGCAACCTGCACCAGAACACAGGGTACGACCCCCATGGCCACTGTCAAGCTGGGAATGAGGGATGGTAAGCAGTTAAGCAAAAAATGCTACAGTGTTTTCTTACCAAAATTTAGCAGCGTCTTTCTTCATTAAGCATTTCCCCTGGTTGCTGTAAGTTTTAAATTAGATTCCAGAACTCTGAAAAAGTTGAATCTGACATTTTTTGCCAGTTTAATGGTTGCTTGAGTGGAAGGTCCAATCCTTGGAGCTCCTACTCCACCATTTTCTGCAACATCACTCCTCTTTTGCTTATTTTTATTGAAGAATTTTTAAAAGATATTTATTGCATCTCTATAATTGATACCTTTCATTAAGAAAGGTTCACACTATACAAAATCATAAAAGGAAGAGGACCCAAACGTATCCAGCAACAATGGGTATACTTCAAGCCATATAGTTAGAGATATGGGTATACTGCTTTACTTAAGTGCGATCATAGGATAAAATGCTCTCCTGAAACCTGGTCTTTTTACTAATAAATTATGGATACTTTTCCATGTTACTCAACATAACCTCTCTTTCCCATTTTCAATGAGTTGAGAGGGTAGTCCATTTTAGGTAACAGAATAATAACCTAATTAGTCTCCTAGTTGGGGACATCTAATTTATTTCTAAATTTTACTATTATAATACTATGATAAAATCATTACACATACATCTTTGTATACTTGTACAATAATCTCTTTAGAGCAAATTCCTAGAAGTGGGATCCCTAGGTCAAGGAATACCTTACACTTGGGATATGTATTATCAAACTACCCTTCAAAAAGATTGAATCAATCCATATTCCCAACAACAGTGTAAAATGAGGGTGCTCATTTCCTCCTACTTAAGTGAACTCAAGGTTTTTAACTCATTGTTAAGCTTTTCAATCTATTGGGTAAAATACCTAATAGAATTCTTTATTTTATATTTATCTATTAGTTAAATAGATAAATAGGACATCCTTTCATGTTTATATTGGCCATTTGCCTTTGTTTTGTGAACTGACTATCGATGTCATCTGGCTATTTTCCGTGATAATTCCTTGAACAGTGCATCTCAAACAGGTAGCTCTCCCTCTCCACTTCACTTTGAGAATCGCTGCAGTAGTTAGCACAGCTCTCAACTGTGCAGAGCTGATTTTTAAAACTCGTGATCAATTATTTTAAATAAAATGTTGATATGTAAGGAATGACAATAGCAGAACAGCTGCTACCAGGCCCGTCTTCTCACAGATAACACCTATACACTCCAGACAAAATACAAAAAAACAACAACAACTACTTGAAAACTGGAGAGCAATCAAAAGCAGGCAGACAGCCACTCTGGAAAACAGTTTGGCCATTCCTCAAAAACATAGAGTTAAACATTCTCTAAAAATAGAGTTACTATTTAACCCAGTAATTCCACTCCTAAGTATATACTCAAGAGAAATGAAAACACACAAGTACGTCCACACAAAGAATTATACCCATTCAGAGCAGCATTATCCATAATAAAACAATTGAAACAACCCAAATGTCTATCAATTGATCAATGGATAAACAAAACGTGTCATATTTATATCATGGAATATTATTTGTTCATAAAAAGAAATGATGCACTGATATATGCTACAACATGGATGAACCTTTAAAATATTAGGCTAAGTGAAAGAAGCCCATCGCAAAAAGCCACATACCATAATATGTTATTCCATTGATACACACTGGCCTAATATGTATCAGAATAGATACATATTCTGTATCTATTACAGAATATGTAATAGATATTACATATTATCTAGAATAGACAAATCCACAGAGAAAGAAAGTAGACTAGTGGTTGCCAGGGGCTAGGGATGATGTTGGGAGAAATAGGGATTAACTGTTAGTGAGTATGAGATTCCTTATAGAGGGGAGGAAAATGTGCTAAAATAGAGTGTAGTAAACTGTACACTTTAAATGGATAAATGTCTAGTATATGAATTACATCTCAATAAAGCTGTTAAAACAAAAAGCAGGTAGAAACTTGAGGGGGGTCAATGGTTGAAAGAAGGGCACCGTATTGACTGAATTTCCATTTTTTTATAATCTTTTACCTGAGAGCAGGCCCGACTTGGTGCCTGCATCACTGTTCCTTTGATATCCAAGCAATATTTCCTTTTTTTTTAATTTTTATTAAATTTATTGAGGTGACAATTGTTAGTAAAATTACATAGATTTCAGGTGTACAATTCTGTATTACATCATCTATAAATCCCATTGTGTGTTCATCACCCAGAGTCAGAAGAAAACATAGGTACTGAACTTATGGATCTTGGGTTCAAAGAGCATTTTATGAATTTGACTCCAAAGGCAATGGAAGTAAAAGCTAAAATAAACGAAGGGGACTATATGAAACTTAAAAGCTTCTGCACAGCAAAAGAAACCATTGACAAAATAAAGAGGCCACCAACTGAATGGGAGAAGATTTTTGCAAACAGTGCCTCCGATAAGGGGCTAGTATCCAGAATATACAAGGAACTCATGCAACTCAACAACAAAAAAACAAACAACCCAATTGAAAAATGGGCAGAGGACTTGAAGAGACATTTCTCCAAAGAGGACATACAAATGGCAAATAGACATATGAAAAAATGCTCAACATCACTAATCATCAAAGAAATGCAAATAAAAACCACAATGAGATATCACCTCACCCCAGTCAGAATGGCGATCATCAACAAGACAAATAGTAACAAATGTTGGAGAGGCTGTGGAGAAAAAGGAACCCTATACACTGTTGGTGGGAATGCAGACTGGTGCAGCTGTTATGGAAGGCGGTGTGGAGGTTCCTCAAAAAATTACGAATAGAATTGCCATATGACCCAGCAATCCCTCTCCTGGGTATCTACCCAAAAAATCTGAAAACATTTAGAGATAAAGACACGTGTGCTCCAATGTTCATTGCAGCTTTGTTTACGGTGGCCAAGACATGGAAACAACCAAAATGTCCTTCGATAGATGAATGGATGAAGAAGTTGTGGTATATATACACAATGGAATACTATTCGGCGGTAAGAAAAGATGATATAGGAACATTTGTGACAACATGGATGGATCTTGAGAATGTAATGCTGAGCGAAATAAGTCAGACAGAAAAAGCAGAGAACCATGTGATTTCATTGATATGTGGTATATAAACCAAAAGCAACAAAAGAACAAGATAAACAAATGAGAAACAGAAACTCATAGACACAGACAATGGTTTGGTGGTTGCCAGAGGGTAAGGGGGGTGGGGGTTGGGGGGTGGGAGATGAGGGTAAGGGGGATCGAATATATGGTGATGGAAGCAATATTTCCAATATGCGAATATTACCATGTTAGCACCCACCATCCGTGGTTCTCTACTGATTAACATACTGGTTTTCCAACTTCATTGTTTCAGCTGTTCAAAGAAAATCTTATATTGGATGCTAGTAGTAAACCTGATTAATGTGTAGCTTCTCTGGTTGCAGGTGGCAAGAAGGACCAGGAGTTTAACCCTCTCACCTGTTTTCCACCCCACAGCAACACCTAAGGGGGTGAGGGGGCTCCACAAAAAATAGATTTAAAAAGATTAAGTTCTAAACTCTCTTACATGGTAAACAAGATCCGGTCTGAGAATGTCTTCTCTGTATTCTTTCCTGGCACTTATCCTATTAAATCGTACTGATGTTGCACAAAAGCAGCATATTTTATACTTTGATGACAAGAGTTTCCTTTAGCATGCACCTCTCTTCCCACGACTTGTCTCTCTGGAGAACTGCTAATTCTTCAAGCCTCTTCCCTCCAATCAATGTCCCACAAGCAGAGTTAGGCTCTGCCACACCTTCACAGCACTTGCACAAAACAAACCTTCTGTATAGCACTTATTGCACTGTACTTTAAGTCTTAAAGTTAAATTCTCCCCTGGACTGTCAACAACTTGAATTAAAATCTTAACAGCTTTCCATCCCCAGTTACTAAAATACTCTGATGAGTAGTATATATTAATATTTAATGTCTATTGAATAAAAGAAAATCTATTTAAAACGTTAGTCTCAAGTCCTTAAAAAATTATTATAATATATTCATCTATTCAGTTGAACAAAGTAAAAGGAAAAGCCTTTGAGAAAGTTTACTTTTCCAGATTAGTTAACATTTTAAAAATAGGTTCAGTGCTTAATAAAGTAAACCTTTAATTCACTTATTCAGATGAATTCAATGCCTCAAGCTTTTAAAATTTTTAAATATTTCCATCAAATTGGCAAATTAAAATTATTATGCTTAAATTCACTTATCAATGAATTGCTGAGTATCTACTGTGTTGTACAGATAATCATTAAGCTATGGAATCTTATAAACTATCCAGGGAGGCAAAAATAATATACATGAAACTAAAATGGACAATATAAGAGCACAAGGCATTGTGAAAATGAGAGTACGTATTTTACAGACTTAGAATCATTGATAGAAAATCAGATGGAAATGAGATCATCTGATCTAATGTCCTGATGTTATAACTAGGAGAGATGGAGGTGAGAGGAAGTTATAAAAATAGATAAACTTTAGATTATCTATGAAAGGTATCATGAAAGGAAGTTGAACATGAGCTGGGCCTTAAAGAATGGGTAGAACTCAGTAAGTATTAGACTGAGCTGAGAGCATTTCATGAAAAAAGATGACTAAGAACATTAGTTGGGGCTGAGAAGATACATGAACCAGTGTTCAATCTGATCTGAGTACAGATACAAATTAGGGAGTTGTGAGCGGAGCACTGAATGGATTTTTATGGCACCCGGTTTCAGAGAACTTTAAAGCCAGGCAGAGGACTTTATATTCTACATCATAGAAAACAAGGAACCAGAAAAGTTAACAGGTCATTTATAAAGCTCTAAAAATTCTACGTGAACTGTCTTATTTTGGAATTGAGTAAAATAAGCCACAGAACAATTTTGTGACTTCCTCAAGAGTAGTATGGAATAGCCCCACGCATCTAATGCTGCTGCTTCTGGAGCACTTTGATGAAACAACTGATTTTCCAAGTACAATGGGTAAATACTATTGAGCTTGGCTGTTTGCCTAAGTTCTAAACCAAGTTTGTGTGAAGAAAGGCATATTCTCTTGTGAGGAAAAAGTCTCACTCAAACACGAATTTTTGACAAAAACCAACGTCCTTTGGTTTTAAAATGACCATTCTTAAAATTTACTATCAATTCTTTATCAAAAATATGCAACCCAAATTTTTGTATGCAACATATGGACAGTGAAAAAAAAGTTTAAAACTAACTCTCCATATTGATTGGGCATGAATTTTAATACTTTAACTCCTTCACCATTTTTTACAATTATGCTTAAAATAAGTATTTCCAGAAAGACAAATAGTAGAGAACACACCTATTCTTCAAATTTAAAGAGCTTGGCTCCATAAATCTGGAATTGATTGAACCACTATATTAAGAAGACAAACGAGAAAGATTCAGTCCAATGTATTCATTGAAAATGTTTTTTAAAGATTGAGAACCAGGTGTGTTGTACATTACCACATTTATGACAGCACATCTGTGATTGCTCACCACTATAACTTACCCCAGTTTTATCACACAAGCGTAAAGTATGAAACGATCCAACAGCAAATAATTCTCCATCTGGAGCCCAGGCAACTGAGGTAATAGGATGTTCGTGAGGTTGTGAATTGTACAGAGGGCGGCCGTAACTATCCCATACCTACAAAAGCAAATTTTAAAAAATCTTTTATAACCATTACCACATTATTACAAACAAATTCATACTCCAATAAAGTTCAAGTAAAGATCTAGAAATCATCACTTTACAATATTAGCAATTAAATGTTTTTACTATCACACAAGGGATGGGGAAGCTGTATTCCTTGAAACCTAACCATCTTGAAAAAATATAACATCGTGATAATTTTCAGAATTTACTAAGTCTTTGATTAATCATAAAACTTACCCATCTTAAGTCCTTTTAAACTTAAAAATAAAGTTTTGAGATGATCAGTTTTTTGCTTAAATTCTTTCTGTCCAGTTAAGTGCTCTATCAACTTTCCCTAAAAGTATTTGCTTCAATTAAATTTCCTCTAACTATAGTTACATTAAATCTCATTCTTCCCCCAAAATTCTTTTGGTCTGAAGCTGATCAATGTTTAATAAACCAATAAGGTTGATTTTTAAAAATCTGAATTGATTTAAATTGAGTCACTAAAACTAGGAGTTGTATTTATGTTGCTACTTATTAAGTCAAATTCTGTAGGTCAGTGAGATAGACCAATAAGAAAGTCAACACACTAAAACACCACTTAAATTTATAAAATAACAATTTGCTAACTTACTAGCGTTAAATGACATGGCTAAAGTGAAGAACTAAAAGAATATTCTCAGATGCTAAATACTTTTCACCTATATTTGATTCTTTTAACTAGGTGATAAGTTCAAACATCACATACCTTATATTTACAGTCTTCACCAGCAGATAAAATTAAATCATTGACTGAGTTCCAATCTACTTTTAAAATAATGCCGTCATGAGCTTTCCACTATGAGAAAAAAATAAGATATTAATTATAACTTTAAGAGTACTGAAAAAAAATTTTATAGAAGACATTTTGCCCTTTCTAATGATTCTCTTGTCCTCTCCTTGGAGATTCCCATCTTCCTTTCATAGCCATTATGCATTAAGCTCATTTGCTTGTTTCATTTCTAATTTATACTGATGAAAGCACCTAGCACTATGACATCCACTATATAGCTTATGTTCTTATAAATTTCCTCAGTTGCCTGATCTCCAGATGGAAAATCACTTGCTGTTGAACTATTCCAAACTTGACATTTGTGTGAACACTGGAACAGAAAACGTTATGTATTCCAAAGCTTAGTTAAATCCAAATCTTGTTCTCCTCTGTACAGTTGATCCCATTACTGATACTGCCTTCATTCTTGTTTACTCTCTTCTTTTTTTAAGAAAATCTTCTACTACATGAACATCTTCTTTAGTACTTTCTTCATTCTCTTCTGCATATTCTCCTATGCGTCATTCTCTTTACCCTCATGTCTCCGGGGTAATCACTGAACTACCCTGAGAAGCTTCTGCTGCATTACCCCTATAACAAAAGGATATATGAGTATTCCACAGATATCTATATACTCTGTAGTCTATACATATATAGAATGCATATATATATGTATAAGTGACCCAGAAATTGACAATCTAGAAAGTAAACATGGATGTCTTCTTGCTCTTAAATATTATTCATATGTCCATTAGCTATTACTACACATGTAATTAAAAGCTGTCTTTCACCATGTTTAGGTAGAATAATATAACTGAAAAAGAACTAATTTTCCTTGAACACTATAAGGTACATTTTAACATCTGAGCCAATAACTTCATATCAAAGAGTGACCAATTTTAAGGGCTCTCTCTACAGACCCTTCCCAATCTATTATTCGTAATATATACAGAACAAAATATTAAATTAGGGTCAAATAAGCTCTAAGAATAATTCATAGCTTGTTTTATTGAAGATATATAAAAATATACACTCTCAAAAACAAATGTTTTGATAATATATGTTAAAATGCAATAATTCTCACAATTTACTGCCAAATTAACCCAATGTCCTAAATAAACTACAAGGACAAAACTAACAACATATAGGCATACATATATAGGTAGATATACACACAGAGATCCTTAAGAGTTTAATTTTAAAACGACAAAAATTAATTTTGCATATTCAAAAGTTAGGAACAATATTTGATTTGATTTAAATTTTCCTTATACAGTTGACCATTGAACAACATGGGTTTGAACCACATAGGTCCATGTACATGCAGATTTTTTTTCATAAATACTGTAAATGTATTTTCCTTATGATTTCCTTAATACCATTTTCTTTTCTCTAGCTTACTTTATTGTAAAAATGCAGTAAGTATATAATACATGTAACATACAAAATATGTATTAATCAACTGTTTATGTCATCGGTAAGGCTTCCTGTCCACATTAGGCTATTTGCAGTTAAGTTTTGGGGGAGTCAAAAGTTATACTTGGATTTTTGATTGTGTAAAGGTTGGCGTCCCTAACTCCCATGTTGTTCAAGTATCAAGTGTACTGTGTTTTAGGACATCAATTTATATACTACATGTATTCACACATAATGCACAGTTTTCAATTATTTCTCAATGTACTAGTCACTCTGTGAAATTCCTTTGAACAACAAGCTCCTTGACACCAGGAACTATGTGCTGCTTCACTATCTCACACCTAGCACAGGGCCTGGTATGTAGTAGATATGTACCATATTTTCAGTAAATGAAAACAAAATTCTCTTCACTATAAAACCAAGTTCTGGGTCTCTAGAAGAGTCCCTAGAGCACTTAAGGGAAATGAGATATAGATATACCTTTGAACAGCATTCTACAAGGAGGAGTTAGTTAAGCATTCTTTTATTGGTAGACAATCCAAATTTGAGTATATATTTATGACCAATGAGAACTGCTGCAGCTTTAATTTTTCAAAAGGATTGGAAAATTTCCACCAAATTACTACTTTAACTCCTCCTCCACTCTAGCTGAATTTTGGTACCAGATATTTTTTCTTCCCTCTACTACCTCCTGGCCCAAAGGTTCTAACAAACCACTTAATTCTAATTTAATTTATCAATGTATTGATATAAGCATCTTCCTGAGTTTCACTTATATAAGCCTGATTACAGGCATCTAAACAAGTCATATACCTATAAACAAAAAGATTCATCTTGCCTGTTTTTGCTATATAATTTCTTAGCAGAGTTTCAAAGTGTAAGTGGTATGGAAGAACTTGGACTAAAGGCAGTCAGAACTGGTCTTCTTTTCCAGCTTCTTCCCTTTGTCCAAATTCTTTACCTTAGTTACCTAAGAGCAAGGACATGTATCTTCTATTTCTTATTTGTCCCACTGTTCCTAGCAGACTGTTCTGCATGTAGTAAAATGTAAATACATGTTGACTATATGAAATATATATAGCATAATCTACATAGACGTTACTAATATGAAAGCTCAAAATCATTTCTATCTCCTTACTCCCCCAAATCTGTATCTTTTCAACTGTTAAATCTGATGCTACTTCTTCTTAAAACATCTCTATACCTGCTGTAGCCAAACTCCAGCACCAAATCCCTTCACCAGGAGCTAGTCATTCTACATCTTTTTTCTGGCCTCCTTGGCTCTAATTTATTAGGGGCTGACTAAAAGGTAGAGACGACATAATAATGCATAATAATATAAATAACTACTCTAGATTGAAAACTTATTGTATGTACTCACTGTGCTCACTGTATGCACTGTCCTGTGTACTTTGTAATTAACTCACTTAGTCCTCACAACAATCCTATGAAGCAGGTATTAGCATCACACCTAAGAGAGGCAAGAGCTGAGGCACAAAACTTGCACTTGAACCCAAGGCTTAAAGGTTTTCCATTAATTTGTCCTACTCTGACCTGTTTTCACTGCCACCACTGTTTTGCTTCCATATAATTGATAAAATTATATACACCTAATTTGTTCTAAACATTACATTGACTCCCCCTCCACTCTACAAATACTAAAAGAATGCCAGTCTTAGAGAAGACTCGAAGTGTATTTGAACAGATGAGGAGGAGGAAGATGATAGTGATGATAACAAAAAAAACCATAGTCTAAACAAGCTCTTAAAGTTTAATGATTTCATCCTGTTTTGTCTCAAATCTATACATTTGAGGCTGATTCTGCTAAATTTAAAGATGCTTATCATGCCAAATCATGTGACAATTTAGTAACTCAAAACACATTTATGATTTACTGGCATAATGTGAGTTGGAATAAGAAGGAAGTGAACCTTCTTGGAAACATAAGCTGATATTCCCTGTTCTATAATAAAGGCTGATAAAATCACACACTTAAAAGCCTGAGACTTTAAAAAGACCACCCAGAAGAAAGGGACTCCTAAGAAAGTGACCTCTGACTTAGCAGCCTGGCAGATCCTTACAACAATTAACAAATGCCTGAGAAGTACCTGTAAAACTTTAGCATTTGGTTGAAGAGGTTTAATGATCAGCTGCTTGCCTGCTGTGTAAAGAACCTTTTCTGAATCAGGGCCCCACGCGACTGAATACACTGGTGTTCCTGTAAAAAAAAAAAAAAGAAAGAAAGAAAAGAAAAACCTGATAAACTAATTATTATGCCTTACAAAAAGGGAGAATGTTAAGAGGATCAAAAAAATAATTTGGGGTGTCATTTTGTTTCCTCTTAATTGAAAAACCTTTTTAAACTGGATTATAGATAGCCTTATACTGAAGTACAGACTGGGTTAATATTACCATTGAAAATCTACCTTGACAACTGGAAAACTATTTTTTAACTAATTTTGATCTTGCTGAGAAAGATGGAGTTTTTAAGAATTGTATCATTGAAATACATGAAATAGACACACTACATTATTTTAAGATATAAGGAGGTATATAAGGAGGTATCCTTTTCCATCAACAGCCATCAGTATTTAAACTGACTCGAGGCATAAACTGACTTAAATTTTCCACACAAATATAGACATTATACTCATCTTATAGATTATTTCCCATTCCTGATGTTGCTACAGGCCGCAGTACTTTCCTTCATCCACTGTTGAAGCAGTAGTCTAATGAATAGAAATCATCCAACCCCCAAATAATCTATCTCTCCCATCTATGAATTCATAAATGGCAAAATAAGTATCAGATTAGGGAAAGTTTTTCTATCAATCAAGTGTGGCTTTGGCCTGAAAGCTAGGCTAAAAAGGGATTAAATGTCCTATAACCAGGACAAAGTTGACTCCACTTCCAGGGGAAAGGTATGAGTTTGATTTACTTATCACACAAAAAACTATATTAAATGTTAGACTGTTTTCAATTTCCTAGAATAGGAACTTAAGAGATGGTATTTCTTAACTCAATTACTTTCTAGATTACCTAACATCTTCTGGAAGGCTATACTTTACGTGATCCTAGTTTTTCAAAAAATGAATATCATAACTATTGAAAGCATTAAATATTTGTACTCCACTATATGACCCAGTTACCTCTTCATTAGGGAAGTGAATCAGGTTATACAATTAATCTATGAAATATTAACCCACCTGTATATATAAAACCAAGCCTTTAAAAGTTGTCTAGGTCTCCTAAGTCAGACCATTATTAGCAGTTGACTTTCTGAGAACGAATGAGTGAATGTTTCAGGAATTTACTTTCTCAATAGAAATGAAATGTGAATATGAAGATTTATGGTCAATCAATATTTAATTATTTATTTAAACAGTAAATCCAACCGATGCTAATCAACAGGGAGTAATCAGTAATCAATGGGGAATACATTTCAGCAAGATAAAAGCTTGTGTTCAAGTGGCATCCTACTCTTTTTGTGCCATTTTCTTCCCAATCAGAATACAACTGGGAACAAGTCTCAGTCGTTTACAAGACTTAGAAAGTCTAATTTAAACCTAGTCCAAAAAAATCCTGAAGCATGTCTTCCACAGTTTAGGTAAGACATTATATTGCATCTAAATATCCTGTTTAGTCAGTGACATCTAGGATGGTTCTGTATCAGAGGAACCTACAGATGGCCAGTGAGACAGCCAACCTCCGAAGGCACTCCTCCTTCTTCTGTACTTGGTAAGTACGTTCTCTTGGAATACTCTTTGGAAGTAGCCAGGAGCTGACCTGGGCTTCAAAAGTATACTTTCTTGGAGCTGATGGGCCCTGAAAAAACAGTTCCCAATATTCCCCAATAAAAAAAATTTTTTTTTTAATTTAAAAAACAAAAACAAAACAACAAGTATACCTTCAAATGAACAGAGTTCAACTCTAATAAACTCCCCAGAAAATGTAAATAAAAATTTCACATATCTCAAATGTGGTTCTCGGGTGAGGACTGGGAGGGAATGGGAGGAAAGCTTATTTGATAAGGTGGTGGAATTATAGGTACCTTCTTAATTTCCGTTATTATAGTTGTAATTATTGTGCAAAAAAGTAAATTAATATATTATAATTACAGACTATCAAATCTTCAAGAATATATTTGATAAAATTACACTTTCCTGGGGTATATATTAAACTATGACAAATATCTACCCCCAAGGAAATAATTCAGTAAATACAACTCCCATTGAGTTATACAGGATGTGACTCTAGCCCTTCAGTTGTGGTAAAAGGCACAGTTGGGGTATAGGATGAGGAGCTAGGGACGCTTTTGTCCTCTTTAACATTGAATTTGTGGCCCCATCAAGTCAGCTGTGTCACCATTTCCTTGTTTATAAAACTTATAGATCTTCAGAATACTTATTTTTCCTTTTGGGACATGGAGATTATTCATTTCCTGTTTATAAAACAATTTTTAAAACAATAATGATGTTAAAGAAACAGGTATAATAACTTATGGTTTAAAACAAAATAAGCTTATGGAGAAAAGTTAAATAATTCCTTTGCTATAACGTGGTTTTTAACCACATTCTTTCCATCAAAAAATAAATATGGAGTTATTTATGATAAATAAGCAACCCTAAATAAGATCAATAGCTAGGTCTCATTAGTTCAATCTTCTTAACCATCAATATTCAAAATGGATAAAACATCAAGAACTAAGAGAAGTCTTCATTATATTCACCCCATATAATAAAATATTAAGTATGGAATTACTGTATATATGAATGTTTCCTTTTCTAAAAGGAGATATACTACACATCGCTGTACAATTTCCCAATTTGGGTAGTTCTAATAAAGATTATTATTGAAAGTGGATGAATTAGCTTCATAAAGAAAATAATGATTTCTATTATGCTGAAATCAATCTATTAGCATTTGAAACAAAACCATAATATAGAAAATGTTTTTAAAAACATACTTATTAAAACACTGAATTATTCCTAGTGCTACACTTCACTTTACAAAGTCAGGTGGAAATAACATATTTAACTTTTCAGATTGAATAACTTTAAAACAAGATGTTTTAAATTTCATCATTACAAAAAATGGACCAAAAAAACAAAAACAGTCTTATTAGAGTTAAGTAATTTCTTGCTTTTTATATTGGGAATTTTTATTTATGTTCCATTTCAGTTAAGACACTCAAAAAGATCTTGTTTTTCTGACTTTGTACACTAAGATCATGTGACCTTTTTGACATTTTTTAAGAAACCACATGCACCTGGGGTTGTGTTAAATGTCAGACCCTTATCTCTCTGTAAAACAAATTATCTAAATTCTTTCAACCTGTTGAGGCATTTTAAACCACAGAAGAGGAGACAAAAATGTATTTCAATTGTTTTAAGGAAGTACATGGTTAAATATACCATGTTTTTCACATTCATACTAAAAGGTATCCCCTAAAAATGTTGTTTTTGCATGTTTTTAAGAATGCTTTTGAAACAAACTCTTCACTATTATAATGAAGCATTAGCTATCTTTGCCTTGAATGCAATATAGGTCTAAACTAAGTGACTATAAATAAAGTGCTTAGAACAGAGTCTGGCACTATATAAACACTATCTGTTGGTGACTGCTACTAGAAATTACTTTGTAATGCAATAAGCAATCATTTATTTATTGTGTTGTTCATGGGAGTAGGTACCCTTTTTTTTTGTTTGTTGCCAAATTAAGAATTCAAAAATGAAGAATTATTTCCTTCATTCTATTTGTAGGGACATGTACTAACAATAGGTAATCAAGTGGGATTTATTACACAAAAAAGCAACTTTTTGGTTAGATGTGTCACTGGGTCAGTACAGAGGAAAAGTTTAAATGAAGGCATTTGTTTCTTTAGTTTCTATCAGCCACCTCTCCTTTGGGGATCTCGACTTCCCCCATAGCTTCACCTTTCACCTTTCTGTAACTGACTGCCACACTAATATTTCAGCCTTTACCTCTAAGCTCTAAAACAACCGTTCCACTTGCCCCAAAGACATGTCAGAACTTCAAACTCTACAAATTCAAAGCTTTCATCTCTCCACACATATCCCCTCACTTACTCTTCCTTCTGAATTCTTTACCTCTTACAGGGTATCCATTCCTCTCAGCTATGGAGAACTATTCACTTTTTTCAACTCTATCACCACTGCCTCTGTTCAAGCCTTCATCAACACTAGCACAGAATATTTTAATAACCTCCTTACTGGCCACCCCCATTTAACCTCTATCTCCTCTAATGTATCCTACATATTACTGCTAAGGTATGCTTCCTAAACGACAACCCTTATCTCTTACTCTGGTGCTCAAATTTTTTTTTTTTAGGTTTTAAAATAAAAAGCTATAGCAGCAACTCCAAAACCCTCCATTTAGCATCCAAGATCATCAATGTCTTGGTTCTTCCGACAGAACTATTCCTCACACAACCTACACTTTGGCCCCGAGGGTCTGCTCCCACTTACCTGCCTTCCATGCCGTATGCCATTCTACCTCTCATCATCTAACTTCCGCCACAGCAACAATCCACTGCCAACAAGCCTTACCTAATTTCCTTACCTAATTTCTTTACCTTTCAAAGCCCAGTCAAAGATGCTGCAATATTTGCCAGGAAGCCTTTCTGATACTTTCTACCCCCCCAAAAAACCCATTAATCTCTGCTTTCCTTGTCTTTCCACAGTACCTTAGAGCAATGAGCACATTCTGCCTTGTATTACAGTTATTCACATTTCCCGTTGACTTCCTTTACTAAGCTTATTAGGGACAGATTCCATGTTTTGTCATGCCTTTCTTCCAACTGAACAAGGTTTGCAGTATTACCTATTCTAATTTTAGTCTATAATTAAAATATATAATGTAACACAAGATAGGGCTTAATTATAATAAGCATCACCGGCCTACACATTATTTTTCTCTAATAAGGAAAAATAACTCTTCAGAGGCACAAGTAAGAATTATTTTTAAACTAAGTCAAATTTTCCCCAAAAAACTTGGGATTGATGCTTCTTCTGCATTAGAGAAGAGGATAATGACTGTGACTTTTTCTATCTGTACATCTGGTTCCAATCATCAAGAAATGAATTCAGGAATTAATTTGTATTCATCAAGGAATAAGTATAACATAAACAAGGACACTTTCCACATTGTTTATTGAATTCCAAGTTGTACAATAATTCAGGCTTATGTTATTTCATTTGCGCCAAAATTTACAATATTTCTTTTCAAAAGAGGCAAGAGTTCCCCATCCCCACCTAGCTTGACTTTCTTAATTGAGTCTTTAGTATTCAGCTCTCAATAGTTCAGATTTATAATCACCCTAGTTTCTAATAAATCAAACAAATCTTATGAATAACCAGGAATTTTTCTTTTGAAGTTAATACCATTATAACTTAGCTTCTCTAATGATTTTTCCCAGAGATAAAACAGGAAAAGTCTTTGCCTGATTAGGAAAATGTGAGTGGCACCAATGATCAAAACCTCAAAAGTTAGATGCATAGCTCTGTAGTAAATTTATAATCCTTAATCTAGAAAAAAATATCAGATGACTCAGTTGAAATACCAGTAGGTTAACTAAAATAAGAAAATCTATCTAATTTAATTTTGCTCGTTAATCTTATAATTAACATTAACTTTGAGGTTGAGAAGAATAAGTAATAGGATTCAAATAAGATAAGAATGATCAGTCCTTTCACAGCCATTTGATGTTAAGGACATTATAGCTATTTGGAATGTTGATGGAAAATATCATTACATGATATAAATATATAATAAAATGACCTATATTATATGACATAATCTGTATCTTAGCTTTTAATAGCATCCTATTTACCCATCTATTTGGGAGGAATAAAAAAAAAAAGAAGAGTATGAGTCATCCCTCTCCACAATAAACAACATACACAAAAATTAACTCAAAATGGATCATAGACTTAAATGCAAACACTAAACCTCTTAAAAGAAAATATAAGTGTAAATCTTCATGACATTGGATTAGGCAATGTTCTCTAAGACATGACACTAAACTCAAAAGCAATTAAAGAAAAAATGGATAAACAATTTCATTAAAACTTTTGTGTTTCAAAAGATATCATCAAGAAAGTGAAAAGGAAAATCACAGAATGGATAAAAAAATAGTTGCAAATCATGTATCTAATAAGAGTCTATTAACCAGAATATATAAAAAACACTTACAATTCAACAATAAAAAGACAACCCAATTAAAAAGTGTGCAAAAGAATTTGAATAGATATTTCTTCAAAGAAGATATACAAATGGCCTGCTCAATATCATTAGCCATTAGGGAAACGCAAATCAAAACTACAATGAGATACCACTTTACGCTTACTAGGATGATTATAATAAAAAGGACAGTCAGTAATAAGTGTTGAGAATGTGGAGAAACTGGAACCTTCATACAATTCTAGTGGGCATGTGAAATGGTACATACACTTTGGAAAACAACTTGAAGATTTTTATTTATTGATATAGAACTATTTCCAAGATAGTTCATGACTCAAGTGAAAATAAGCAAGGAACACATTGCAGTAGATATAGTAGGCAACCACTTATTTACAAAAAACAAAAAAGGAATATACAAAAACAAATTTCACTCATAAGAAAAAGTTACACCAGTTGCTTCTGGGAATGTCTGCTGGGTGACTGTACAACAGGGTAATTAATATGAGAGACAGAAATAGTATTTAAGGGGTAACTTTATACCCTTTTATGTGCTTTAAATTCTGAACCATGTGAATGTACTATCCATTAAAAATTAATACTTAAAAATAAAATAAAAAGATTTAAGTGCTCCTTGCACGGTACATACTAACAATCAAAATTTTATGATCACTATTATTGAAAACAGGGGTTGCAAACTCAAATTCCTACCGATTTATGTTGCATTCTACCATGTAACATAAATGAGTAGAGTGTAAGAAAAATAAGAAGAGAAGCTGCAAATCCAACTAAAAACGGAGCAGCCACTACTGAACTCCAGCTGATCGCATTTATTCTGAAAAGCAGGCTTAATGTTGCCAGATCTTCCAATTTTTCAAGACATAAGAAATCCAAATTTGAATATGAAATGTCCTAATTTAATATATGGCCTCTACCATGATAGTAGGCCTGATTTAGCCCACAGTCCACCTGTTTGTGACCTCCGATTTATAAAAAGTCTTTAATTTATGAACATACTCTGCTTCCAACTGCCCTTGCAAATTTGGGAACTCTAAATGTATTTTCTCAGTAAGAGTAAAATAAGTAGCAATTTGGTTTCCAGGTCCATTATACAGGTAAACTATAGTACTGTCACCTACCCTCTATAATTAACAAGGTTTATATTAAACAACTTATTCTACGTCTCAACTTTAGACTTTGGAAAGTCCAAAATGGTGAATCCAAAGATAGTAAAAAGGAAGGAGATGACTGGGAAGAATTTAAAGAAACACAAGCAGCCTTAGGGGGTCACTGATGAAGGGTCTTAGGCAAGAATTCAGATTACTGTAGTGGGTAGTGATATACGCTTTCAGAATTTCTCTGAAGATCTGTGTCTTCTGCAGACAACAGTTAGTAAAAGAAAAGAAAGGAAAAAAGATTATGTCTCAGCAGCAACAGCAGAAAAGAACCACAGTCCCTGTTCCAAGGGGGCTGATAGAAAAACTGTCAGTTGCTCATGAGTCAGACATCATAAAATGAGAATGTCAAATAATTAGCCCTAACAAAAATTATGAAGCCAAAAGGATATCCCTATGCCCACTAGAAGATTAAAATAAAATTTATTTTCTAAAAGTACGTTTTATTGCTAAAGTAACAATAAATTGGTATTTTTTTCCTAACTGAAATTCACCCCTGAATGCTTCTACCAACTCTAAATTTTCTACTTGTGGATAAATAGCCTATTTGGAGGTTATCTATCGTGAAGATTTAAGCTCAGGAGAGAAGTACTCTCTAGTACTTCTGGTTACCTTTGCTAACATTTGGTTAACGTTAAAGAAATGGAACTATTTTAATACTATCCTAAGAGCAAACATGATTTAAAAATGAAATCTGGAAATTTTTGAAAATCATTTATTGAAAATGCTTCACAACATGACTTTATCATATAATTCTGAAGAATAGTCTGCAAGCAAGCTTTTTGGCAACCTGTTCCTAAAGATCAGCTAATACATGCTCAGGTCAACTGCTTTATTTCAAACTGCTTTATTGTTCCTAGGTAAAATCTAATTAGGAAAATAAATCTGCTATATAGAAAACAACCCTATGTTATCTAAATCCCAACAGGAATGACCACTGGATTGACTTTATGAGGTACTTCAACCCAATAAACATGGAAAACTGAGATGCTGCTGAAGTACTTGTAGCCTACCAAGTTTTGGCTCATCCAGGTGTCTGCTCCCTTCCATTAGTATAGCAAGCAAATATACAACATAATTTAGAAAGGGTGCTAATATTATGAAATTATTAGGACTTTTTAAGTAAGGAGACACTCAATGTTTTCTATTACTATTGTTTACCTAACTAGACACCAAATCCTATTCTAGATAGGATATGCTCATAATGCTTCAGAATTGTTTTAAAATGAATCATTAGCCTATAACTGTATTTGTATAGATTCACTAACAAAGAAAAGGCCCTTGAGTATTTCCTGGCTTGAATAATACAAGTACCTTGATCCACCAGACAACATGGAAAGGCAAAGGAAAAAGTGTAAAAGGAAATAAAAGATTTCAGGTTTTGAAGCTGAGCAAAATCAGTCTTAGAAACTATATTAGACTGGTTTCAAAGGAAAATATTAAGACATATTTACTGATTATATACATACCTTGCTGAGCTAAAGTTGATCTCAGCATTCCACTCTTTGACCAGATTTTTATTTGTCCATCTTCTCCAACTATAAAGAGAAAATAATAGTTGATAGTTTTATCTATAAGAAATAAATTTAAACATTAAATTTACATACACAAATCTGTAGCATCTGTATTAATGCATATTTAAAATTCAGACAAAATTTAATTAAATGACAGTGCTTCATAACATTTAATTAAAATTACTTTGAAACAATTTTATCAAAGTAGCCTGACTTCCATGACAAAATTTTTTTCCTTTAATATTAGAAGATTTATGAGTATATTATTCAAATAATGCTTTCATTTTCACTGAAATCTCCATCCTAGAATTCTAAGAAAAGTGTTTTCAGTGTAATAAGATGAGTTGCAGCCAAATTTCAGTGAGTTGGGGACTGAGTGGGCTACTCTTTTGAATAGCTTGCCTGAAAGGGGAAGAAAGGAAGAGGAACTTGTAGCTAGAGAGAGTTATTTGTTAACGGAGGGATTTTTTCTTTCTTCTCAATTTTCATGACAGATGACATCTGAAGACATTTATACACTGAAAAAGAAACCACTGGAAAACGAGAAATTGAAAAAACAGGCAAGAGAAGAGACAACTCACTGAGAAAAGTCCTACAGAAGGCCCAGGGAATAGGTGTGGTAGTTTTAAAACATATCCATAAATTCTTCATTATTCCTCCTATTAAGAGGTGGAGTTTAATGTCTCTTTCCTTCAGTGGAGGCTATATTAGTGACTTGCTTCTAAGAGAATGTGGTGGAAATGATAGAGTATGACTTATGAAAGTGGGTCATAAAACATTCTGTGGCGTCCATCTTGCTCTCTCTTGGATCACTCACTTGGGGCAAAGCCAGCTGTCATGTTGTTAGAACACTCAAGCAGCCCTGTGGAGAGGCCCAAGTGGTAAGGAACTAAGTAAGGCCTTCTGCCAATAGTCAGAGAGGAACTAAGACCTCCTGCCAACAGCCATGTAAGTAAGCTATCCTGGAAGCAGAGCCTCCAACCCCAATCAAGCTTTCATATGATTGCAGCTACATCCAGCTTCTTGAGTCTAGCACAGAACCACCCAGCCAAACTGTTCCTTGTCCCATATAAACTGTGAGATAATACATATGTATAAGCTTAAGTCACTAACTTTTGGGGTAATTTGTTATGCAAAAATAGCTAACATACAACAGGTGAAGAGGAGAATCCTTGCAGTAGGACAGGAGATGGGAGACTGAAATGGGTAAAGGACAATTAAACGAGATTATATTGAATTTTAGAATTTTAAAGAATTACAACTTTTATTTATTCTCTACTTGATCATTCCAAAAGCATTCTTTGACAGTACATTCTCCATAAGTCATGTAAGAAAACTGATAATTAATGACATTCTCAATTATAGCATTATATAGCAGTCTAGATCAATAATGTGCCAATTACTTGCTATTAAACACTGCAAAACTTTTGCTAAATAAGAATATTTTGTTCTTTAGACATTTTTCTTTAAAAAATTTATTTAAAATGTCATTTTTCTTTAAAAAAAATTTCTTTAAAAAATTTATTTAAAATGTCATTTTTGCAGACAACTTACCTGTAACTAATGCTGTTCCTTCATAATTCCATCTTCCTGCAAGTACTGCTCCACAGTGAGCTTCTACACTTTTTTCCACTCTTCCTAACTTGGAAATCAGATGAAATTTACCTAAAAGAAGTTATACTTGAGAAATCTATTTTTTGAAAATAATTTATTCAATCAACAAACATCTGTTGAGTATCTACAACTAGACTGGTTAGCATAGTGCTAGGTAGTACTGGAGACAAAAGAGTAAATAATATAATTATTCTTACTCTTAAGGAACACACACATCTATTGGAGAGCAGACACAAAACAAAATTACAAAATCCTAAAACAAGTGGTGTTAACAGAAAATATGTATATGATACTATGATAGTTCAGAGGGACAATAAAACTCTGCTGGGATATGGTCAGACGGGACCAAAAAAATGTCAAGAAAGACTTCTATTTGTTTTGTTTTTTACAGACTTTAGAAAAGGTTAGAAAGGAGAGGGACCAAGATAGATAAATGCTGTTAAAAGATAAACTGAAGCCTATTTTAAAATTTTAGGACTGAACTCATCAATAAAAAGACACAGAGTAGCAGACTGGATCAAAAAACTAAACCCAACCATATGCTGCCTCCAAGATACACATCTCAGCTACAAGGACAAATATAGACTCAAAGTGAAAGGGTAGAAACTGATACTCCAAGCAAATGGTATTCAGAGAAAATCAGGTGTAGCCATACTGATATCAGATAAAACAGACTTCAGGATAAAAAAGGTAACAAGAGACAAAGATGGACATTTCATAATAATAAAGAGGACTATACAACAAGAAGACATAAGTCATCAATATTTATGCCCCCTTCAGCAACTACTATATAACAGAACTAAAGGGAGAAATTGACCAAAACACAATTATACTAGAGGACCTAAATACATCATCAACAGCTATGGATAGATTATCCAAACAGAAAATAAATAATGAAATAGCAGCCCTAAATGACACATTAGATGAAATGGACATAATTGACATTTATAGAGCACTTCATCCTACACCATCAGACTATACATTCTTTTCTAGTGTACAAGGAACATTCTTAAGGATAGACCATATATTGGGACATAAAACTAGCCTCAGCAAATTTAAGAAGATTGATATCATCCCAAGCATATTCTCTGATCACAAGTCTTTGAAACTGGAATATCAACTAAAAAAGAAAGCAGGGAAAACCACAAACATGTGGAGATTAAACAATATACTTTTAAAGAACGACTGGGTCAAAGAAGAAATTAGAGGAGAGATCAAAAGATACATAGAAACAAATGACAATGAAAATACATCCTACCAAAATTTTGGGGATGCAGTGAAAGCAGTTTTAAGAGGGAAATTTATATCATTACAGGCCTATCCCAAGAAACAAGAAAAATTCCAGATAAACAACCTCACATTCCACCTTAAAGAACTACAAAAAGAAGAACAAATGAAACTCAAAGTCGGCAGAGAAAGGAAATAATGAAAATCAGAGCAGAAGTAAATGAAATGGAGAACAAAAAGACAATAGAAAAAATTAATGCAACAAAGAGCTGGTTCTTTGAAAAGATTAATAATATTGACAAACCCTTGGCTAGACTCACTAAGATAAAAAGAGAAAAGATACAAATAAACAAAATCAAAAATGAAAAGGGGGAAGTTATCACGGATGCCACAGAAGTACAAAGGATCAGCCAAGAATATTATGAAGGACTATATGCCACCAAATTCAATAACCTAGAAGAAAATGGACATAGAAACATATAGCCTTCCTTGGCTGAATCACAAAGAACGGGAAAATCTAAATAGAAAGATCAACAGTAAGGAAATTGAATCAGTCATCTGAAACCTTCCCAAAAGCAGAAGTCCGGGACCAGATGGCTTCACTAGTGAATTCTACCAAACATTCAAAGAGGATCTAATACCGGTCCTGCTCAAACTCTTACAAAAAAAAACTGAAGAAGAGACAATACTCCCTAACTCATTTTATGAGGCCAACATTACCCTGACACCAAAACTTGGTAAGGATAACACAAAAAAAGAAAATTACAGACCAGTATCTCTGATGAATAGAGATACAAAAATCCTAAACAAAATTCTAGCAAGTCGAATGCAATAATGCATTAAAAAGATTATACATCATGACAAAGTGGGATTCATCCCAGGGGCACAAGGATGGTTCAACACATGCAAATCGATCAATGTGATACATCACATAAACAAATAAAGGACAAAAATCATATGATTATATCAACAGATGCGGAAAAAGCATTTGACAAGATACAATATCCATTTATGATTAAAACACTTAATAAAATGGGTATAGAAGGAAAATACCTCAACATAATAAAGGCCATATATGACAAACCCTCAGCTACTATCGTAATTAACAGTGAAAAACTGAAGCCCTTTGCTCTATGTTCAGGAATACGACAGGGCTGTCCCCTAACACCTCTGCTTTTTAACATAGTGTTGGAAGTCCTAGCCAGAGCAATCAGGCAAGAGAAATAAATAAAAGGCATCCACACTGGGAATGAAGAAGTTAAATTGTCACTTTTTGCAGATGACATGATGCTATATGGAGAAAACCCTAAAGACCCCACCAAAAAGTTATTAGAAAAAATAAACAAATACAGTAAAATTTCCGGCCTACAAAATCAATGTACAAAAGTCCATTGTATTCCTATATACTAACAATGAAATCTGAGAAAAAGAAATAAGAAAAACAAATCCATTTGCAATTGCAACAAAAAGAATACAATACCTAGGAATAAACTTAACCAACAATGTGAAAAACTTATATACTGAAAACTAGAAAACATTTTTAAAAGAAATTGAAGAAGACACAAAGAAATGGAAAGACATTCCGTATTTGTGGATTGGAAGAATCAACATAGTTAAAATGGCCATATTACCCAAAGCAATATATAGATTTAATGCAATCCCCATCAAAATCCCAAAGGAATTTTTTAAAGAAATAGAACAAAAAACGTCAGATTTGTATGGAACCACAAAAGACCCCGAAGGGCCAAAGCAATCTTAAGAAAAAAGAGTAATACTGGAGGTATCACACTCCCTGACTTCAGCTTGTACTACAGGGCAACAGTAAACAAAACAGCATGGTATTGGCAGTAAAACAGACACACAGACCAATGGAATAGAATTGAGAATCCAGAAATAAATCCATGTAAATATGGACAGATAATTTTCAAGAAAAAAGCCAAAAACATACAATGGAGAAAAGACAGCCTCTTCAATAAAATGGTGCTGGGAGAACTGGAAAGCCACGTGCAAAAGAATGAAACTGGACTGCTATCTGTTACCATGTACCAAAATTAACTCAAAATGGATCAAAGACCTAAACATAAGACCTGAAACAATAAACTGCATAGAAGAAAACATAGGTACTAAACTTATGGATCTTGGATTCAAAGAGCATTTTATGAATTTGACCCCAAAGGCAATGGAAGTAAAAGCTAAAGTAAATGAATGGGACTACATCAAACCGAAAAGCTTCTTCCCAGCAAAAGAAACCATCAACAAAACAAAGAGGAAACCAACTGAATGGGAGAAGATTTTTGCAAACAATGCCTCTGATAAGGGGCTAATATCCAAAATGTATAAGGAACTCATACAACTCAACAACAACAAAAAAAACAAACAATCCAATTAAGAAATGGGCAGAGGAACTGAATAGACATTTCTCCAAAGACACACAAATGACCAATAGACAAATGAAAAAATGTTCAGCATCACTAATTATCAGAGAAATACAAATAAAAACCACAATGAGATACAACCTCACACCACTCAGAATGGCTATCATCAACAAAACAAATAATAACAAATGTTGGAGAGGCTGTGGAGAAAAAGGAACCCTCATCCACTGTTGGTGGGAATGTAGACTGGTGCAGCCGCAGTGGAGGGCAGTATGGAGGTTCCTCAAAAAATGAAGCATAGAATTACCATATGACCCAGCAATTCCTCTCCTGAGTATCTATCCCAAAAATCTGAAAACATTTATCCACAAAGATATATGTGCTCCGATGTTCATTGCAGCTTTATTTACAGTGGCCAAGACATGGAAAAACAGCCAAAGTGTCCTTCGATAGATGATTGGATACAGAAGTTGTAGTATATAAACACAATGGAATACTATTATGCCATAAAAAAAGATGAAATAGTACCATTTGTGACAACATGGAACGATCTTGAGATTATTATGCTGAGTGAAATAAGTCAGACAGAAAAAGTAGAGACCATATGATTTCACTGATATGTGGGATATAAAACTGAAAACAACAGAAGAACAAGATAAACAAATGAAGAAACAAAACTCACAGACACAGACAATAGTTTAGTGGTTACCAGAGGGTAAGGGGGGAGGGGGGTGGGAGATGAGGGTAAAGGGGATCAAATATATGATGATGGAAAGAGAAATGACTCTGGGCGGTGAACACCCAATGTGATATATAGATGATGTATTACAGAATTGTACACCTGAAATCTATGTAACTTTACTAACAATTGTCACCCCAATAAATTTTAATTAAAAAAATTTTTTAAGAGTTTAATTGAAGAAAAACCGATTACAATCAGGCAGCGCCAAACCAGACGTATATAGTTAGTAGCACTCCATTGGCAGGAGGTCAGAGAAAGACTTTGATAGAGAAAAAGCAGAAGCAAAGTAAGGAAATTATTAATTGACTACAGCTTAAAGCCTAGTTGGCTGTTTGTGATTGGATGTCCTTACATTTCAATTTCGTAACCTTGAGGCCTTTACAGACTTAGATTTTGGTTTGCTTCTGTAGGCCAATGGCAGTAACGTCACCTCAGTCTAATGGCCTCCTCGTTTAGTTAATTTATCAATTGATAATCCCAAATTTTAAAATACTTGTCTTACATGATATTACACTGTGCCAGGCACCAGGTAGACAAAAAGAAGTAGGCTACTTGGTTGCCTGCTTCATAAATATGTAGGCAAAAAAGGTAAAAACTTACAACTTTAAAGTATATAAAGAATATATAAGAGATGTCAAGGGAACAAATCAGCTATGCAAAGAATAAGTGCTACAGGAAGCTGAGAAAAGAACAGTGTGGTTTTGAATGCTCATGAAGCCTACTAATGCATAGCTCGAAATAAATTAAGTACAGTGAAATTAGAAACTTTCCCCCAAATATATATGCATATGCAGTAAAAGAATAATGTGGCTGCCTAACCAAATTTTGTCTCAGAGGATTTATTTTGTTTGAATTCACTTTTAATTTAAGGCTTTTCAAGATTTGGCCTATTATTAACAATTCATTAAAATATATTTAAGTCAGATGCTTAAGATGGCTTTAAAATATTTCTCTGGAGAACTCTAACTATTACAGATGGCTTTAAAACATTTAACACCTAGCACCCTGTGGTTATTTCACTGACCACCTACCCGTTCCCACCAACAAAGTCATTCCCTCTTTTTCACACACAGTGTACATTATTTGTAACTCTGTTGTAGCACTTTTTTTTTTAATTGGGCTGTGATTCATTTCAGGGCAGGGAGCCATGTCTTAGTCATATTTTTATTTGCAATAGTGCTTTTACATGATCAGCATTTGATAAATTTAACCAACTCAGTAACCATACCCAGTAACTAAAAATAAAATAAAATAAAATGGACTACTTTGACATTCTCCTCTTCCTCATTCAGTCTGATAGTTTACTTTTCCCATCCTTCATTTTCTAGCCCCTCCATTCTTTACCTTTATCCAGCCACTAACAGCATCTGCTTTTCCCCAAACCTTCCTTTTAATTTTATATTTACCTCTGGGTCATTTTTCAGTGTAACAATTACTTTGAATTAAACTGTGCTATTGTTCTCTTTATGAGGCTAACTTAATATAACAGAAAATACAAGGGGGAAAGCAATCTCAAAATAGGAAACTGTAAAGATGACATATAGTAAGTGGAAAGCTAAGTCTGTGGTCATTTACTTTACCCAGGTCTGTTTCACTAAATGCTAGCATATTGCCTAGGACAAAAGAACCACATACTCAACAATTGTTGCATATGATGAATGAATTCACCACTGAAGAGATTAACCAAATAACCCTTGAACCAGAAATGAAAGGTCCAGAAGTTGTCTTTCAACCAATTCTGTATTTCAGAAATTTTATGTATTTAGGCAATTGATATTTCTTATCCTAAAAATACTAATACTGACTTTCTGACAAGTGCTAAAATTATTCTTGCTTCCTATGACCTCACAGAAGACAAATATTGGGACAACTAAGGTCAATTCTTTGCACAGCTTTGGCCTTTAATAAATCTTTGGCCTTTGCATATTGGCTGATTATCACAAATTGCTTGACTAGCACATGCAGAGTAAAGTACACATATAAAATTACATATATCAAATATTTTAAAACCCATAACTATCCACTTAACTATTTTAGTTCTTCTCTCTAGCTTTTCTGTAACTTTTTATAAGTACAAGACCAAAATTAGAGATCAATTCATTTATTTCCAATTATTTGCTAGGATAGGGGTTGGGAAGAAAATATAATCAATATGATTCATTTATTGATTTATTAAACAAACAATGGATAATTTGGATAAAAAATATGGATATTTAAATCCTGGAGTATGAAATTAATCTCTTATTGTTAAATAAAAGATAAACTAAAAAGAGAAAAATGTTATAAAAGAGAAAAAGAACAGAGGAAGTAGATTAAAGTTACACAAAACACATTTTTTAAAGTTAGAAATGCCTTAAGAAATGTCCTAGAAACATGAGAAGGCTTGGAATAGGGTGTTAGGAAAAAAGGCACATGAGCACTTTCGCAGTCTGCTTAATAGCAGAAATGTTTTGGCAGAAGGTTGCAAAAAGCCATAAAGATTGGTAAACTTCTGATAAAAAGAAATAAACACACAAATTCTTTTCAAAGTGGAATTTTAAATGGACATATTAACTAATAAGAGAATATAGGGATTATTTTAAAATGTCTAACACAATGTATGAAAATATCAACTTTCACTAAATATAATTTAAGGAGTGTTTAACGGCTTTACAAAAGATTTATACCAGAATTCCTTTACATAGCAGCTCCCCTAATGCATTTTAAATCATTGAATTCTTTTTAAAATGTAAATCTTTTAACACATTGTTAAAGAAATATCTCCTCTACATATGGGATACAACTGCATGAAATATTCAAAAAGAGGTAATAATGTTGAAGGGAGAATTATTGGTGAGACAAAACACTTGGCAAAAGTCTGCCTTATGTATTTCAGGGCCTGCCCCCAAAACCCAGGGATGTTTTCTGAGTGTTACCACGAACACCACAGAAGAGGGAGGGGGACGGACAAAGAGAACATTGGAAGACTGATGAACAAACTCAAAAACTCATCTTCTCTTCCAGCACTGAGGGAAAAAAATCAAGAGAAGAAAATTGGTGGCAACTAGAAAAGAAAACCTTTTGAACAATGAATTAAATCTTGAAGGAATTTTTTTTGTAAGTATGAGGTTAATGTCACACAAAATGAGAAAGCCCCTGAGATCTGCTGTACAACATTATGCTTATGGTTAACAAAACCAAATTGTACAAATAAAAATTTGTTAAGAGGATAGATCTCATGTTACATGTATTTTTTTTTTTCCAAATTGACAGTTATTCGTTTTTTTGTTTTTGTTCTTGTCTTTTTTAAAGTACTGGGTTAATAAAGAACATGGCACTAATACATAAAATGACCTCAGATCTTTATCTGGCAGGAAACCCCTTGACCACCTCCTGATGCCATCACTTTCTTCTTCTTTTGAACATTTCTTTCTCATTCCTGAATGCTATTTTCTGTCTTACCCTTCCACTTCTTTTCTTTGATCTATCATCCTTTTCCTTCCCTTTCACAAGATCTCAGATATTCCTCATCTTAGCCTAGCAGACAATACTCACCTATTCTGCTTTGGTTCTCTCTTCTTCCCATATCTAGTTGTGGCATGTTATCTTATTTGTTTTTTTAATATTGTAAACCGAAAAATAAAATTAATTAAACATTCTAGTTTCTCAAGCATCATAGTATATTTTCCTTTATTTCATCTTGCAAATTTAGCTTTTAAATTACATTTGTTTTACTTTACTTTCCCCATCAGAAAGTGTTTTGGCTTTAGGTAAAACATTAAGCAAATATTGAACTCTAATTTTTTGCAGTAGTATGGGTTAGCAACTCTGAAACAACCTACTGTGTATTGTAGAATTTAGCAAATGAGTTAACATATTGAGAATAATGGGAGTGAGGCTTTCTCACTGTTTCCAAGTGAGAAAAAACAAATAAACAAACAAACAAAAAAACACTAGAATTAACCCTTTGGTGTTGAAATAGAACTGATATCAGAATTAACTCATGGTTTTTATAATAACCTGTTTCCCCAAAAATAAGACCTAGTCGGACAATCAGCTCTAATGCATCTTTTGGAGCAAAAATTAATATAAGACCGGTATTATATTTTATATTATATTACATTATATTACATTACATTACATTATATTATATTGTATTCTATAAAACCCGATCTTATATTATAGGAAAATAAAACTGGGTGTTATATTAATTTTTGCTGCAAAAGACGCATTAGAACGGATTGTCCGGCTAGGTCTTATTTTCGGGGAAACACGGTAGTGTGAAAAGAAAGGAGGAAGGGAAGGAGGAAGGGAAAAAGAGAGAAAGAAATAGCTGTAGATATATGTTTTTAAATATGCATTTATATTCATAATTCTTAACTCAGTCCTCTGAAAGGCCTTGAAGTAAACACATCCCACTGAAATGAGCACACCTAGCACTCTCATCTGGGTTTTTAAACACCATTAAACACCAAAAAAAGAACAGGAGTAAAGGCCGATTTGAGGGCTGGGACTGGGAAAGTACAAGATGGGCCTGGAACATCTTGTGCCAGCAAAGAAGTGCTCAGAAATGATGAGGACACATTACCCCACGCACACACCAAGCAAAGTTTCATTTGAGCTGGCTTGATGGGGCTCCCACTGACCAAATCTGGGACAATTTTAACGTCAAAATTTAAAAATGATAGTAACAGGATACTCAAAAGAATCTATGAGTCTAACTGACGTAAGTAGACAAATAAATGGGTGGCAGAAGGGAGGCTCCTCTCCTTGCAGTAGAATACCAACTAATCAATATGGAAGGAATTATGGACTTTTTTTAAAAAAATCACCATTTGGTAACCATCTTAGAATAAATGACTCAACCAAGAATCATTAAGATGCTAAGATAGTGGGAGGAAGTTTGAGGAGGAAGAGAATATTTTTACATAGTGTGAAAATATTCTTTCACAAATTATTTATTAAGAGGGAAAGAGAGTAACTTTACAGTAGATTAATTTAGTAAACACAACTTTTTGAAGTAATCAAAGTTAATACCACTAGTAATGAGTCAAATCAGCATCACAAATCTCCCAATCTGATGCCCTAAGTATTGATGCTAAAAATGTGTAAACTGAATCTAATCATGAGGAAACATCCAACAAAAACAAATTAAGAGACTTTCTATAAAAATAACAGGCCTGTATTCTTCAAACTTGTCAAGATTATAAAAGAAAGACCGAGGAGTTGTTCCAGATTAAAGGAAAATAGAGAGGTATGATAAAAGCAGTGTGTTATTTTATACCAGAAAAAACAAATTTCTATAAAAGACAATATTGGGACAATTGTTAAAATTTTAACATGAACTGTAGATTAGATAATAGTATTATATCAATGTTAAATTTCCTGATTTTGATCAATGTATTGTGATTACGTAACAGAAAATCCTTATTCTTAGAAAATACATTGAAGTATTTATGGTTAAAGGGGCATATCTGTAAATTACTCTGAAGTGTTTCAGAAAAAAGTGTATGCGTGGTGGGGGGGTGGGGAAGAGAGAGCAAAGAAAGCCAATAATGAAGAATACGGGACAAAATGTTAACAATTAGTGAATGTGGATAAAGGATATGCAGGAGTTATTTGTATAATTCTTGCAACTTTTCTATAAATGTGAAATTATATCAAAATTAAGTGTATGTGTGTGTGTGTGTGTGTGTGTGTGTGTGTGTGTGTGTGTGTGTTTAAACTCAACCATTTTGTCATCTGAGGTAAATTAAATTCTAGCTGTGGGTAGAGTCATTCTTCTAGGCACAGGCACTATAGGGAAGTACTTTCACAAATATCTCATTTAATCAAAGTTCAGAAAAATAAAGTTAAAAAAAAAAAACTACCATAAGTTCTGTCTGTAAAAGATGTGGAATCTGATGTGATTGTCTACCACAACATGCCCACCCCGTTCTGGTGATAAAAGCCCTCTTCTCTTTTCTCTCTCCCTTTCCACAGTGGCCTGAGGCCTGGCGTGCTCAATCAATGACCCATTCTCTTAACTAAAGTGATTCACTCAGTGATGGGCAAGTGACCCAAGCTCTTTCAAGACCCTCTGAGAAAGACGCACTCCCTCAGCTGACCTTTCCTCTTATTAGAATGAGACTTGGGCTGTTGGCTGCCATCATGCTCACCTTGTAGGGAGAGCCTGTCCAAGAGATGGTGGGAACAGGGGCCTGATGCAGCTGTGCTTAAGGAAGTACCCTTCCCTGGAGCTAGGTGGACCAAAGACTCCATCTGGGCTAAGCATTAGCCAAGTAAAGTCTGTTACTTTTGATGAATGTACTCTTAATTGACAATAGTAAGTAAAGTGTAATACAGACAAAAACAGTTCAAATTATTTCTAAGAAAATTAAAACATCCCTAAAACGTAGACAAATCATGCTTTTTACTCACCAGTAATAAAACTATGGTCCAGTTACATAAATCTCCAACTATGTAAGCAGAAATTAACATGTACTAGAAAATAAAGATTATATTTAACAGGTAGCTTACTAATGAGTATGTGTTATGTCCATATTTTTAAGTGTAATTATGTTATAAAGTTAAATTTGAAGAAACTAGAAACCAAAACTGATAACAGCTTAACAACTATTAAGAGAGCACAGACAAAGGAAAGCCAAAGGTTCAGATTCAATTCCAGTATACATCAGTATAATTCACTTTCTTCCATGACAATAGTTTTATAGCCTGTACACAAACCAACTGAATACATAGAAAACAGATGAAGGTGTAGATAAAGGTGTGCAGATCCACAAATATCAGTTTTGCAGAACAAGTCAAAGCATAAGTCATTAATATGTTACATCTTTAAAATACACAGATGAGCATATAACATTAAAAACTTACCATCAGAACTTGTGAGGACAAAACTTTCTGCTTGAGTTTGTTTCTTTATGCCTAAACTTTTTGGAAACCAGTGAAGATCTATTGGGTAAATATCATCAGGAAGCTTTACTATTTGACTTGTTTCACTGGTTAACAAGTTCCACTTCACTATTTGGTGATCATCACTACATGAATACAGCTCTTCAGCAGTAGTCCAGCCAACACAGCTTACTAATTCTTGATGTATCACCGTGTTAAGGAGACATAAAACACACGAAAGTCTTAAATCTTAATAAATAAAATAATTTCCAATGCAGATTACCAGTATAAATTAGGATCAAACATTTCAAGCTTCTAATTGTATTTTTCATTTGATGATTTTCATATTTTCTTTAAAGGAAAATAAGCATCAAAACAGTTGTAAGAATGGAAAGCAAGATAAGAAATCCAGATACTAAAAGAGGAAAAAAAGAAAGATTTGACTACATGAAAATTTAAAAATTATGCTGCAAAATATTCCATACACAAGACCAAAAGATACACAAAGACATCTAACATATCAAAAGGTGTGAAAGGATCTACACTGAACTATCTGGGGATAGGCGGGGAGAAAAGGGAACTATACTTTTGTATTTACATATACGTATCTGTATAAGTTATTACAATAAGCATGAATTATTTTGATGTTTTAAAAAAATCAAGTATTAAAAAAAGAAGATTGACGTGTAACAATAAAACACCAGCTTAAATTACACATTATAATAACTATTTACCTTGGACAAAACCTAGAGCTTAACAGCTGAACTAAAACCTTACCAAACTTATTACCGTTAAATTCAGGAAATAGTTCAACTACTAATACAATTTACTGCACCTATAAAGTGCATAGTGCTGGATGAGATATAAACCCTAAAATTCTTACTTTATTTAACCCACTTTTTCAAAGTCTCTGATTTACCAGGAACGATTTCTGTAAACTGAGGTGCTCAAGTAGCCCTCACAGGCTGTTTACCCAGCAGAATTGTATGTCTACAGAAGGCATTTCAGTTCATCATTTAGGAGAAACCCTTTCTCTTGCTTACATCTGGATTTCTATGTTACCAGATCATTCCTAGTTGGGTTGTTTGTTCTCTTGTAGTTACTGTATAATCCTTTTTCTTCCTCCTCTTCTTATCAGTGCTTGTTATTGGCTTATCTGAGCATTAAATAAACTCCAAGGAAAAAAGAGACAATGTGCCATAAATATTCTGGGATGTTCTAAGATTTTTTTTTTTTTAATACTTCAAAAATCTCATAGATTAAGCAAAAACCAAAAAGGTGAAAAAAGAAATTATGGGAAGATCTTAAGAGTCTTCAGATAAATAGATAATAAAGTAGCACTGGAATACTCAGAATTCAAAATATAATCTAAACAAAAGGACATGGATATCAATATACCATTACTGAAAAAATTGTTCCAATATATTTTCTAAAGTCTAAACAATGTTAGGTAAAACCTTTAGAAAGGCAGAATTTGAGGTAAAACTTAGAACGAGAGAAAACACACACACACACACACACACACACACACACACACACACCCCAAAACATAAAACATTAAGCTTATCCTTACATAAATTGCTGTAAGTACTCATCAGATGTACATGATGGATCTTCAAACTACTAGGTTAACCAAAATTATGAGACGACTACTGGATTAAGAAAGCCTAAAAAACTGTTATTAGACTGTTGTTCTTCAAGCTTGAAAAGAAAGGTAAAAGCAGACAATGGACATAGTCGAAATCTGGTAAATGGCATTAATCTTATGTATGGCATGAACTGCTGAGGGCACACTTTGAAAAGAGAGTAAAAATGATTTAAGTAGAAATAAGAGAAATGATATCTTCATTCAAAAGGTAAAATAAGCAGACAAGGTAATATAAATTCAAAATGTTGGATCAAATGTCTAACTCAGTGCTTTTCTATCTCTGATGAAGGGCCACATTTTTCTTTATTTCAAATCTGTGGCAGATCAAAATTTTGTAAGATAAAATAAAGATGAATTATAGAAAAATGATCTTATAGTTGGATGTTGTGACAATGTCAAATTGCTACAAAAATTGTTTATCTCTTACTTTCAATTTTTACTTATCCCTTCACAGACCTGTAATAGAGTCTGTAGATGATAATTTTAGAAGCTCTGGTCTAAATAACTAAGAATGAAGGTAGAGGGACCCATGATATCTTCCTGACACATAATGGGGAATTCTTGCTGACAAAATACAGGGTCATGCATTTGGAAAATACTTATAATCGCCATCTTCCTACATGAAATAATAAAGGTCTGGCTGCTCAGATTTCCACAACTTGTCCTCCACTTTATCATGCGTATGAATAGAGCTGAACTCATGAGAAAACATTGTAGGTCATACTAGCAAAGAAATTATTTGGTTAAAAAAAAAAAGCTGCTCTTTAAGATCCTACTAGACTAAACAAAAACTGATTTTTATGTACTTAAGTATGGTACTTAAGTAAAGTAAGAAAAATGTCAATAAGAATTTGAAAGTAAGATTCAGAGCAAATAGTTTGCTTTGGAAAATTACCTACAACACATGATCTGAAATATTTCAAAAACAATTCAGCTAACTGCCATTAAAGGAATGAAAAAAAAAAAAAAATCCATGCTCCAAGTAGAATACAAAATAGAAGAATACTTTTAGCAATACTCGAGTAAGATGATCACAATAAGATCTATACGTATTAAAAGGATATGCTTTGGTTCTTTTAAAAGAGATATCTTCAGTCTCATGTTTCCACTTTCCAGCAAAGTTTTAAGATGCTACTTGATTATAGTCACTGTAAAAATAAAAGTTAGGGGAAAAATATAAAATCTGCATTACAGACAAACATGTGTACACAGAAAAAGAAAACAAAACATCTGAACACCCCGAGGACAACGAAACACCTTCAATCTTTCTGACATCAAATACATGGAAAAAGGATGACAACTAATTGGTGTGCTAATCCTGCCAGGGTGACTGCAGACTTTGGGATGGACCCCAGAAGTCCCTCTACACCCTGCCTGGAAGTCCTCCAAGGGCAGAACATCACTAAATGTGGTCAGCTAAATAATTTCCAAAGGCTATCTTGAGGCCAAGTCAAAAGATTCTGCAACCTGGGAACCCCTCACTGGCAGATCAATGTTGATCCTGTTGAATGGATATAATTAGAATAAATCCCCAAAGTCTGACTGTGGGCTAAGATGCTTTTAGGGCCTTAATTCTGGAACCCACATAGGAATATTCAGACATCATCAACCTAGTGGTTCAAATCTGAGGTTTACGTTCTACTAGAGGTAGATTAAACTGCCCCAACAGTCATGGTTGCCATGGTCGCAATGTGAAAATAATTGAGTTATTGAAGGCAGAGGTAATAAATCCATTATAAAAGTTATATAAAAACCACAATATAATTGCCAAATAAAAATTTGGAAAAAGAAAAGTAACACTCTCCCAAATAACCATGTCATCAAAAGATACAAATCAAGAAAATGCTAAATTGTCTGAGTCCAATTTATAGTTAATGGGATTTTCTGAGTAATATCACTAACCTAAAAAGAAAAAACATAAATGAAATGAAAGTGTAATTAAAGGAACAAAATCCTCTTCACCAAGGAGAAAACGACTAACTACATCAAAGGAGGTGCTGAGTATAGATAAGAATTCAGTGGGCCTCCCTTAGATAATTTCTCATCCCCCGAATCCAGGAAGACTTTTAGATCAGTGAGGAGCTGAATGTTGCTGTATTTCAAAGCACCTTTTTCAATTATTCTACTCATAAATATATATGTTTATGACTGGGAAGAAAAAGTTATTAAAACCACAGAAAAAAAATCTGAAGTTTTATGGTCAGCCAATATGCAACTCGGGTGAGAAGACTTCTCTCTCTTCCAGTTCACTTATGAAGATTTCAGTTCAACATCAAATGTATGAAACTAAATATAACAGCCAGAGTAAGAACACACGCTCTCCTCAGCACATTTCACAGGCTCACTTTTTGGTCCTTAGGAGTTTCAACATTTTTCTCAAAACTCCTTCCGCCCCTTCCATCAGACCTCCTCCAATTAGAAAGGAAAAAAGGGTAAATAAATTTACAATATTCTGCTTTTTCACAATAATTCAAATTCACCCAGTTTATAAGGATTTTAAAAGAATAAAGGCATGCCACTGAATTTCCAAAGTGTACCATTTTTTAACTGTGCTTCAAATAAATAGATACAAGTTATTTAAAGTATAAAGGCAGATAAATTGTTGTTTCTGGAAATGACAAACAACACAAAAGACAATAAACATATATATAATCTGAGTATACAATTACAATCAGAAACTTAAAAGACCTTTGACAAAGGCCTGATGTATCCTAGATCAAAATACCTCAAACTGCTGAAATCCATAATAATTAGGAATAATTTCTCACCAAAAGAAACCATAATCCCATATAAATAGCAAAAGTACGTTTTTTATGAGAAAGGAAGCTGCAACCATTCAGAAACATGGTGCCAAAGAATCATAGAAAGAGGAGGGTGACATTCTAACACTGGGAAGATTCTCCCTTGCTTAGAAAGCCCTTCCCCGTTGCGTGAAGGATGTGTGCATTGCGATGTGAGACTGAATAGAGCAATGATGGAAAAGCAGTATTAGGACACAGACAATTCCGGGAAGTGCAGAGCTGCCTAAGGGCTGCACTGAGGTGGTTTTTTTCTGCCCGAAGGCATTGGTCATCAAGGATCTGACTAATCAGTGGTCCTGGGGCAGGAAGGAGGGAGATAATAAAAAGAAAGTTTCTAGAGTGTAGATAACTTGATCTACGTCACAACTTTATCTAGGGAGCACAAGGGAGCGACTATGCCTTTGCTCCCAAAAATCATTTATAAGTTCTCTTTGGTCTAGTGTGCATCAACATTCATGGGGCTTAAGAAGAAAAAAATGGGCTCAGCAAACGCTGACAGTCCAACTACCAAAATATACCCCAAATCTGGCCACTTCTCAGCACCTCCTTCTTAGTCCAAACCATCACCATCCCCTGCCTTGGTTATTGCAGTAACCCCAGAACTGACCTTCCTGCTCCTACACTTAGCCCTTCAAACTCTTCCAAATACAGCAGCCAGTAATGCTTGTAAGGCTAAGTCAAATCATGAAGGCCAGTATGGTTAATACATGGTGAGTGAAGGGAGTGGCAGGAAAGTGGAGGGGGAAAGGAGGGATACAGATCATGTAGGGGTTTGAAAAACCACAATAAAAGCTTCAGTTTTTCTTCTGAATGAACAGAGAAGCCAATAGAGGGTTATGAGCAACGGGTGATACGATCTGACTTACATTTTAAAAGTATCAGTATGGATGGTATGGAAAAAAAAAAAGAGCAAGGATGAACAAGACTGGAAGTAGGGGGGTCAGTTAGGATTTCAATAATCCAGAAGAGAGGTGAAAGTAGTTTGGATGAGGAAGGCAGTAGTGGTACAAATGATATGAAATGGTCATATTCTGAATATATTTTGAAATGAGATTCCAGGATTTGTTGATGAACTGGGTTTAAAAGAAGGAGGAATAAAAAATGATTCTGAAGTTTCAACAATGGAGTTGCCATTTACTGGGATGAGGAAGGCTGAGGGGGAAACACATTAGAAGGGATGATACCCACAATTGTTTCAGGGGCGTCCGGGTGTCTCAGTTGGTTAGAGCGTGAGCTCTGAACAACAGGGTTGCCAGTTCGATTCCCACATGGGCCAGTGAGCTGTGCCCTTCACAACTAGACTGAAGGACAATGACGTGGAGCTGATGTGCCCTGAAGAAACACACTGTTCCCCAATATTTCCCAATAAAAAAATTTAAAAAAAATTCTGTATTGGATATGTCAAGTTTAAGGTGACTATTAGACATCCTAATGAAGAATTCAAGGAGAAATTGGATATACAAGTCTGGAATCAAAGAAGAGTTCGGACGGAGCTAGAGATATCAATGAGATATCAACTTGAGGGCTGTCAGCACAAAGATCATGTTCAAAGCCATGGATAAGATGAGCCTACCAGCTACATGAAAAGGTGGTAGCTTCAATGGCCTAGAAGTCCTACTGAAGTATGAAGAATTGTCTGCATTAAGATTCTACAGGAATTAAACTAGAGAAAACAAGTGGAGATATACAGACAATTGATGCTTAAAACAGATTTTGGGAGGGAGTGTAGGTATTGGTAATGATGCAGTAAAGATTGAAAAGTGGTGGCCGAGGTCCAGGAACTGTGAGGCCAGGGAGTGGAATAGAATGATTTGTGGATATTGAATCGCTGAGAATAATGAGAGGAATAGTCGTGTCGATAGTGACAGCCAGATGCTAAAATATTCCTTGTACAAGGAGAAATAGCAAAGAGACCTGGAGACGACTGCAAAAAGGTAGGGTAGAGAATGGTTTAATCTGGTAGGACTTGTTTAAAAGAGAGTCGGGGATTTTAGAGAGGAAGAGAAAAGAGGATCAATTGTCTGGGTACACTAATGAGAAACAAGGTCCTTCAACTCATGGGAGTCTGGGGGCAAAACAGCCTCCATTTGAAGGCCTAGGGGAAAGCAGTTTTCCTAAGGAAACCAGCCGATTTAAGTTTGACTGTGATGGTAAAGAAATCATTCAGAGTAAAGGTTGAGGACACAGATTTGGCCAATGAAATACCGAATTCCAAAAGGTAGAGTGGAAGGATTTCGATAGGAAAGAGCTAAGGGTTTGGGACAGGTGGAGGGAAATGGCTGAAACAGCTGACAGTCCTCCAATATTCACTCATCCCTACTTATATGGTAGAAGAATCTGAATTGTTGCTGCACATCTGGCCACCTAGAATAAAGACTATGTTTCCCAGCTGCCCTGGAAACTAGGTCTAGCCACAGAGGGCATTAATAATGCCAAAACCCACATGTGGATATATTACAACATCATCAACCTAGTGGCCCAATCTGGGATTTATATTCTGTGGGGGGTAGATAATACTGCCTACAAGTAATGGACCCACAGTGGCAATATGAAAACTAAATGAGTTACCTCATTTACTTTTTAAGGAAGCCATTTTATTACCTCTTATAAAAGTTATATAAATCACAGCATAACTGGCAAATAAAAACTTAGAAAATAAGAGTAACACTCGCCATGCCATGCCATCAAGGCCATGTAGAACATGGTAACAGATAGAAGGAATCAAGACTCTTGGCCTTATGGAGAGCTGGATCAGTCCTGTACCACCTAGTGAGGCTTTTAAGTGATACAGAAGGAAGTTTAATCATGTTTAAGTTACTGTCGTTAACAGCTAAACCTACTAATGAACTAATGCAGGGAATTAAGAGTGTCGAATGTGAAGAGTGAGGTAACGTGTAACGGGCGTGATGGAACACTCCCAGGTCTCTCAGGGGAGGATGGATAATCAGTTTATATTGTATCCTTCTTCCTGGAACTGGTCTCTTAGGTTTGCAGCATCGATGTAGTTTTTTAAAGGAGGAAGGGGCAGTCTTGCTAGGAGCATAAGGAACTCTTTGGGATTCCTTTTCAATCCTGCTAAGGGTATTAGGATTTATTTCAATGAGCTGTTTAGGGAGGGGAAGGATTTGCAGAATTATAGAGGGAATAAATACCCCCAACCTTTCCTCCTAATTTCCCGTACCTTAAACTGTGGACTGGCCTTGTATATCTTCTGTATCTATACTCACTGCGATAGTGACCTCACCCAGTTTCATTACTCAATGTAAATGTAAATGTATTGACGACATAGTGACAATTCCCAATTTCATACGTCCATTTCAGACCTCTCCACTGAAGCCCAGACTTTTACATCTGACTATCTGGCAACTCTATTTGAATGTCTAACAGACATCTCAAACTTAAGAGCCAAATGGAACCCGTGATCTTTCCTCCAGTTATGTTCCTCCGCAGCCTTACCTATCTCAGTAAATGGCAATTCCATTCTTGCAGTTGCACAGACCAATAACCTTGGAATCATCATCACTGACTCTTCTTTCACATCCCAATCCAATTTGTAAAAAACAAAACCTGTATGTTCGACCTTCAAAATACCAGATTCTCACCATCCCCACTGCTATCACCCCAGCCCAAGGTGCCATCATCTGTTAACCTGAATTACAATAGCCTCCTAATTGGCCTCCTAACCCCTCCACAATCTATGCTCACCACAGCAGCCAAAGTGACTGTTTTAAAATAGATCCTGGCTCTTCTCCACTCAAAACTCTCCAATGGCTCCCTATTTCAGAATTATAACAAAGTTCTTACAATGGTGTTCAAAGCCTTTATGGATCTGGACTCCCACTGTGATGGCTAATTGTACATGTCAACTTGGCTACAAGATAGTGCCCAGTTATCGGGGTAAACAGCCATCTAAATGTTGCTGTAAATGTATTTTTAGAGGTGATTAAATTTAAAAATCAGTTGACTTTAAGTAAAGCAGATTACCCGGCATAATGTGTGTGGGCTTCATCCAATCAGTTGAAGGCTTTAAGAGCAAAGAAAGAATTCTGCATCCAGATTGAAACACAGAAATTTTGCCTGAGTTTCCAGCCTTCAGACCCAAGACTACAACATCGAATTTTCTTTCTCTGGAGAGCCCTAATATACCCATTATTTCTCTGACCTCATCTCCTGTTTTCTCTCTTTTCACCCATACTGCTCCAGTCGCACCAGCCTCAGTGTTTTTCTTCTGACATACTAAGCATGCTCCTGCCTCAGGGCCTGTGTACCTGTACTCTGCCTGGAATCCATGCCCCCAGATAGCTTCACGGATTACTATTCTTCCCGTCTTTACATGTTTGTCCAAAAGTCGTCTTCTCCATAAACTCTTCCCTGCATTCTCTATTTAAGGCCATCTGTCATACTATGTGTTTTACTTACTGTTGCTCCTTTCTAAAATGTAAGCTCCATGAATGCAGGCATTTTTGTCTATTTCGTTCACATCTATATCCCCTGCAACTGGAACCATCCTTGCATACAATAAGTGCTCAGTAAATATTTGTCCGATGAATGAATGGGGGAAAAATGGGGTCAGCAGGCATAGCTCATAAATGTAGAAGCTAAAGGTATATAAATATATAGAGAATATAGAAATAGAATAGTAGCTATGAAAGCCTTTTAAACTTGGGTAACCTCTGTATGTTTGTGGGGACAAAAGAGAAGGAACCAGTGGACAGGGATAGATTGGCAATACTATAGAAACAAATAACCAAGACAGGACAGTCCCCTATGAAGTCGTTTGGTCAAGGGCACTGATAATTTTTAAACACATAGATTGACAGTTCACAGAAACATAAATACAGGATGTCAGTGGGCAGTCAAAAACATGAAACAACGCTCAGCCTCAATTATAATTAAAAAATGAAAATTAAAACAAATAGATACTATTTTTCTGTTTTCCTTCTAACATACTAAGCATGCTCCTTACCCACAGTCTTTAATTTTAGAAGATTTGAGGCTGGAGTTACTGTAGCTTTCTTACCACAGCAGGGAAAGAGCCTGGAGGTGCCAGAAGCCACTAGTAGAGCCTGAGGATAATGGTATACAAAGCAGAGCAAAGAAAGAAACCAAAACCTGTTGTCTTTGTTTGAACACTGAATCCAGTTATACTCATCTGATTTTCCGGCTATGGGAGCCTTTTTTTCCTTTCTTTTTTTTTTTTTATCAAGACAATCTGGATTGGGTTTTCTGTCACTTATAATCTAGAAAGTCCTACCTGAGACATTACCATAATTATTTCTTCTCCCTAGATTCTAAGAATGCCCATTTTCTGGTGCTGTCCTCTCTTTACTCACAACCTTAGAAACCTAATCTATTTTTAGTGTTCCAAAGTGTTATTCTTATATCACTGTTTCATCCTATTTTCTCTCGTGAGCTACATTCTCTACCACTGCTGCCCACTGGACACATCTTTCCACAATCCCAACAAACACGAATAAAAACAAACTCATCTTTTAAAATGGTTCTTCCCCCTAAAACTGTTCTGCTTCTTCACTTCCTATTTTTTCTGCATTAAGTTAGGTGAGCGTTTCAACAAGCTTAATATATTAGGGGGCTTATATTATCAAGGGGGATATTCATTACTATCTGTCCTGTGTCTATATCCAACGTATATAGACAATATTCTCTAAGTACTTATACATTACTTACATAAATTCATGTTTATTTATTCATTTTATTAGCTAATATCTAATTAATTCAAATATTTACAACTACAAACTCGATTAATATTTTTAAGCATTTACTCGCAAACCTAATTTCAGACTTAATTAAATGTTATAACCACATTAGAAGGCAGACAAAATGTATATTATTATAATGACAAAATCATGCACTTAAAGAATTGCAAGTGTGCATTGTAATTCTAATTCCAACTTTTCTCTGAACTTATTCTTATTTCTTCCTGTGGGGTACAACTTTACTTTAAAATTTAAAAAGTGAGTGTTCTCTTCTCGGTCTGCCTGAAATTATAGATAATGGTTGTTAGTAGATGATTTTGGACCAAGAGGATCAGACTTAGTTATACTTTCCAAAATGATTATAACCTAGTCCATTCCAATTAGACCAGCCTTTTTTAAATAATTAGACAGTGTTAATTTCATGAGAAGTATCAAAAGTATTGGCAAGGATCAATTATGTCTTTATTTCTTGTGACCCTAATCTCTTCTCAAATCACTTCTTATTTTGAGTGTCCTATTGTTATTCTAGATTTAGGTCTACTTTGTAGCTGTTATGAATGTCTTTTCTTCATTAAACAACCTTGTTTAAGTCTGTTTTGAAAATATTCGTTCTGAATGGGGCGTGGTTAGTTTCAACTAAATCTAAAGCCATCAGTCACTTTATTGGTTTATTGAAATTACATTTCTTTCCCATCAGTCATTAGACTTACCATTATTTACAGCAATCATCAAAGGCAGTAAAATTAGGATTTATATGTGACTTATCTTTCTTCCTCTCCCTTCATCACTAATTCAAAGATTCACAAAGAATAGTATCTGACGTTAAGGGTTTATACTCTTACCTTTGTACATTAAAATCTATAAAAGCTATAGATTTTATTTCCTCCAAAGTGTGTTGGGATTTTTTTCCATTCTACTGTGTAAGCACTTCTCACCTCCCACATGGAGGGACTGTACAGTAATAATCTAACTAAGCCATGTCTGATCTCAGTCTCTTTAACCTTTAACACATCCCTCATAGCTACTGTTTTCTTTTTGTTGTTGTTGTTTTCACCAAGTCATTCCTTAGCCCAAATTTTTCATGTTTCCTCCATAACATATCTAAAATCCTTGACTTGGATTTCAAGACCTTTCTTCATAAGCTAACCTTCTAACTTGATTCCATTATGCATCTTTCACACGATATCAAATGCTTGTAGCATGTGTGCTATATGAACAATCATAAATAATCCCGTGAAATAGGTATTATATGCTGGTTTTTGTAAATAAATACTCAGAGAGATTGATAAATTGAATAAATTATCCAAGCATGTAGCTAAAAAATGATGGGATTTTGGATTCTGTTATGATACATCTTTCTACTACATTGTGCTCTGTCCCCCACACACACCACTCAACTTGGTCTAGTCTTTGCTTTTTCATGGTTGATATCTCGCCAATTCAAGTTTTACAGTTTTACAAACTTAAAAAATCCAAAGGCTTCCAGAAGCTCTCAAAGAGAATCCCTACATCTTTTTGATATGGTTACCAACCACATTGTTTTCTTGAGCTATATTATCTGTAGCTTGTCTTATGAAAACAATTAATCCTTTTTTTCAACTTCAAATATAAAGGTATATTAGGATATCAAGTCAATGAGTATTCAAACCACACCAGTCTCCAAGCTCACCAAATTCTTACATTTGTGAGTGTCCACACCCCTTTTTGAGAATTACTGCACCTGATTTTATGCTCCTCAGAACAAGTCACAACACTTACTTAGAATGGCAACATAAATTCATTCATTAAGCAGATTTATTAGTGCTTTAGTATGCCAGGCACTAAGTATGCAAAAATTTAAAAGAAAAAAAATAGGACGCCCCCGTTCTCAATGTCAGAAGAGTTGCTGAATACTTACTGTAGGCAGTCAGATCAGTGGTTAACACTGTGGGGGATTAGGACCACGTTTCAGAATCTGATCAAAGTTCTGGGAAAACTAACTCCCCAGAAAAATGAGCGCGCGCGCCACGCACACGCGCGCGCGCGCACACACACACACACACACACACACACACACACACACAGAATTTTGTATATAATTTCGGGGGAGGGAGGGCGCTATGAACTCCTCTGAAGCCCAATCACCAACCCCTGATCCACAGACTCCAGATAAAAACCCACTGACATAACTAAATTCTCTGGGAACAATAATATTTGCTTAATAATCCTGATTGTGTCTTGCACAGTGCGATGTATACAAAAGCTACTTTAAAAACATTTTCTCATAAAGATAACCAAATGACATCGTCACATCGTTTCTTCCATGATGGGGTCTTTCAATCAAATGATTTCAAAAGCCCGAAAATCCCTTTCACTAGTGACACTTAAAGATCTAACACCAATAACTCGAAATTATTATTTTGCTAGTAACATGTGGACTACACCATCATTCACTGCATTCACTAGTCCAGGTCTTCTCTTCTCCTTGTTGTCCCTCGACTCCCTCCAAACTCTGGGCTCCTCCTTCGCATCCCAAAAGCTACGTCCAGAGCCCCACCAGGGAGATGGAAAATAATAGATGCTCCCCGCCGCACACACCCTCAAAGAAAGTGGGATCCAGTGATGGCTACAATTTCCAAACCCTTTCTTCACCACATCCGGAGGTGAAGAGATTTACCTTACGTTCCAGAATTGCGGTGGCGATTGCTCTCACAGAGTTGGGGACCAGTTACCAAGAAGCCTCCCGACCTCCCCGTCACCATAGTGACTTCAAGGAGCTACGCTCACTCCCTCTTCCCGCGATACTTTCCCGCCGCGCGTCACCCGAGCGGGCCTGAGACCCCGCCCCTCAGGGAGCCCGCCCTCTGTTTAAGGGGCTTTATTGGATGACTGAGCCCCGCCTCCAGCTTTGGGCGGAACCCTACTCTTATTTTTCTTTTTCAAAACTCTCCAGGTTTTTTTTCAATATTTTTTATAAGAGTGCTGTTGCCGTAGGCCGCAGGGAACACAGTGTCTTGCTCTTCCTCTTCACGTAGAAGAAACGTCCCATGCCACCTGGGTTCCCCAGCGCCGGAGTTTGCGCATGCGTGTAAGCGACCAGAAGATGGCGGTGATAATCGCCGCACTTTTTTTTTTTAAATTAGTGATTCCCAGAAACCATTGCGCGCATTTGTAACGAATTTCCGTTCGAGTTTGTATTTTAGGCGCCATTTTCGAGTGAAGGACCCGGAGCCGAAACACCGGTAGGAACGGAGGGGGGGGGCTATACAACCGTTTCCAGCCTTGGTCTGAGTGGACTGACCCGCAGGTAAAGTACATCTTTTCCTAATCAGGTTGTCACACTCTCACTTCCTACCCCGTCCGCGGGCGCCCGGAAAGTAGAGGCCTTGAGCAGGAGCAGCCGAAGTCGGCTCAGGCTGTCGCAGGGAGATCTCTCGCTGTCACCCCTCCCCCCGCAGCCGCTCCCCGGCAGTTCGGGCTGCCTCGCGCTTCTCCCGGGCGCTACTTCTCTGAGCTTCTTAAGCGTCGCGCGGGGCGGTGGAGGGGGCTCTAAGCCTCGCGGATCTCAGAAATCCTGGTGTCTGTCGAGGAAAGGGCGTCTCCCCCGGACCCCTTGCCTTCTCTCTTCTCCCGAGGGACCAATCACCGGGTCCTAGCCCTTACTGGTGACCTTTCGTAGTTCATTACCCAACGGGATTCCGCCGCGGGCCCCGGAGAGACAAACCCGGATCATCGCTGGCGTCCGATTTGGAAGTCCCGAGTGGTGGACCCCAGCCTCTGGCCGCCCTTCCCAGTGGGACTGTAGAGAGGAGACCTCGAAGCCCCCGAGCCGTCACCGGCGCCAAGAGCTAAATGGCGGGGAGAGGACGGCGCAGCCGGTCGTCCTAAACTTAGCCTTCTGCTCTAGGAAGAGTTGATAGCCCCGCAAACCTAAAACTAATACGAACTCCTCTTAAGTCTGTGCGCTTGCATCCCTAGCCCCGAGAACGTGGGAATGTCAGTAAATGCCGGCGTATGGAAATTACTTCGTTCAGAAATTACATTCAAATATCCGTATACACTTATACTGTGGGCGACGGGGGAGGGGGCATTAAAAAATAAGAACCCAAGCAGTTAGTCTGTCGTGGCTTGATTCCCAGGCACGTCTAGGTTTTCCCACTTGCTTGGAACTTGTTTAAGAAAACGAGCCCCGCACCTCTTTAGCACTTGGGGTTTGGGTGCCTTCTTGCCCAAGGACCCGCTGGCGTTGAGCGGTGTTTTTAAGACAGGCTCTCGGGAACGGGAGAACGGAGTTTTCTCCCGAGTGGGGCGGGGTAGAGGCAGAGCCGATCACGTCGCGGGAGCCGGCGGGGAATGTACCCGCACGGCCCTGAGGCCCGCGGGCTGACTTAACTCCCGGCTCTCACCCGGCCCCAGCGACCATGCCCCGTAAAGGCACCCAGCCTTCCACCGCTCGGCGCAGAGAAGAGCCGCCGCAGTCCCCGGACGGCACCAGCAACGACGCGGAGCCCGAGCCGCCGCCGGGCCGCGCCGGGCCCAGGGCCCCTGCTACTGCAGGTGAGTAGCCGGCCGAGCCTGGGCCGGAAAGCGCGCTAGAGGACTCGGGTGGGTCCGCGCCCAACCCGGGACTGGGCCGTGTTATTTGGCGCGGGAGAGCGGGGCTGCGCGTTAGACGTCTGAAGGTCGCGTGTCTGTCCGGTAGATCAGATCAAGAAAGCGATTCGGTGATTGTTTCAGAGATTAGACTCTTCGTGCAAGTTCGATGTAACGGTGCTTAAGGGAATGGGGGCGAGTAAATTGCTTCAGTTGTGAATTTCTGTTTGTGGCCTTGTATTTCCGCGGAAATCGGCACGGTCAGCCAATAGCCAGTGGACTTTTTTTCAGATAGAATCAACATGACTATGTTAATGTGATGAAAAGTTGCTTGACCCTAACCTCACTCCCATGGTCTTAAATTGCGATTAAAGAGAAGATGATAATGTCCTCGAAACCACCGTAACATTTGTGAGTCCAGTAATTAGATGACCTTACGAAACCCTTCTGACAGTGTCGCTGGAGCTCTAGAGTGTCCAAAGTTAAGGTTCCAGATGACCAAAGATACGGAGAGAGCTGGGTAGAGCCTTAGGGATTTAACCACCTGTTTAGGCGGGGAGCAGGGAATCAGGCTGTTGTGGTTTTACCAGATTTGCTTTATAATGTAGTGTTTTGACTCCTAAGAGGTATATTTCTATAGAATTTCGAGACTGGTGGCATTTCTTTTAAGAATTTCATTTTTTATAAAACCAAGATGAAAGATTGTCATCTCCTGTGAGCTTAGGACACTACTATATTTAACTGGAAAATATAGATTCCTACGTTTCATAAATAACATCTCTCCAGAGATTAGCAGGCACTGGTCCTCAGAACTAATTTGCACTAATGCAGGCTTTCCCTCCACCCTTTGCCTTCCCTTTCCTTTCCTTTGACTGACTTAGAGACTCCAACTGAGGAAATTGATAATCGAAGTTTAGAAGAAATTTTGAATAGCATCCCTCCTCCCCCACCTCCAGCAATGACCAATGAAGCTGGAGCTCCTCGACTTATGATAACTCATATTGTAAACCAGAACTTCAAATCGTATGCTGGGGAAAAAATTCTCGGACCTTTTCATAAGGTATTTGACAATTTTAAATAACTGTTGAGAAATCATGAGTCTTTATTACAAGATGTTTCAATTTTGTAACTGTTAGATTGGTCCTGATTGATTCACACGGTGTGTTTCCTGTGCTTTTAACAACAAATTAGTTTTTGTTTTATCTAGTTATCTTTGGTACCTTTTTAGCTATTATAAAGTTTTTCTCACTGAATAGAGTTGGTGACTTATTCGTTTGAAAAGAGTATTTTGTCTTGATTAGAATGAATTTTATAAAAAGTCTGTTAGAAGATGGTCTTGTTTAGAGTGTTTGACGCTTGTGATAAAGGAGTAAGAAAATTTAAGTTGTGTTATCTTGTAGCAGGGAAAACTTAAATAGTTGTAGATTTGCTGTAAGTAAAAAATCAAGGCATTTAAATTAAAATCAGTAGTATGACCTTTTAAAACTTCATTTTAATTTTTTTTTATGTTCTTTTTATGCAGCGCTTTTCCTGTATTATTGGGCCAAATGGCAGTGGCAAATCCAATGTTATTGATTCTATGCTTTTTGTGTTTGGCTATCGAGCACAAAAAATAAGATCTAAAAAACTCTCAGTACTAATACATAATTCTGATGAACACAAGGATATTCAGAGTTGTACTGTAGAAGTTCATTTTCAAAAGATAATTGATAAGGTAAGGGACTTTGACTATTCAGTTATTTGCAACTTTCTTCAAGTAAGGAACACAGAATTTCAATATAATGCACACTTTATTATTTTTGACTTAAATTTGGCTGTTTAAAATTAATACATGGCTAAAGTGGAGCAGATTATTGGTTTCATTACCTCGATGACCATATTTTCTTTTTGAGGAGCGGTGGTGGTGGCTGTTAAACTTAAAATAATAAAATTTTTAGCCAGGGAAATGAATTATAAGTAGCTCGTAGTAGTGCTTACCTTTTTGGAATAAAACATTAAGCAGTTTTAGTATCCTGAGTGCCAAGTAGCATTCTTTTACTAGAAAATTTTGGTTCGTTTTTAAAGTTATATTTTTATTGCCTTCTGATAAATTACCTAAGCTTGAAAATGTAACAGTTGACTAATTTTACCATCTGTGTTATTTCAATTCACATTAAATTTAATGTTATTAGTCCTGTGTATCTGATATGAAAGAGCTTTACTTCAGTTTGGACAACCCTTTTAAAATGGGAAGGGTCAAGCTAACATGTTTGTTTTCTAGAAAAGGAGACAATTATAGGTAAAATGTCTATTTAGGTTATTTACACAGTTTTGTTAGTATAAGCTTTTTCTCTTTTTTAAATAATTTTTTATTCACTTATAGTTGACATACAATATATTAGTTTCAGGTGTGCAACATAGTGATTAGACATTTATATAACTTACAAAGTGATCACCCCAATAAATCTAGTACCCATCTGACACCATACATAGTTATTACAGTATTATTGACTAGGTTTTTTCTGTTCTAATTGATAATTAACTTTGGAAATTCATGGCTCAAAAATGACTGGCTGGAATTTAAAAATATAGAAAAGGAATTACATAATGAAACGATGTGACTTGGCTTCTAAATTTAAAAAAAAAAAATTTATATAAAGGGCTTTAAATATACACAGTGGCTTCTATTTTAATTTTGTTTCTTAAGTGCTTTTCTTATTGTACAATTTGGATTGGAAAATAGATAGCCAGTAAATTAAATTTGATTCCATTGCCTATTAATTACATCTGATTCATGTAAATTCTAAAGGCCTTAATTTCAAAATGACATAGCTTTTAAGGGGAAGTGAATTTTAATAAAGTAGATTTGTACTTCACTTATTTTTTTTAATCTGATTTTTTTTTTTAATGTCAGCAATATAGTTATCAATTCTTTATAATTCTTTTTACGTTCAATTAATGGCATAGTCTTTGCTACCCCCGACCCTCCCCCCCCAAAAAAACCGAGCCGTATTACTGCCTTCCTTCCTTTTTCCTTAAATCATCTCTTGCACCTTTTTTAAATGGACTAGTATTTTAATCTGTCAACATGATTTAATAATTTAGGTGAGTTTGTTTTGGATATGGTCAGATTCTCGTACCCCTTCATCAACTCTTTTCAGTCAAATGTGTTTTTAGCCTTGTTTGGAGGTGGATGGTTTTTGTTTTGTTTTTGTTTGTTTGGTTTGGCGTTTTGGTCTTTGTGATCTGTGAGAAAGGGATCAAACAACTTTGAAAAGTATCTATTCTTTGCTAACAAGGTTATTTTTGAGAACTATTGCCAGTTTATGTGCATGTTCAATTGAAGTTTTTAATCCATAAAATTAGTTTCAATATGAAGTGAGTAAAATTTGGAGCAGACCTGTGACTTAATACCAACAGTTGTTTTCTGGTTTTGTTTTTCCTCAAAACAGGAAGGGGATGATTATGAAGTCATTCCTAACAGTAACTTCTACGTATCCAGAACGGCCTACAGAGATAATACTTCTGTCTATCACATAAGTGGGAAGAAGACGACATTTAAGGATGTTGGAAATCTTCTTCGAAGCCATGGAATTGACTTGGACCATAATAGATTTTTAATCCTACAAGTAAGTTTATTAAAGACTTCAGAGTCTCTTATTCTTGTTACCTTTTTTCAATAAAGTGTAGGGGAGTTTCCCCTGTTGCACGAATCCTGTGTTTTTGAAGCCTTAAAGTACTGTAGCAGCACATCATGGTTTACACACTACAGTCAAGATGCGAATCATTATTTGCTGCTCTAGAAATTTAAGGAAATTCATTCAAAACTATTGTCATCATCAGATGCTCATTTTATTTTTGGATGGACTGACATACTTGTTCCGCTCTAGCAGCACGTAAATATTGGCGTAGTGAAATAAATATTAAACACCAATATTATTGTGCTGCTTTAGCGTGACAGGGATATAGCAACTATCATTTCTGTTTGTACTTTAATATAGCATTTCAGATTGGATTCATTATCTCTTAATAGTCCTTTTCCTTTACTTCGTTCTTATTCTTATCTCTACTAATATTATATACCAAAAAAAAAAAATGAAAAAACTCTGTAACTTGGTGTTTGCCAAATTTACCTGCACCTAACTAATTTAACTTAATCTTTTTTTAACACTTAGAGTGGTTAACTAAAAGCTTACTCAAGTTTGTTTTGGTTAGAATAGGCTACTTGAACCACTACTGGAATATTTTATTTTTAAGTATCACAACTCTTAAAGTCTTTTTAAAGGGATATAAAATTAAGTACCTGGTCTTAAGTTGATTTTTATTAGAAACCTGTATTCTTTTTTTGAGTAAGGATATATTCTACCAGCAATGCTTAGTAAGAAAAATCCATTTTCTATGTGTTACCTTTCAAAAAACTTTTTAGTGTAAAACATGGCTTTGTTAGATGTATTCAAATTCCATTTTGATTTGAGGCTGTCTTTTCCTGTGTCCTATCCAGATTCACCAAGAGTATGATAGTAAAAATATATTGCGATGTGGAAATAGCGGCTATATTCTTTAGTGTCTTGTTCTACTGAATTTACACTAAGTTGGAAATTTTGATTTGATACTAAAAGTTTTGTTAGGAAGACTGAGTGTTCCCAGTAACAAACTTATAAAATGTTAGCCCCTTTTCCCATTTTTGTATGTCAACTGTTGTTTTTTTTTAAAGAAAATATTTCTTTTAGACATACTACATAGTGTTTGTACAAGGTAAATCAGTATCATTCTGAAATGACATATTAATATCTTTTGTTACCAGGCCCACAGTACATTTGCAGTACTTCTGTAACCCAAACTTATTTTTAAAAGAATGTGGGAAAATCAGCTGTAGATATATTTTTAAATAAAATTTGAATTTACACAAGTGTGGAATTAAAACTTTGTGGGTTTTTGAAATCAAATTTAACTGTTTTATGGACTTTTGTGTTCTGGGATTTGGTTTGGTTAATTATGGGTGAAAAGTTATGTCCCTTTATAATACTAAATTTGATAATGATACCATTTTGCAGGAACCTATATGTGTGTCTATTTTTTGTTATTTGCTATTTGCTATCATCCTGGGATAATCAAAGTTTTACATATGTGTAAAGACATCAAAATAAAGTAAGCTGCATTTTAACCCTTGTAAGGGTAATTTTTTTCCTTGGTGCAGCCTCTCTCTCCATAATTCAGTAATAAAAGAGGCTAAATAAAGTAACAGCTTCCCAAAAAGGTAAATATGAATAATTTTTAAATTGTTGACTTTATATTAAATATGTGCTTCTGAATCACCTGGGATGCTTAAGCCATTTGTCCTCATAATAATCTCATATTTTTATGTCATGTTAACAGTTAAATTGTTTTAAACATTTTTAATACCAAAGTAAACTTTCCAAGTTGACTGATTCAATTCTATTTAATTAAATTTACAGACAAGAACTTTAGGAATTCACCTGCTAGGAAGAAAAAAGAGGGATGGGACTAGGTAGAATTAATGATGCCCCATTTAAAAGTTTGAGGGAAAGTGGCAGTGGTGTCTGTGGATGTTTATTTAGTTCTTTAACAAAACCTTAGACTCCTGCATTAGAGGTTTAAAGCATTTGAAGGTAAGTAAGGGTCCAGTTTTTATTACCTTGTCTCCCACTGAATAATATTTATCTTAAAAACTAGCTGTGATTTGGGAGGCTGGGAACTTGGAGGCATCATAATATCATCATCCAAGACATAAGTAATTACTTAGAATAAAATGTATAGACTGGACAGTAGAAGTGATTAACAGAAGTCCATAAGGGTAAATTTTTTTATAGTGTTTGTATTGTTTTAGTAGGTTCTTTAAGTAGGCATTTCTAGTATTTGAATACGTTTAAAATTTCATCAGTTGACCACTCTAATGAGTGCTTAATGAAAGTACTATATGCTAAGTAAGATACTATGAATGATACAAAGACGGTTAAACCCTGTTCTTGTCCTTTAGAGACACTACAAAAAGTGTGTTGACCATTGTACTTGCCATGTTTGTACATATCTTCATTTATGTATACCTGATCTGGGAGCCTTTGTCCCATTGTAATAACTATTAGTCAGAAAAATACAGGGTTTTATTAGCTCTGTAAAGTATTTCAAACTATGACTTGTAAATTAGGTTTAGTTGGTTTGGATTCATTTTTTCCATTCCAGGTTGGAAGAATGATAATTCTTAATGCTTTCATTATAGTTTACAGTTGCATTAATGATTGCTGTCTGAGGAGTGTTTTTGTAAACTCCTGAAAAGCTACAACTATGAACACAATTTTAGTTTTGTCAGAGTTTTCAACTTCTTCATATGCTTTGTCTTCGTATTATAAAATCTAAATTAAAATTTAAAACAAGAACCAAGATTTTTTTCCTTACTATTTAATAATTTGGAGATTAGATTAACTTAGGTCTGAGTTGTTTTCTATCCATCTCTTCCTTTTTCTTTCCAGTATACTTTAAACCTGGCATGGCATACAAACTATTTGGATTCTAGTCTTTTAGCCTGTAGAAATATGTCTGTCATATCAAAGAAAGTTTTCAACTTTATCAATAATGCCTCAATTATTCAAAAGTGTCTTGTACAACAGCCCCAACTATGAAAGAAAACAGGAGGCTACCTTTAAGCAACCAGAATAGATATTAAGCAGTCCACCCACTGAAGCATTATCCTTTCTATTTATGTACTATTTTAGATAACTACTAACTTTGGTGATTTGGTTTCTTGGCCTCTAGTAGCTCACAAAGAGCAAATTAAAATAAAATTTGTTAGAAGGTAAATGATAATAATTTACAGTACAGTGAAAAATGGAGAAAATAAAAAGATTAAGACAAAATAAAAATTCAAATCCAGTAATTCTGGGCCGTTTAATTTTGATGCAAACACCCATATTTATCTTAAGAATCTTTTAGGTCTTATTAGGAAAAGAAAATGGATTTTGTTGTTTTTAATTGAATTTATTGGGGTGACATTGGTTGGTAAAATTATGTAGGTTTCAAGTGTACAATTCTATAATACATCATCTATATATTCCATTGTGTGTTCGCCACCCAAAGGTAATTCTTCTTCCATTACCATGCATTTGACCTCATTTCTCTCTTCTACCACCCCTTTCCCTTACCTTCTGGTAACCACGAAACTGTTGTCTGTGTCTAAGAGTGTTTGTTTGTCTTGTTCATTTGTTGCTTTCAGTTTTATATCCCACATATGAGTGAAATTATATGGTTCTTGACTTTTTCTCTGACTTATTTTGCTTAGCATGATAATCTCAAGATTTATCCATGTTGTCACAAGCGCAATATTGCATCTTATGGCCAAGTAATATTCCATTGTATAGTATATGTACCATATCTTCATAGGAAAAAAAAGTTTTATTTTAACTATGTACTTGAGTTTCTGTGGTTCATACTTGCTAAAACTTGGATTCCATTTGAATAAAGAGCATTATACTTGTTTATTCCTCTTAGATTTTTAAGTTGTATTCCTGTAACTTAATTATCAAAGAATGGTATAGCTGAATCACAATATCCTGGTTTGCCATCCACTTCATTAAGTTAAGATTTAAACCCTTGGTATTATAAATATTCTCTTGAAGTATGTTAGCTATTTCTATGTTACTCTTAAAAACCATAGTTGATATTTTCCACAGATGTTTAATGTCTCTGATATAGTATGAACATAATTTAAAAGATGAAGTCCATAGTAAATAACTGCGAAAAAATTTTTTTAAAACCTTGTTTAGTATGCATAAGTTATAGAAACTAGATAATGGTATGGAGGCCTATAAAACCTTGCCAACTTCAGATGCTAGAATTATAGCAATTTGAAACATTTTTTGATGTCATTATGCTACTACTGTTTGTGAGCCTTGATGTGGAAGACTGACTTTAAATTTAGGTTGATGCTTTAAAATTATGTGTGAAACGTACTGAGCTTATTGCCCTAAATTAAAACTATATTTTATAATTTCCCATGGCATAGGTAAGATTTCTGAAAAATAAGACATAGTCCTTTAGGCACAGACTAGCAACCCATAGATTGTATATGAAATAGCACAAAATGGAAAAAGATGAAAGCAAGTAGTAGCAGATGGTAAAGGCAGGCTAGGGACTTCGAGGAACAGAGCCACAAGAAAGGGTCCCAGGTTGTCATTGGAATACCACAGCAGTCCTAATAGTCAAGTGACAAATTGAGGCTTAAATGTTCTAATAGCCTGTTGATTCAGTAGTGATAATCTGATAATAACTGGTTTAAAAAAATGAATGCATATAGTATGAATGTTACATGGGACTCAAGATGGGACTATTTTGATTCATGAATGTCCTTGCCTTTCACTGTTTTATTTTCAACTGGGCAACCTTATTAGAATGAAAAGAAATTACAGCTGTTTATTCTTCATTTTAATTGGGGTTGGGGGAGGAGGAACTGTTAACCAAAAACAAGCAACCACTGTACTTCACCCGAAGCTATAGGTGGTCTCCTAATAGTCATATCTCTTCTATAAGTAATTTGGCCAGGAAAAGTGTGATACCTTTAGGAATATTTTTATCAGTGTAAACTGGTATACTGAATCCCAACTTTTGGTTATCTGAAAAATGTATACTGTAGTTAAGTAATAATAGCCATTTGACTCAGGTATGTAAGTTCTCTTGGCACAGTTTTTCATTCATTTTAATATAGGTGTTCAAATATTCAAATTGAATTAGGTAGTATATTAGAATATCAGGTGTCAGGTACTATATTTGTTATTTGAATTATAAACATTAGCCCAAAATATTTAAACAAGTACAACTTCTGGATCAGTCATTCTCAGCTGAGGGTAGTTTTGCATCCCATCCCCAGGATATTTAGCATTATCTGGAGACAGTTTAGGTTATTACAGCTGGGAGAGGAGAGATGCTACTGTCAAATAGTGGCTAGAAGTCAGAGATGCTTTTAACATCCTAGGATGTCCAGCAGAGCTCCCCAAAAAATATCCAGCCCAAAATGTCAGTAGTGCCGCTGTCGATAAACCCTGCCTAGATGAAAACTTTGAATCAGATTCTTGGCTTCTTCAGTGGCTGGAGTTCATTTTGTTGTAAGCCAAAGCTCTGGACATTCTTCCAGGCTTAAATCCTGCCTAAAACTTAAACTATTGCTTCAAATATTTGGAAAGAACTTATCACTGAACACAGAATAAAATAATATAAATAAATATCTACATTATTTTAGTTTAAACACTAATTTAGTTAAAACACTAATTCATACATACTGAAGGTTACAGAAAATTTAGATAGACTCTTAGGATGATAACATGTCACCTTGTATTTATTTGATAAGCATGTGCTGTTGTGTTGTCAAAGTAGAAAGTGTGATGGTGTATAAAAATATTAAAAATAATGCCTTTCAGTGAGTAGATTCAAAAAATGAGATGTTTTGTTTTATCTTTAAATTTTTTTACTTTCTGTAATTATGTTGAGGCTGCTGGTAAACATGATAGTTTGCCATTAGCAAGTTTGACCCCAAGTTTTTAGGGTTCATTCATAAATAAATATTTAAATTGAAAAAGAGTAATATGCTTTTAATGTGTAAATTTTTTTCTTGATTTTTTTCATCTTTGCTATTTTGCTGAAATAAAGAGGTATTTTTTTCCTACTTGCCTGTCCCTTTTCTTCTATTGTAATAGTACAGAGTACAAGCAGGCTACTTTTGTGAAGTAAAGTAGCATTTTGCCTGAGCATGTTTAGACAAAATTTACTCCACCATCAAACTAAATGGCTGCCTGGCAGTCAGCCTTGAAGATTACTGATTGTGGATTTTTTTCTTCTTTTTCTTTGTAATTAAGCTGCATAAATACAAATACATAATGTTAATCTAAGATTTTAATTACAGTTCAAAGTTTTATATTGATGATTGCAAACAAAAGTTTTTCAGTGTCATGTATCAGGACCTTTACTTTTCAGTCAGTTGAATTTCTTCTATCCTTACCATAAGAAATAGGTATTTCTGGTCTTGCTTTTAGAAAGTTAGAACATTAACTTGAGACACCCTCATGAAGCACGCAGCACTTGAACAACTCATAACATCAGGTTTATAGAGAAAGTTTAATAATACTAACCACCTTGAGACAGGATTTCTACCAGAGTATAACCATGAAGGGGCTTTTTGAAAATTCTTTGTTTTAGAATGGGAACTCTAATTATGTTATTAACAGTTGACAATGTTGCCACAATAATTGAATTGTAGATTATATGAAGAGCTTGCTGAATCTTGCTTAATAGAAAAGTTAATAGTTTATTTATATTGAATGAACATTGTAGATGGGGAATCTTCCTTTGGCTCTGTTTATATGTGGGCGTATCCTATAATTTATCAGAGTTTATGTAAGGGAGTATATATAAACATTACTTACCCCCGTATGTAAAATTAAAACTCTTGATATCAGTAGAGAGAACATTTTTATTTGTATCTTATTAAATCTCTTAAACTACTGATTTACATCACTTAATTGTTCATTACTCTTGGGTTTGTTAACTGTTTCTAATTCTCAGTTTAAAAGATTGATGTAGCTAAACATACACAGTGAGTGTAAAATATGACTTTTTTTAAAGGGTGAAGTTGAACAAATTGCTATGATGAAACCAAAAGGCCAGACTGAACATGATGAGGGTATGCTTGAATATTTAGAAGATATAATTGGTTGTGGACGGCTAAATGAACCTATTAAAGTATTGTGTCGGAGAGTTGAAATATTAAATGAACACAGAGGAGAGAAGGTGAATCTTCTGTAGACTTTTGCTGTGAATCAGAATTTTTTGTTTATTAATAAATTTTACTGAATCAAATATTCATGTTATAATTATTGAAATATTCTATTTTAGATTGAATTTTATAATTTTTATTGACATTTAAGATGAACGTTGTTTTATTAATATAGTTTGTTTTTATCTAGTGTTGGCATATTTTAAGTTCAGATTGTACATTTGAAGTGTATTTTAACAATCTATACACTTAATTTTTATAGTTAAACAGAGTTAAGATGGTAGAAAAAGAAAAGGATGCCTTAGAAGGAGAGAAAAACATAGCAATTGAATTTCTTACCTTGGAAAATGAAATGTTTAGAAAAAAGAATCATGTTTGTCAATATTACATGTAAGTACCTGAACTTATCGATTTTTATATTAGTTTCTGACCATTAAGTGAAAGCTCTTCTCTTTTCCTATAATAGATGTGAACACTGAAGTTAAAAAAAAATTTTTTTAATTGTTTTATGTGATGAATTCATTAAATTAGGGTTGTTTACCATAGTACTGAAATTGACTTAAATATCCTACTTTAAGTTGGGAGGTGGGTTCACAAGTATTTATTAGTATACTTAATAGTTCTACATACATAGTTTTCCATTCTTTATCATTCATGTAACAGCTCTAATTGTGTTTATATGGCCCTGTTTTGTTCCTAATTCTAGCCTTTACTCTGGGTTGGTCATCCCCCCACACCCCTCAACAGCTCTAGGTAATTGTAAATTGACTATAGTTACCAATACTTTAGAAACAGCTGGTTTTACTGAAATAGTTACACAGTATTTTAGAAATGGTATTTTAAGATCTCCGATTTCTTTTTTTCCCTCCCTCTAGTCATGATCTACAGAAACGAGTTGCTGAAATGGAAACTCAAAAGGAAAAAATTAATGAAGATACCAAAGAAATTAATGAGAAGAGCAATATACTGTCAAATGAAATGAAAGCTAAGAATAAAGCTGTAAAAGATGTAGAGAAGTAATAATTTTTTGGAAAGTACTAAAAGTATTTAGATTCAGTTAATTTTATTATATGTATGTGTATGTGTGTCTATACATGAACTTATTGGCAGCACATGAGTATGACATTCGCCAGCATATAAAACGGTGCTGGCAAAAGCAAAAACTTAATTGCCCTGCATCAGTTCTTGAGTGCCCAACACTGAAGTCTTAAAATAATGGAGAATGCTACCCTCTAGTGGCAGAACTCCATAACACAAAACACAGCAAAAATAAGCATTTAACCTGACCGGTTAGTTGTCCTAAGAATAAACAGACCCACAGCTCTAATTAGATAGAATTGGGACCCCAATTCTAGACAGATTTTTAAAAATTTTATCATAACCTTCTCTGCCGATATTCAATGAAATCAATGTCTTTTTACCTACGTGATTTTTATTCTTTAAAATAAGTTTTATGATACATTTTAAAAAACATGTCTAGACATCACAGTCCCTGGAAAATATATTTCCCATCCAGCTTAGAAGGCCAAAATAACTCTCATAATCACTTAATAGCTTCCTCAAATATGGTGGAGTGGGGGGAGGATCAACTTGAAAAAGGTTGTTTTAGGGTCCTTCCTTATAAGAGATTGGACACATAGTGGAAGTGTTCCAGGCAGGGTATATAGCATAGCTTTAAATGTCTGAATATCCAAAATAGTGACTGATAATTTTCTTGTTTTGCTAGGAAACTGAATAAAATCACAAAATTTATTGAGGAGAACAAAGAAAAATTTACACAGCTAGATTTGGAAGATGTTCAAGTTAGGGAAAAATTAAAACATGCTTCAAGTAAGGCCAAAAAACTGGAGAAGCAACTTCAAAAAGATAAAGAAAAGGTAGGTTTTAGAAAATAATTAAAATTTCATGTCTGCGTATTGTATCTAGTTTTTATATTTTTCATAGATGTGCTTGCCTGTATTACTGACTTAAGAGAATGAATTGAGATTCTGAATATTAAGTGTTTAAGATTTATCTCTGAACCTGATTTTTTCTCCCCAAAGAGAAATCTTGTACTTCATTTACTTTGAGTTTTAGAGTTTATAGTCTGTGATGCATATTGTTGGGAAAACATTTACCAAATCAGCAATTATATTTTAGTGATAAAATAATTTTCCTAGGGTAGAGGTTTAAAAAAGATATTTTTGGTTATGTATTTTAGACTTAAAAATATTACCTGCCTCCTACAAAAATTAAGTTAGTATCATAGCAGGAGTTGCCTCTTAAAGAGGAGGGAAGGGGAAGCTCATAATTTACAATAAAGGGTTGATTTGCTATTCTGAGGTTAAAAAATACAAACTTTGGACCAGAATGCCTAACCTAACTTGCTTAGGTAGCAAACTCTAACAATTAATTTGGTGTCTTGAAAACTATTCATAGCTCTGTCAGATACTACTAGGTATGCTACCTAAGCCCCTTCTCCAAAAAAGCTTTGTACCTTATAGTTACATAAATAATATAGGCTTTTAAGCATTTTATTAGATATTAATATCTAATGCTTATAGGCCTTATAAGCATTTTCCGAATGCATTCGTTCACAAACTACATTCTGCTTGGTACGATAACAAGTCTTATGTGAATCAGTGTTTGAGGAACACCATTTTGGGAAATGTTAAACTTCTCTAGTACTAGATGATCAGAATAAACAAAATAACATGGGTTTGAGAGTAACTCCTAAAATGGACAGATAACTAAATGTAACTGTTGTAAAAGGATTGGCCTTTAGGCATCAAATGTAGATAAGTGATTATTACCAGAGAGTATTAATGGAATAAAATAGCCCTATATGGTGACTCTGGAAGGGTAAAGTTGTGAAAGATCTTAGGATTTGAGGGAGACTAGGGATGTAAAGGTAATTTGTGGTAAATTGTAATATACCAGGAAGGATAGTTTAAGAAATCCCACATAGTCAGAGGATATTAATAGGTAAAGGAGGCTAATTATAGCCTGAAATGGGAACAGAAGGAAGAAAGACCTAATGCCCAGCCAGGGAGAATTTTCTTCATAAGGAATCGGGAATTCATAGAAGTAGCTTTACTGTTTGAAAGAATATAGTAATTTCAGTAAATGGTTAAGAAAGTACTTGCTGAAGCCAGCTAATTTAAATCTAATTACAAAGAAAACCACTAAGACCTGGAAGACCCTGAGAAATGCTTTTTAAATAAGTCAAATATTGATAGTATTGAATGTAGCCTAAAGGCACATGCTCCTATGACTTTGTTTTATCATCTTAGGTTGAAGAATTTGAAGGTATACCTGCCAAGAGTGAGAATATCATAACTGAGACAACAACTAGAAACAATGCCCTTGAGAAGGAAAAAGAGAAAGAAGAAGGGAAATTAAAGGAAGTTATGGATAGCCTTAAACAGGAAACACAAGGACTTCAGAAAGAAAAAGAAGTAAGGTTCTTTATCAGTTGGTGTTTATATTGGTGGCTTTCTTTTAACTTGATTGTTTTTGTACTAATAGTAAAAACTGACCAGTTAGAAGAAAAGGTTTGGACTTTCAATATCTAATCTAACATTCCTAAAAATAGCCTAGACTCTGTCTGATTTCCCATTTAAGAAAATTAATTGACAATTTATAGTGGTCGCAGAAAATGTAACATGTCAAATACTTTGTTATACATGCCATTCTTTGTTAAGCCTGTTGATGCCATCATCAAATTTTCATCTTCTCTTAAATTATTTTCTTGATAACTAATTGGTTACCACCTATAAAAACCTGGGGTCATACTAACCACAGATTGACATCTCCCTTTTGTGCTTCTATAGCTCTTATGTAATAGTTTAAAACTATAGCCCTTGTGTCAGTTCCTGGTTGAAGTCCTAGGTTAGTCTCGCTATTTATTCTGATCTTGTGCATGTTGTATCTGCAAGGATTCTTCCTCAAAAATGGGGAAAAAATATTATCTATCTTTTGCCTCTTTTTTGAAAATAACCTATATACAAAGGGTGGCAAAAAGACTACACATTTTAAGAAAGGGAAAAACTATTAAAATTGTAACACTCAATATATACTGGTAACGAAAGATGAACACAAGTCACATTCAACTTCTGCAATTACAAGAGGTGCTCAAAGTGGTTACCATCAGCGTCCAGACACTTCTGATTACAGAGAACTACTGCTTGAGTAACGTTGACCAAAGTGTCCACTTGTATACATTTTTTTTGGCACCCCAGTATATATTATATAAAGTGCCTAGAAATTAAGAAATTAATCAGTGTTAGCTACTACATTATTGTAGCACTTCATTAATGAAACAAGCTTGCAGTTGTCACATTGATGTGCTACCTATCTAATGAGAGTATTATAAGCACAAAATTTAGCTGTCTTTGTTTATATTCACCACAGCCTTTTTGAGAACACTGAGCCTATTAAGTAAATATTTTAATAGATAATAGTAATTGATTTGAATTGACTGTTACATTAGTAAGTTATATAAGACATATATACATAAGTTACAGTCTTATGTACAACCTTTGTATGTTGATTGTACCTCAGTAAAATATTGTTGTTTTTTAAGTTGCAAATGTAATAGATTCTGTTTTGGAATATGGACATGTTCTAATGTCACACTTAACAAAACTTTATAAGTGGGATGCCCATGTAGTAAAGTGGCAGTGGATAATACAGTAGCGTTCATAGCAGAATACTTTATAGATATAGATTTTTACATTTGCTTATCTAATGAATATTGAGTAGTCCTATGTGCTTTTGCACCCTTTGTTAGTGAAAAAGTCAGGACTCACATCCAGATGTCTTCACTCCGCAGTTTAATATAGTAGCTAAAAACAGAGGTTCTGCCACTTAGGAGTGAGTGCATGTAAGCAAGTTATTTAAACTCTGACCTCAGTTTCCTCAAAATGGACATAATGATGATATTTACCTCATAGGATTGTTATGTTAAGGAATTAACCCCTATAAAATAGTTCTTAATAGTGTCTATAATATAGTGAGTGAGCAGTGTGTATGTGTTAGTGTTCATAATTTTTACCATCAAACATTTAAACTGATCATTTGATGGCCTTGGATGTAACCCCAAATGAAGGTTAGGATTTTGTAAGGGCCTTTTTTATGCTGTTATTCTAAGTAGATCCTTTCTACACCTTCGATTATAGTAGCCCCAAATTTCTGCTCATTTATCAAGTAATGACTAGTGTTGGGTATTATCTGGCCTTACCTCTAAAACTATGAAGATGTTTAACACAACTGTACTTGAGGGAACTTTCTGCTAAATAGTCCTTAATTCTTACCATTTCAGGTAAGGTAATGTGGAAAGACCATGAATCTGGAGTTTATACCCAAATTTTTGTTCTCTTAACCACTACTTTTATGTTGTTTTAATCTCTAAAATGAGCATAGTAATATCTACTTCATTAAGTTCTTGTGAAATCAGTTGGGAAAGGACTATATATACAATAAACATTGACAACTAGGCAAAAACTTATTAGTCCGTTCCACTCAAGAATTATTTATTTCTATATATTATGCTGGTAGAATCTCTTAAGTTGAATTCAAAATATATGGTTTCCATTTCAGCTTAGGTTTGAAAAGGCAATATTTCAGATTTAATGGAGTCTATCATTTTAACAGAGTAAAGAGAAAGAACTTATGGGTTTCAGCAAATTGGTAAATGAAGCACGTTCAAAGATGGATGTAGCCCAATCAGAACTTGATATCTATCTCAGTCGTCATAATACTGCGGTGTCTCAATTAAGTAAGGCCAAGGAAGCCCTAATTGCAGCTTCTGAGACTCTCAAAGAAAGGAAAGCTGCAATCAGAGATATAGAAACAAAACTGCCTCAAACTGAACATGAATTAAAGGAGGTAAATATTTGCTTATTTTTCATTTGAACATTGTTTATCAACCCAAGTTTTCTTTTTTTTTTAATCTCAGCATCTGAAGTGATGATACCCAATTTAGGATTTTCTGACTATGATGGTGTGAAAACAATACACATAATAAATTACATGAGATATTCAACACTTTATAATAAAACAGACCTTGTGTTAGGTGATTTTGCCTGACAGGGCTAATGTAAGTGTTGTGAACATGTTTAAGTGGCTGGGCTTAGCTATGATGTTTGGTAGGTTAGGTATATTAAATGCATTTTCAACTTAAAATTAGTTTATCAGGATGGAACTCCATCCTAAGTCAAGGAGCATCTGTAGAGATTTTTTTTTTCATTAGCGTGATCTTCCCCAAAATAAATAGGATTAGTGTCTCAGTATTCCATCTGAGACTATCAAGAAACTAGCTGTATTCTCCCCAGAAGCGTCAAACATTAAATAACACTGCCACCACCACCACCATTATTTCCCATGGAAATAATTTAAACAAAGTTAGTATTTCCCTAAATCTAAGTGTAGACCATTTATGCAAGGGTAAATGAAAACCATAAATATATTTATGAATGAATATGCAAGCCAAACATCTTGGTGTATTCTGTTTTTCAATTTACAAATAATAGTTTCTTTGTTGGGACTGCAGACTGTTTTAAACTAATCAAGATATCTAGTTTAGCCCATTAGTGCCCTTCCTATCCTTAAGTGAATTAGATATTTAAGGAATTTCATAACTTTAATTTCCAAAGCCTCATTAAGAAAGATGGCAATAGAAAATATTGTCTGAAAAGAAATTATACTGCAAATAGTTGTTTTTTATTTTGTTTTGTTTTTCGTTTTAGTAAATGTACACTATTTGGTCATCAGAGAATTCCATGACTAGATGGAATTTATTTAAGCTTAAATGTATATCTAATGACCATTTCTGTCTTCCTGGTGATTCAGTTTATTTTGGGATAAATTTTAACTATAATTTGAGCTTTTACTTTATACAAGTATGACTGGTAATAGAGGTAATAATTTAAAGCCAGGAGATGAGGGAGAATGTCAGTTAGAAAAAATGACTGCTCTAACTTGGAGATTGAGTAACTGAGAATTTGAATTTTTGTGTACCTGTGTGTGGTTCCTCTCTAGTTGGCAGCTTGACATTTTCATGTCGCTGTACGACTACTGTTGTCATCATGCGCCCCTTCCTTTTAGATCAGTGCTTTCTTGTTGTTTTTCTTTTATTTAATTAAACATATTTATTATTTAATAATAATAAATTTATTATTTAGAAAGCAAAGCACAGTATGACCACAGTCCTGCCCAGTCACCCATAGCTAGGGTCCTGTACCAAGGTCTGATTTTTATTAGTGCAGAACTTAGGAATTAGGACACATTTACACATAATAACTGTGGTACCAAACTGGGATTTCCACAATCCTAGCTCTGCTTTCTCTATCAATCAGTGTATTGCTCCTAGCACCATACTGCATTTACGTTCTTTATTATTGACCCAAATAATTTATGCCCTTTTAAAAATAGAAAATCCATCCACATTTTGCAAAGCCAAACCAACAGCTGCGGGATGGTCACTTAGTTCTGGTTCAAGTGTTTATTGTTGGTCTTTTCCTTCTTTTTTGAGGTATTACAACTAGTTCCATGCTGCATTTGCACATATGCTTCTGGTATTCATTTTTTTACTTTTCACTTTTAGAAAGAAAAAGAACTTCAAAAACTTACACAAGAAGAAATAAATTTCAAAAGTTTGGTTCGTGATCTTTTCCAAAAAGTTGAAGAGGCAAAGAGTTCCTTAGCAATGAATCGAAGTAGGGGGAAAGTCCTTGATGCAATAATTCAAGAAAAAAAATCTGGCAGGATTCCAGGAATATATGGAAGATTGGTAAATTAGATTTATTTGGAAATGACTATACATTTTTCTCAAGAAAAACATTATAATTTTCTTAACTTAAGAACTTTATATTGAATGACGCTGTAATAAAATATATCCATCTTTAAACATTTTGCTCTTATACTCAGGCATAGTAAAATTCTTTGGTATAGATTCACATTAAAAATAGTTGTTTGGGGTTTTTTTGTTTTTAGTTTGGGTGTTTATAATCAATATAATTCCAAGAAAAAAACCTAATTTTAGTTAGTAGTGATAAACATAGTAGAAGTACTCTAATCTTTTTTTAAAAAAATAAGAATTTGATCCCAAATTATGTTCTGGGTTTTATACCATTATACTGAAGGGTACGACTAAGAGTTCATGAATATCAAAAAGTATGATTAGAAACCCAAGGCTAGCGACAGTGGGGATCATTCCCACTTTGAGCCTGAAGAGGGAAGGGAGCTGTGTACATGGCTAGAGGGTGGCCAGGAGGAAATGGGGAAAACGCATTATTTCAACCCCATTCATCTCCTACTCTGCCTGTTTCTCTAGCTGGTGCCTCAAGTTGGCTATAGCTAGAGAGCCAAAGGAGCCAACTGATGGAATCCTTGAGTCAGACTTTTAGAGAAGGAAGCAGAAGAAAGAGTGATTCAGAAGGGCGAATGATACCCAGCATAGTTGCTTCCATGTCTACATGTTAAGCGACTTCCACCTTACTTTCTTAAAGATAACACAATTTGATCCTATTCAGTTGCTCTCAGAGAAAAATAAAGCTAGTCAGTGAATGCTGCTTGATGCCTAGTTTGTTAATTGATAAGCAGGCAAATATGTTTCATTAGAATTTATGTAATCTTAGATGGCTTTCAGTAATTCAGTTTTACTATTTTATAAGTTACTTATAGAACTTCAAGGTTTCAAATTTTCACGTTTTCATTTTTATGCAATGAAAACAGTTCATTAAAAATTTAAACTGCATACTCATAACCTTTTACAAGGTAGATTTAAAAACTAGTAGTGATTGCCTCTGCAGAAGGAGAAGGTTGGTGAGAGGAACACTTAGTTTTCGTGTGTACTCTTTTTGTACTTTTTAAAACTATGTGTACGTATAGTTTTTCAATTAAGAGTAATTTGGAAAATCTATATGAACAGTTATGAGATGATCCTGTGCCTAATTCGTTGCTGATTATGCATTGATTTTTCCCCCCTCCTATTAATTATCAGGGGGACTTAGGAGCAATTGATGAAAAATATGATGTTGCTATTTCATCGTGTTGTCGTGCATTAGACTACATTGTCGTTGATTCTATTGATACAGCCCAAGAATGTGTAAACTTCCTTAAAAGACAAAATATTGGAGTTGCAACCTTTATAGGTTTGGATAAGGTGGGTATTCATAAAAAGCTATCTGTAATTTAATTAAGTGCCAAGTGGTTTTTTTATTTCTTTTTATTTTGAATCCTAGCTTTTTCTTCATTGTTATTCAGTGAACACCTGGTAGGCTTTGAGGATTATTTTAGTAACCAGACTGGTTATCAGAGACAGACTGCATTCACGTAGCTTTTATTTTAGTATAATTATAATTGTTCTATTTTATTATTCATCTCTTACTGTGCCTAATTTATAAATTAAGCTCTATCGGATGTATGCACATATAGGGAAAAACATAGTACACGTAAAGTTCAGTACTGTCTGAAGTTTCAGGCATCCATCGAGGGTTTTAGACCATATCCCCTGCAGTTAAAGGGGAATGTACTCAATTATGCAGATACTCAGAACCTTGTATATATATCCTTACATTTTATATGTGTATATTATGTGAATGATAACCTTTAAATGACATATTCTTTTTTAAATATATATCTACTTATTTTACTTGTAGATGGCAGTGTGGGCAAAGAAAATGACCAGAATTCAAACTCCTGAAAATACTCCTCGGTTATTTGATTTAGTAAAAGTAAAAGATGAGGAAATTCGTCGAGCTTTTTACTTTGCTTTACGTGATACCTTAGTAGCTGACAACTTAGATCAAGCCACAAGAGTAGCATATCAAAAAGATAGAAGATGGAGAGTGGTAACGTTACAGGGGCAAATCATAGAACAGTCAGGTAATAATGGTTTCTTCCTGCTGTTGAGTTCATTTTTATTTAATCTTGTTAGGGGGGATATCTAAGCCTGACGTTGTCTGTTCTCCAGGTACAATGACTGGCGGTGGAAGCAAAGTAATGAAAGGAAGGATGGGTTCATCAGTTGTTGAAATCTCTGAAGAAGAGGTCAGCACATATAAAATTGAAGTCAGACTTTAAAACTGCTCTATTGATGTATAACATACAAACTATAATATTTAACCGTTTAAAGTATATTATACTCACATTTTAAATTGACAGATTGAATATTCTATAAATGATTTGATTGTAAGATGTAGGATTTTATGTAAAACCCTTTAAAGTTCTAAAAATAAAACAAACGTTCATTAGAAAATATATGCTCAACATACATTTTTTTCTATTACACTTGGATCTTGTGGCTATTTCACAATTTAACTATTCACTTCCTCTTTGGCATTTAATTTCTTGTTGTTTCATACAATTACTGCATTACATAATTAGTTTTTTATATTTCAAAATAGTTCTTTAAAGTATAAGTACAGTAGAGACGTCTGATGCATGTTTCCAAATTTTATTTCAAAATACATGCCCACAAGTATGTGAGTGTCAAAATATCTAGGAAAAACTGTTATGTTCTATTATTGCCCTCAGAACACTATGTACTTTTTTCTTCCTTAAAAACATATACTTGGGTATCTTTTTCCAAAGAGTTATGCCTTGATTTTTTTTCCCATATTTTGAAATAGTTTATATCCCCACTAAGAAAACTTATTTCACTGGTATTCTTTGTAGGTAAATAAAATGGAATCACAGTTGCAGAGAGACTCTCAAAAAGCAGTGGAGATCCAGGAACAGAAAGTACAACTGGAAGAAGCAGTAGTTAAGTTAAAGCATAGTCAACGAGAAATGAGAAATACACTTGAAAAGTTTACCGCAAGCATCCAGGTATTCTTTTATCAGTATTAGCTCAAACTTGGAATTCAGTAGCAATTTGGCAGAAGCATTTTGCTGTTTGCTTGCAATTTTAAAATATTAAGGGAGGAAGTGGGAGGGTCTCTAGGTGGAAGGCCTGGCTCTTGATGATTTTTGTTTCCCTAAGTATAGATGAATAAATGCCCTGTCACATTGTTGCTCTATCCACTATTCCTGGTTTCAATTTGTACTCCATAGCAATGTGTCTTTCCTTAACAAGTTTGGGACCCATTATTTTCATTCTCTTCAAAGTGGAATGTTGTCTTAATTATGAAAAAGCAATGCATGCTCACTGTCTTTTTTAAAAAACAAAGCCAAAAAACTTCAGAAAATACTGAAGATTATCAACCTCAATTTTTATGTAGATCCTTCAACATAAATATCTAGTTTGCATGCATGTTTATGGGAAATACAGATATACATTTAAAATTTGTAATGGGTCATACTAATTTCTTCACTTAATAAATTACGGTTTTCTTTCTAAGCTAATAAAAAATTTACTTTGCGATTGCGTTAGAGCTTTTTGTTTGTGAACAATTTGTTAAATGTTTTTCTATGTTCTTATATACACTGTTGTGTTTAAAATATCTTTGTTAAGTATACCTTTATATACTCCTCCAATTACTTAGGTTAGATTCCTAAAATTACAGTTATTACTCAGTATTTGTACAATGTTTAAAGCATTTGTTGCATAAGACCAAGTGACCTCAAAATGATAGTTCATTTACTGCTAACAGCATATACAAATAATTATTTTTTCAAGTCTTGAAGAAACACTAGGTAGTCCTCAGTATGTTGTAAATTTGCTACTTTGAAGTACTGAAAATGGCATTTTAACTTGTCTTTGTAATGATTACCCATCATTTCATGTGTTTATTGACTGTTTTTATTTTTTATATTAATTGTTCATGGTTTCTGCTGTTTTTCTATTTGTATTTGTCATTTTCTTAAAGATTTTAAGTGCCTTTTTAAAAATTCAAAATGTTTAAAGCAATGTTCTTACTGAGTTAAAATATTGACCTTGAATGTTAAAACATTTCTGTAGCGTTTATCAGAGCAAGAAGAATATTTGAATGTCCAAGTTAAGGAACTTGAGGCTAATGTACTTGCTACAGCTCCTGACAAAAAAAAGCAGAAATTGCTAGAAGAAAATGTTGGTGCTTTCAAAACAGGTATGTTTACGAATAAAACCCCTTTTTTTTGAGATTGTCAAAACAGGTTTTTAATGTTGGAAATGTTTAAGATAGTTCGTAGGCTAAGAATAACAGCTACATATATTATGTGTGAGTCACCACTCAGGTTGATGGTTTCTCTTTAGTCTCATAATGTTATAAAGTAAGTGCTAATTTAACATTAATAAGTGTCATTACATTAAGTACTATATTTGACAGATAAGGAAACCAAGGCACAGAGTGGTTTATATAATTTGCTCAAGATCACATAGCATATGGTGTTATAGGAATTCAGGACCAAGGCAGTCTGATTCCAGAACCCATGCTCTTAAGAATGTCATACTTTGTATATTTTGGCCCAGTCTTCACTGGAACCCTTCAAGGTGGTAGTTATTTTATAGATTTAAGGAAACAGGATTTGGAGAAACTAAATCACTTAAACAAAAGCACACAGGAAATAAATGGTATATACATGAAGAAAAACAGTATTTGCTTGAAAACTTAAAAATACTTTTTTCCAGAAACTTTTCTTCTTGTGTACCTATAAACATGTGTTCTACCAAAACAGAATCTGTAAGCAAGAAAGGGAATTTATAGGCTCGTAGTCAGAATTGGCTTTGATACCAAAACCCCCTGATCATGCACATGAGCAGCTCTGCTTCTCCTTCCATGTTGACTTCAGTCAAACATAGATACAGATGTGCATCTTATTGCAGGAGGGAACGGTGAGTTATGATGACAGATCCCTTCCTGGCTTGCAGTACCTTAGCTAGTGATCCCAGCAAACACAGTGTGCCTTCATCACATTCTCAAGAAAGACCCCTGTTACAGTCTGGTTTGTGAGCCAAGGAAAGCAAACAACTGATTGTCTATCCCAAAGAAGTAAGTGGAGTGGAGTTCGAGCAATTATGCAAATGCTCCAAAAATGAGGGCGTTTTCTCCCAAAAGAAAAAGGTAAAAAGGTGTTAAGCAGACATAAGTCCACTGTGCACATTGAATATTCATCTAGACTCATTTTATTGTGGTCATGTTTATCGGTATTTTCAATATTAAGGCATTCATTCAAATAGCATCTGCTAAAGTCTCTCTTTACAAGGAGCTCACACTTAAGATAGGGGAGCAAAACAGTATATTGCATATTGGGTGCTAAAGACTAAGTAAAACCAGGATAACGGGACGGGGTGGGGTTAGGGGTCATATGGACACGATGGTTATAGACAAGCCAGTGCTACAGATGTTTGAGCCAGAGACCCAAAGGAAGTGTGAGTGCTAAACGTGGATATTTGGGAGAAGAGCTTTCCAAAAAGAATGTAGAAGAGTAAGTATAAAGGCCTTTGAAGTAGGATTGTGCTAGAAGTTTCTAGGAACACAAGGAAGCCAGAGTGGCTAAAGTAAAGGATAGAAGAATCCAGATTAATGTAGGGCCTTCCTTCCAGGCCATATCTCCAAGGGAAATAGTCTCCAGTAACTAATACATGGTGAAGGTGTGTAATCCGACAGGATTTTTTTCCCCTTTCATTTAATTTTGGATCTTGCAGACACATTGACTTCAGCCATGCTCCTTTTACCTCACACATACCCACAATATTTGTTGTAACTTTGTTTGTTTTTGTTTGGGGGAGCGTTTTGTTTTGTTTCAGAATTTTTATGAGTTTTTTTGAGCCAAACTGACAACATGTGCTGGGGAGCAAGATCCCCAGTGCTCCCTGTTTTGATGGTACCTAGTGGTCATTTGAAAGACCAGAAACGTATATCCGTGTTATTTATAGCAACACTGTCACAGAGAGACTGCAGGAATCTGTATTTTATTTTTGTTTGAAAAGGAAGCCTTGACTTTATTAGGAACTCTGTATATCTCATGGAAATGCTGGCTATTAGCAGTAGATTTTGTTAATGTCTAATATGGAGGACCCATTTCTGCAAGAATATCTTGAGGATTAAATATTTCATTTTACATAGGTTTAGGTCTTTAAAATATCTCTCTAGTTAATGTGCAGAGAATAGAGTAAGGGTGGTATAGAGAAGGTGGTAAAAAATAGTAAGTTCAAAATTACAGACTTTACATGCCAGTTTTCCCCTCCTGTTTCTAATAGACACGCTACTACAGATACTAAAAAAGAAATGCATCGTAGATACTTGGAAATAGGGAAGAAAATGCCTAAAGACTGGAACCCTTTCCGGCTGCATACTTGCCACTTCCGGTATAGCATGGTGCTGGCCCCCACAATAGCTCTGCCCCAAGAGTGAGCCGAGCACGCAGGCAGCCAATGGCCTGTCAACCACAAAGAACATTGCCACTGTGAGCATATGTTCACATAGCAATTCCTTCAACAAATACAGTGTCTTAGACCTGAAAAATATAAATTACTAGTGTTGGCAAGATAGAGCTTTTAAATGTGTATTTAATATCCTTGGGGAAAAGCGGGATCCAGAAGACCAAAAAAAAAACACAGGTCGTTTTTGTTTCTTAAGAGCAAAGTGGTTACTGCAGAGATATAAAAAATAGAGTTGTTGGAATTAACTCAATAGATGGGCTAATGTCAAGCTAAAGAATTTTCTGATACTATAGAACAAAAAGGTGGAGAAACAGTAAGTTACAAGATTGAGGAAATGTTGAAATTCCAACCTGCCTAACAGGCGAGGAGAGACAAAGGAAGCCACAGTTCAGTCTTTATCCAATCCTTTCCTCACAAGTCCTGCCTGCCTCCACCTGTGCCACTGCCCATGCACCTCCTGCAGGGGCTCTATGGGAACCTCTTTCCATGAAGTTAGCTCGGTGTTGATGTTTACCTTTCTAGACATACCATAGGTATTCTTGATAGCTTGAACTCCTCACCTTATTGTCTTTGTCACCTGTCATCCTTCTGATATCGTATAGTGATTAAGATTCAAATAGGGTAACAGACTCCACTCTGGCTAGTGTAAATAGGATTTGTTTAGTACGTGTGTGATTAACAGTATTATATAAGATAATTTACATAATCATTAGGATGGCTCAAGAAAGGAATTCTAGGTTGAACATTCTAGAATAATTTCCAGAGCTACTTTGTAGAACCATTAAAGGAGCCATGCTGCCTCTTCTACAATTGGAAAGTCAAATCTCAAATTGAAAAGATAATACTACAACTACCAACAACAGAAGCACACTGTACCTGGTGGTAATCTACAACGTTAGAGTTAATGCCACTGCCTGTCAGTATTCACAAAGCTTTTGACTGGACACCAGAACCGCTGACCACCAGGAAAATCCAAACTTCTCTGTGACTGCTTGCTAGCAAAAATATGTTTGATTCATCACGTAGGCCTCCCAAATTACGCAATTTCTTTTGATCTAAATGATGTCTGAACACTAGGTACAGGGGAATCTAGGCAGTGTAACTTTCAGCTTTCTGTGCCACAGAGAAATGTGCCGATTTATCCTCTCTCCCACTTTCCTATTATTATAACATGTGGTGGAGAACTTTAAGTTAGGTTAGCAGAACAAAATAACCACAATTTTTTTCACCATGGGCAAGTTAATTGTCAGGCACCTAGTCTAAGGGTAAAAATCATTATGAGACCAGTAGTCAAAGAAAGCACCAGAAGAAAAAGTTGAAAAGTCTTTGAAAAGAGCTTGAGATCATGAAGCCATTAAGAAATGGGTTATGTTCAGGGCTGAGCCAGAGAATGTATGTGTTGTTATAACATCATTTGTTTTGACATAGGGAGTTCTGGGTTTTTTTGAGATACTTTCTCCCAAATGTCTAAAATTTCTTTCGCATGCATCAGGTGACATCCTAGTGACTGAAGAAACTTACCTAACAAGTGATGCTTGTTACCTAGGAACACGAATTAAGTTCTTCGTTTTTTTTTATTTCAGAATATGATAATGTGGCTCAGAGAGCTGGTAAAATAGAAGCTGAGGTTAAAAGGTTACACAATATCATCATAGAAATCAATAACCACAAACTCAAGGCCCAACAAGACAAACTTGATAAAATAAATAAGCAGTTAGATGAATGTGCTTCTACTATTACTAAAGCCCAAGTAGCCATCAAGACTGCTGACAGGTAGAGTATGCTTACTACTACCCTATGCTGTCCTTCTCTTTCCTACTCCACATCAGAAGAGGGCTTAATGTTTAGAGCCCATTAAATGTTTCTATGACTGTTACTTATGAAGCCTATCTGACCCGGTCTTATAATAAAATAAGACCAGGTCTTATATTAATTTTTGCTCCAAAAGACACATTAGAGCGGGTGGACTGGCTAGGTCTTATTTTCAGGGAAATATGGTAGAAGCTTACATAAGGAAGTTTCATTAATTTATACTGAGTTTAATAAAACAACATCCCACAAGAGTATGTACAAACATAAAAAGCAATTCAAGACTGGTTTTATAAATCATAAATATTAAAGTCTGTGATAGAAAAAAATGTCGCATTAATATGTCATGAAAAGTTCTTTGCTCGGTTTTTCAGAAGTAGAATAAGTCACATGTTACCACATTTTTAATATACTATTTTGCTTGTTTAGAAATCTTAAGAAAGCACAAGACTCTGTCTTTCGCACAGAGAAAGAAATAAAAGATACTGCGAAAGAAGTAGATGACTTAACAGCAGAGCTAAAAAATCTTGAGGAAAAAGCGACAGAGGTCATAAAGAGTACAAACGCTGCAGAGGTAAGACGAAGAGGGGAGAAAATGGTATTTGAAGCAGTTAAAAGACTTGGATACATCAGTGCCTTGCATTGTAAGCATTCAGTAGGTTAAAACATAACTATATATTTACTTGTACAATAAAAATATGAGTACTGTATTATAACTTTTGAGTAAATACTTTTTAACAATATGGAAGGGGTAATGGGAGAGAGGGCCACCTTCCTCATCCTTGTGATGTGAAAACACAGGTTCTTCCTGTTTGGGAAGGTCATGTCTGTGACAGTTCTTTCTGGCTTTTAGGAGGCCCTACCAGAGATCCAGCAAGAACATCGCAATCTACTTAAAGAACTAAAAGTAATTCAAGAAAACGAACATGCTCTTCAAAAAGATGCACTTAGTATTAAATTGAAACTTGAACAAATAGATGGTCACATTGCAGAACATAATTCTAAAATAAGATATTGGCAAAAAGAGGTAAGATTGTTAACCATTTAAATGTCACTTTAAAATATCCTTTATGAAAAAGGGTTGGGTTTTTTTGTTTTGTGTGTTCGAAGTATGTTGTGATTCTTTCATTCTTTCACTTCTCAGGTTTTTATATACAGAAAAATCTGGGTAATATTTAGAATTAGTCAACATTTTGATCCCAGCGCTGATTTGGAAATTTAACAGAAGGCTACATGGACACTTCGGAACACTACAAATATTTTTCTTTGAAAAATAGTTAATACTCAAATTAGTCACAAATCCTTAGTATATGATGTTTTATTAGATAGGTAATTTGTCATATTGTTGATTTGATTCTTTTTAAACAATGAATTATACTGTGCCCTCCCTAACTCTTTTCATTTATATTGAACTTTTAGATTTCAAAAATAAAATTGAATCCTATAGAAGATAATCCTGTTGAAGAGATTTCACTTCTGAGCTCAGAGGATCTTGAAGCCATCAAGAATCCAGATTCTATAACAAATCAAATCGCACTTTTGGAAGCCCAGTGTCATGAAATGAAACCAAATCTTGGTGCCATTGCAGAGTATAAAAAGAAGGTCTGAATAAACTGAATGTATAATAGTCAGAAATTCTTTTTAGTCCTTAGCCTAAATTGTGACCTTTAATTTTATGTAATTAGTGGTGTTAATTCTCATCTCAAATTTATAACTGAATAGATGTTTTTTTCTCATTGTGATTTTTTTTTTTTTTTAGGAAGAATTATATTTACAACGGGTAGCAGAATTGGACAAAATTACTTATGAGAGAGATAATTTTAGACAGGCATATGAAGATCTTCGGAAACAAAGGCTTAATGAATTCATGGCAGGTTTTTATATAATAACAAATAAATTAAAGGAAAATTATCAGATGCTTACTTTGGGAGGTGATGCTGAACTGGAGCTTGTAGACAGCTTGGATCCTTTCTCTGAAGGAATCATGTTCAGGTTTGTAAATTAAATACTGAGTTTTGGATCCATACATGTCTGTATATTCTCCAAACTCAGTATTAGGGGTAGGATGTGAAGGTTAGATATATAACTTGTTTTATTTAATGATACCTACTCATTTATTTACATATTGGCAGTTTAGAGCATAAATTCTGAGCAAACAGCAAAGATTTAATTTTACACTATTTGTCTAGTTAGCCTTTTTTAAAAATGTTCAAGTCATTTCAATTTAATGTGTGGATTTTTAAATTGCAGAGCAAAAAAATGCATTGGAAATGGGGGAGAGTATCAAGAAGTATTTATTAGCCTGCTGTTTAAATCTTAAAGTTTTGATATATGTTCCTATATGTCCATCTTCCAATAACGTTTTTATAAAATTGCCCCCCAAAAGTTTAGAATTATGAAAAGCAAGTTAGAGATTCCCAAGGAAGGTGGTAGAAGCCGGTTATGTTTCAAAAACGAATTACAAAATCTTAAGCTTTACAATTAATTAGACTAACGAGATTTTCTTAATTATTTCAGTGTTCGACCACCTAAGAAAAGTTGGAAGAAGATCTTCAACCTTTCAGGAGGAGAGAAAACACTTAGTTCATTGGCTTTAGTATTTGCTCTTCATCACTACAAACCCACTCCCCTGTACTTCATGGATGAGATTGATGCGGCCCTTGATTTTAAAAATGTATCCATTGTTGCATTTTATATATATGTAAGTAATCATTTAGAGGTTTTCAGACTTTTTAAAAAGTTATGGATTTCCTAAACATTACATATGGAATTGACATTTCTTTTGAGTTTTTTCTTTATTCTCTAAGTTCATGTTTGGGAGTATCAAAAGAAACAAAGTCTTTTACTTGAACCAAATATTAATATTTCCATTGGGGGGAAGTAAAATACAAATTGATAATGTAAATTAATAGTAGAAACACAGCTAGACTCTTCCATCTCCTGCCTAGATCTTTTTTTACTAAAAGACTTCTAAGCAGCCATGCTTCCAAAAACACTCAAAAGTCCCCTCAAATACAAATACTGTTTCCTAAATTATCTATACCATCATTCTTGTTCATGTTAATTTATCAATGTAATATTGAATTTACTGCCTAAAATATATTACAGGGAAGTAAAGATTAGATGTTTATTATATGATTTGCCTGTTAATAATGTTTCTCACTTTTTCTTTCTCTTTAGGAACAAACAAAAAATGCCCAGTTCATAATAATTTCTCTTCGAAATAATATGTTTGAGATTTCAGACAGACTTATTGGAATTTACAAAACATACAATATAACAAAAAGTGTTGCAGTAAACCCAAAAGAAATTGCATCTAAAGGACTTTGTTAAACTTGTTTATACTGAAGATTCCTCAGATTGAATCAGCAGACTGTGTATTGTATTACAGATTTTCTACTTGTAAAGGATTATAAACTGTATAAAATACATATTCCTAAACTGGATCATATAATGGCCTTCTAGTTTATGCTGTTAACAAGTCTAATAAAATACTCTATATACTGCCTTCTAGGAGATTATAAGAATCTGATAACTTTGTAAACAGCAGACTATGGAGAAGATAAGATTCCTGCAGGGTCAGGTTACTGCCCTTTTTCCCAAATTGCTACTAGCAGAGTTAAAAGTATGTTAGTTGATTAACAGTAAAGTTCTAAACAAGATGCAGCATACCCTCATGGACCTTTGACCTACAGTGGAAAAACCTGCCTGGTGGGAAAAACTATTGTATAAATTCTAAAGGTTTTCCACTTAATTTACTAATTTAGATAATGAAAATATTTATGACCTGAATACTGGGACCTTTTTTTTTTTTTTTAAATCAGTCATTCTGAATTGTAATGATGAGATTTTAAATATCTTACATGTTTTCCTAAAACTTGATATGTTTGTTTTAAACACTTGCATGAGGGCAGGCAAACTGAGTCAGTGTCTGACTGAATATGACCAGGTATCACATATATTAAAAGGAAGAAATGCCCACTATATATAGTTGCTTCATAAAAGAATGAAGTTTATAGTAGTTAACTTCCTTAGTGTAAATAATTGGAAATTAAGGTTGAGGGCTGTTTGCCTACCAAATTGTCAGGATTTTGTGGGGTTTTTTATTTTTTATTTACACCATTAGCCCAAAAATGTTAAAATGCTACTGGAACTAAATAAATGCTACTTGGCAACCACTTGGTTTTCAGAAAGAAAGTTGGTATTGAATCAAAAGTCTTTGCCCTAGCTATTCAATTTCTAGATATTGATCCTGAGGACTTAAAATTGTGAGTTAATAATAGCTAATTATTCAGAGAAGCATTGTGTTGTTACTAAAAATCCAACAAAGGTTTGTGTCATTAAAGCTTTCTGGCCACTAAAAATGTAAATACCTTATCATGGACTTAAATAAAGCAAGATCTGAAACTCAACTGTGGTCATTTGTTTTACATCAAGATTATAAACAGAAAACTAACCGGAAAAGGCTATAATTATAATCAAGTGCTTTTTCATTGGTGAGAGTAGAGGTGAATGGAATTTAATACTTTTATTACATTTTATAACCAATGTAGTAGAGTTTAGTACTAAGTTTTAAAGAGTTAAGGCAGATGAGAGAGGTCTAAGATGGCGGATTAGGTAAACGCTATGTCTGCTGCATCCCAGGCTCACACCAAAATAACAAATTATAGATCAACCTCAAGAATCATCTAAAGACTAGCTAAACAGAACCCCTATAACTAAGGATATAAAGAAGAGACCGTGTCAAGACGTAGGGGTGGAGACATAAAACGGACTGACCAGTGTTTGAATGCTGGGAAGCACACCTCTGGCAGAGGTCCCCCCTAAAGAGGGAGGGGTACCAGCCCTATGCCGAGCTCCCCAGTCCAGGGGTCCTGTGCCAAGAAGTTCCCATGGCACCTGGCAGTAAAAATCAGCGAGGAATCTGTCTACTCTTCCCGGTGGGGTAGAAGGTGGCTGGAAACCCAGACACCCTCTTGTAGAGCTGGCACATGGACTCACTTGGTCTGTGGTGGAGTAGCGGCAGCTCCTGAGTCCCAGGGACGAGCAGAGAAGGACTGAGTTGAGTGGGTTTGGTGCAGGAGCTGTGTGGCGCCTGACACACATGGCCTACAGGAGGGCGCCATCTTTTCAGGGTTAAGCCCTCCAAAGGGCCAAGTCAGACCGCACTGATCTGGTGGAATCTGCACACGTGCACTGCCTTGGTGACACCCTGGGTCCCCATCCCCCTGCACAACTGGTACTACATTGCCCAGGAAACTCAGGTGCTGGGCTGCTGGTCCCATCCCACAGGCTGCGGAAGCCTGACTGAAGCAGATGGAGGGCCTGCAGCAGCCTGGGAAACATTTGCTGGTGGATGGTAACCCAAGACCTGTGCCACACTCTCTTGGGCAGCTCTTGGAAACCTGTGAGCCTGAGACAAGTGGTGGCTGGTTGTGGTGTTCTCGGCATGTTTATGGGGTGGGCAGCACCGGTGAGGGACCCGAGACTGCACTGACTTTGTTGAAACCACTGCGCACACCCCTTAGCTCCCTGGAGTCCCACCCCACCCACCCCAGCTCTATTGTCAGGGGCAGTCTGGGCACCTGGGTGGCTGGCCCACTCCACAAGCCATTGGAGAGCTTGTACAGCAGCGAACAATCCGCAACAGCCTGGGGAGATTTTCATGGTGGACAGTGACCCAAAAACTGCCACAGCTACTCTGGGCAGTCAGCCACCACCTCAGACTTGCAAATTGTTCTTGGGGCACTCTGCAAAGTGGTCAAAGGCCGCACACTGGAGTAAGAAATCTGCATTCCCTTTGTAAAAACCACCAGTCACATCTTGTGACTCCATTGAACTCCACCCTGCCCAGCTAGTGCTGCATCGAGGGCACTCTCAACACTGAGTCAACCAGCCCAGCAAACATACCTAAGGAGGCTCTTGCAATGACGGCCTTACATGCAAGGGGTGGGTGGCAATAGGCTTAGGGGGCCCTGGGCCTTTTGCTAAGCTGCCTCAGGCCCACTATTGGTGGCAGTCAACTTCTGTACATAGCGAGACCAACATGCCTCCAGGTCCAGCATGGGCAGCAACCAACCACATACAGCTCTGTGGCTCCTACCAGGTAGCCAAGGGCCAGTAACAGGCATGGCTGAAATTGGCCTGTACAGGAGCCCATCCTAACAGACACCAGAAACAACACACCCAGGGGCCAGCTTCAGACCACACCAGAGCACTACCTGGTTAGCCCCACAAGTGGCACACCCAAAGGGGGGGCGTCTCAACAGGCACAAGAGCCCACAGGGGTGAAGACTCCTCTGAGGGGTCAGCCCCCACACAGTAGCTCATACATTGTGGGCATAGCCAGTCCTCATAGTCAGCCTGGGAGTCAAACCCACCCACTGAGAAGCCGAAAGCAATCAAGGCTCAACAACAGAACACACACAAGGGACACTCCTGGAACAGACACACATGAAATTAAAGACTGCACAACTGGACTACACAAGACACATACTACATTAAGGCCATATAGCAAAGACTGAGAGACATAGGAGATATACCTAATACACAGAAGCAAACACAAAGCAGCAGCCAGAATGAAGAAACAAAAAACATGTCCCAAATAAAAGAACAGGAGAAACCTCCAAAAATGCAACTAAATGAAATGGAGCAACCAACCTACCAGAGACAGAGTTTAAAACACTGATTATAAGAATGCTTAGTGGGCCGGCCCGGTGGCTCAGGCGGTTAGAGCTCCATGCTCCTAACTCCGAAGGCTGCCAGGTTCAATTCCATGAGTCCTGCAAGGGATGGTGGGCAGCGCTCCCTGCATCTAAGATTGAACATGGCACCTTGAGCTGAGCTGCCGCTGAACTCCCAAATGGTTCAGTTGGTTGGAATGGGTCCTCTCAACCACAAGGTTGCCAGTTCGACTCCCGCAAGGGATGGTGGGCTGTGCTCCCTGCAACTAGAAAACGGCAACTGGAGCTGAGCTGCGCCCTCCACAACTAAGACTGAAAGGACAACTTAAAGCTGAATGGCACCCTCCACAACTAAGATTGAAAGGACAACAACTTGACTTGGAAAAAAGGCCTGGAAGTACACACTGTTCCCCAATAAAGTCCTGTTCCCCTTCCCCAATAAAATCTTTAAAAAAAAAAAAAAAAAAAAAAAAAGAATGTTTAAGGAACTTGGTGAGAATTTCAACAAAGAAATTCAAGCAAGCATAAAGGACACAAAAATCATTAAAAAAAAAAAAAGTCAGAAATCAAGAATAACTGAAATGAAGAATAAATACACTAGAAGGAATCACCAACAAATTAGATGAAGCAGAGGATCAAATCAGCAATTTAGAACACAAAGTAGCAGAACACACCCAATCGGAACAAAAATAAAAAATAAAAAACAATGAAGACAGTTTAAAGGACCTGTGGGACAACATCAAGTGTAACAACATTGGCATCATAGGAGAGTACCAGGAGGAGAAGAGAGGAAGAAAGGGAACAAGAACCTATTTGAACAAATAATGACTGAAAACTTCCCTAACCTTGTGAAGGAAATAAGACATTCAGGCCCAGGAAGCACAGAGTACCAAAGAAGATGAACCCAAACAGGTCCACACCAAGACAAAGATTAAAGACAGAGAATCCTAAAAGCAGCAAGAGAAAGACAACTAGTTACTCACAAGGGAGCTCACATAAGATTATCAGTTGATTTCGCAACAGAAACTTTGCAGGCCAGAGGGAGTGGCAGGAAATATTCAAAGTGATGAAAAACAAGGGCCTACAATCAAGACTGCTCTACCCAGTAAAGCTATCATTTAAAATTGAAGGAGAGATAAAGAGCTTTCCAAATAAGAAAAAGCTAAAGGAATTCATTTCCACCAAGCCAGTATTATAAGAAATGTTAAAAAAGACTTCTTTAAGCAGAAAGGGGAAAACAAACGAAAAGAAAAAAAATGTGAATAAAATAGCAACAACTATGTACCTTAATCACTTTAAATGTAAATGGATTAAATGTTCCAACCAAAAGACAGAGGGTAGCTGAGTGGGTAAGAAAACAAGACCCTTACATATGCTGTCTACAAGAGGCCCACTTCTGACCAAAAGACATACACAGACTGAAAGTAAAGGGATGGAAAAAGATATTTCACACAAATGGAAACAAGAAACAACTGGAGTAGCAATACTTACATCGGACAAAATAGACTTTAAAATGAAGACTATAATAAAAGACAAAAAAGGACATCACATAATGATAAAGGGATCAATCCAAAAAGAGTATATAACCCTAGTAAACATCTATGCACCCAACATAGCAGCACCTAAATATACAAAACAAACATTGACAGACATAAAGGCAGAGACAAAGAGCAACACAATCATAGTAGGGGACTTTGACACCCCACTGACACCAATAGACAGATCCTCTAAACAGAAAATCAACACAGAAACCAGCCTTAAATGACACCAGATGGAGTTAATTGATATTTTTAGAGCATTTCACCCCAAGGCAGCAGAATATACATTCTTTTCAAGTGCACATGGAACATTTTCCAAGATAGATCACATGATAGATCGCAAAACAAGTCTCAATAAATTCAAGAAGACTGAAATCATATCAAGCGTCTTCTCTGACCACAGTGGTATGAAACTAGAAATCAATTGCAAGAAAAAAAACCCTGAAAAACACACAAACACATGGAGACTAAATAACATGCTACTAAATAATGAATAGGTCAACAATGAGATCAAGGAAAAAAATCAAGATACCTGAGACAAACGAAAATGAAAACACAATGACCCGAAATCTATTGACAGTGAAAACAGTCCTAAGAGGGAAATTCATAGCAGTGCAGGTCTACATTAAAGAAACAAAAATTTCAAATCAACAGTTTGTCTTTACACCTAAGGAAACTGGAAAAAGAACAGCAAAATAAACCCAAGGAAGGAAAGAATAAAGATTAGTGTGGAAACAAATGAAAAAACAACCCAAAAGATCAATGAAACCAAGAGCTGCTTTTTTTTTTTAAGATAAGCAAAACTGACAAACCTTTAATCATACTCATCAATAAAGACAGAGGACACAAAATCAGAAATGGAAAAGAAGTGACAATCAACATCACAGAAACACACAAAAAAAATTTAAGAAAATACTATGAGCAACCACATGCCAACAAATTAGACAATCTGGAAGAAATGAATAAATTCCTAGAAGCATACAATCTTCCAAGGCTGAATCAAGAAGAAACAAAATCTAACCAGACCGATTACTACCAATGAAATTGAATCAGCAATCAACAAGCTCCCAACAAACGTCCTGGACCAGATTGCTTCACAGGTGAATTATGCCAAACATTCAAAAAAGAATTAACACCTATTCTCCTCAAACTATTCCAAAACCTCCAGGAGGAGGGAAAGCTCCCAAGCTCATTTTACAAGGCCACCATTACCCTGATTCCAAAAAACTGACAAAGACATTACCAAAAAAAATGAAACCTATAGGCTGATATCCCTAATGAACTTGGATGCAAAAATCCTCAACAAAATATCAGCAAACCAAATTCAGCAATACATTAAAAAGGTCATACACCCCTATCAAGTGGGATTCATTCCTGGTATACAAGGTTGGTTCAATATCCACAAATCAATTAATATGATACACCACATTCACCACATAAACACATAAAATGAAAAATAAAAATATGATCATATCAACAGATGCAGAAAAAGTACTTTTCCAGCATCCATTTATGATAAAAACTCTCAAAGTGGGATCTAGAGGGAACATATGTCAACATAATAAAGGCCATACATGACAAACCTACAGCTAATATCATAGTCAATGGGGAAAAGCTAAAAGCATTCTCCTTAAGATCAGGAAGAAGACAAGGATGCCCACTTTCACCACTTTTATTCTACATAGTACAGGAAGTTCTAGAGACAGCAATCAGACAAAAAATAAAAGGCATCCAAATTGCACAGAAGGAAGTAAAATTGTCATTATTTGCAGATGACATGATACTAGATGTAGAGAGCCCCAAAGAGTCCATCAAAAAACTATTAGAATAAATGAATTTAGTAAAGCAGGATACAAAATTAAAATCCACAAATTGGTTGCATTTTTATACACCAATAACAAACTACCAGAAAGAGAAATTAAGAAAACCATCCCATTTACAATTGCATTAAAAATAATAATAATAATAATAATAATAATATACTTAGGAATAAATTTAACCAAGGAAGTAAAAGACATGTAACTGTACTCAAAAAATTGTAAGACATTAAAGAGAAAAATTAAAGATACAAATAAATGGAAACATACTATGCTCATGGATAGACTTAACATAGTTAAAATGTCCATACTATTCAAAGCAATGTATCAAAATACCTATCAATTCCAATGTATCAATTCCTATCAAAATACCAATGGCATTTTTCACAGAACTAGAACAAATCTAAAATTTACATGGAACCATAAAAGACCCCAATTAGCCACAGCAATACTGAGAAATAAGAACAAAGTAGGAGGTATCACGCTACCTGATATCAAACTATACTACAAGGCCATAGTCATCACCATGGTATTGTCATAGAAACAGACATATAGATCAATGGAACCAAATAGAGAGTCCGGGAATAAATCCATGCCTATATGGTCATTTAATCTATGACAAAGGAAGCAAGAATTTACATTGGGGTAAAGACAGTCTATTTAATAAATGGTGCTGGAAAAACTGGACAGATACATGCAAAAAAATGAAACTGAACCACCTTACATCATATACAAGAATAAACTCAAAATGGATTAAAAACTTAAATATAAGACCTGAAACCATAAAACTCCTAGAAGAAAATATAGGAAGTAAACTCACAGACTTTACCCTTAGTAATATTTTTACTGATATATCTTCTCAGACAAGGGGAAAAAAAGAAAATATAAACAAATAGGACTACATAAAACTAAAAAGTTTCTTCACAGCAAAGGAAACCATCAACAAAACAAAAAGACATGCTACTGATAGGAGGAGATATTTGCCAATAGTACATCTCATATGGGGTTAATATACAAAATTTATTAAAAAAAAACTCATACAACTCAACACCAAAAAAACCAAATAATCCAATTAAAAAATGGGCAGAGGACCTGAATAGACATTTCTCCAAAGAGGACATACAGATGGCCAATAAACATTTGAAAAGATGCTCCACGTCACTAATCATCAGAAAAATGCAAATAAAAACCACAATGAGATACTGCCTCACCCCAGTCAGAATGGCTATCACCAATAAATCAACAAACAACAAATGCTGGCGAGGATGTGGAGAAAAGCGAATCCTCATGCACTGTTGGTGGGACCACAGATTAGTGCAGCCACTATGGAAAACAGTATGGAGGTTCCTCAAAAAATTAAAAATAGAACTGCCATATGATCCAGCAATTCCACTCCTGGGTATTTATCCAAAGAAATCCAAAAAACTAATTCAAATACATATGCGCACCCCTTGTTTACTGCAGCACTATTTACAATAGCCAAGATATGGAAACAACCAAAATGCCCATCAATAGATGACTGGACAAAGAATTTGTGGGACATTTATACAATGGAGTATTACTCTGCCACAAAAAAGAATGAAATCTTACCATTTGCAACAACATGGATTGACCTTGAGATTATTATGTGACATGAAATAAATCAGACTGAGAAAGACAAATACCATATGATTTCACTTATATGTGGATTCTAAACTGGAATAAATGAGCAAACAAAATAGAAATCGACTCATGCAGAGAAAAAAACTAATGGTTGCTAGATGGAAGGGGAGTTGGGGGATCAGACAAGAGGTGAAGGGATTAGAAAGTACAAATTGGTAGTCACAAACCAGTCACAGGGATGTGAAATACAGTATGGGGAATATAATCCTTAATGTTGTAGAGATCATGTAGGGTGTCAGATGGGTAACGATCAAGGGGAACACTTCACAGATTATATAAATGCCTAAGCACTGCACTGTACACCTGAAATATTAAATAATACTGAATGTCAACTATTATATATCTATATATCTATAGCTATATCTATATCTATATCTCCATTCATGGTTTGTAAATTGCAAAGCTACCACTCCTGAGTTTGAGCACCTTATTAAGCCATTCAATGTAAATAAAATATCAAAATAAGTTTATTAAAATATGCTTGTTATACATAAAACTAGAAGTAGTTCAGGATTATATACTTTAAATTTTACAATCTCATCCTCCTGGTAAAAATACAAAAGAGAACGGCATGTTTAAGAATCAGTTATTCGTATACAGGCGTACCTTGGAGATACTGTGGGTGTGGTTCCAGACCACCACAATAAAGCTAGTCACACAAAGTTTTTGGTTTCCTAGTGTATATAAAGGTATGTTTATGTTACACATATTGCAGCCTACTAACTGTGCAATAGCATTATATCTTTAAAAAAATGTACAAACCTAATTTTAAAAAGTTTATTGCTAAAAAATGCTAACCATCATCTGAGCCTTCAGGAAGTTGTAATCTTTGGCACAGATAGGGTTGCCACGAACCTTCAATTTGTTTAAAAAAAACACAAACACAATATTCTGCAAAGTGCAATAAACCTGGGTATGTCTGTACTTGACTATATTCATGCATACTACATAAAAGTCATCAAGAAATAAAGTTTTGTCTACTAAAAACTGGCAAATTTACAAAAGTCATATCAAACCGAAAATGTTGATAGGTTTATGCTTCACTTTTTAGCTATAATGCTTAAATTTAGATTAGAAGCCCCAATTTAATAAAAATCTTGGCTTACTTAATCTTGACACCATGCTTTAGCATGACACCATAAACTCTGAATCTCAGGGGTCTCCTATATACTAGCTATGTGGCCTTGGACTAATGACTTTTGTGTCTGTTTTTTCATCTGCAAAGTGGGGGTTCCTACCTACTTCAGAAATTGAGATTAAGTGCTTGACACATAATAGCCAACATAAATTTATTAATAATAAGCACATTTCAGTGCTTATTAATATTTACATGTATTTAAAAGTACATGGTGTTTTTGTGTTGTGACTAATACTTTTAAATAATTAACTCATTGCAACTTCAGTCTAAAGTTAATACTTATTTCTATTTCTATTTCAGTTGCTGAATATCTATCTCCCTCACCTCCATCACACCCTTCAAATGATCTTTGCCCACACAATAGTTAACTGTGCTGGTTATGTTCTGATTCCGGTCATAAATGGACCTAATGCATCCAGTCCTCTTAGTGCTAAGGCTCCCTTTTAAGCAAAATTGAGTAAGATTAGCACATTGGTACTTTAGCAATAGCATAAGGGAATGTTTGGCTGAAAATTTAAGACAATTACAATTAATGTGATGCTATCCAAGCTTGATGTGGATGGAATATATATTTTGTTCTAGTAACATGTTTTAGAGTTTTTATCAAAGAACTGATTTATCTGACAACTAAAAACTACACAAAAGTTAAATCCTAAAATTACACAAACCACAGAATATAAGTATTAGAAAATGTCACTGTTTGTTCCCTAACAACACTTAAGATTTCCAATAGCAATAGCTTTATTAGGAATGTATATTGGTAAAACATTTTAGGGCTCTTAAATCTGAAACCCATTAATGTCTGGATCAGGTATGTTTGATCAAAAACATCTTTCAACAACGCTTTATCATTAAATTTAGACTTTGCTGCTTGATTTTAAAACCTCAACATCCTTAGTTGCCCATTCAAAATATCCAAGCCACATCAAAAATAAAGGCATGGGCACTTTCAGGATTCTGGCAACTACTACAGTATATTAACGCTAAAAAACATATTGGTACAAGAATGTTTAAATGTCATAACAATATTAAGTAAATCTCTCAAGCCAATAAAAATGGGATAATGTGTTAATACTCAAATCAAATAATTACTAGATTGTATTCTAGTTTTCAGGCTGAAAACTAGACACATTTGTCTCATTTCTAACTGACACATTTCTATCCAACAGAAGTTGACAGGTTTAAAATATTTCTACATATTTGCTGCAATTCTAATAGTTTAGTTTGCTATTTTATTTATCCATGCTACCCCCATTTCTCCATTTAGCAATGGTTCTTAATCTCTATACAGAATAAGCCTATTTAAATGATTTAGATTTGAATTTTCAATGAGAAACTATTTTCCACATGAATTCCTTTAGTAAATGCAAAGTGTGACATAGTATATTCTTTAAGTCATGCAGATTGTTAGATAAACTTTGGTAAACAGATAGAGGGATTTCAGAGAAACACACTGAAGTGATTTCATTTAGAAAGGTTATTATGTTTTGGTTAAAAAAGAGGATCAACATCAGTATCACAAAAATTAGTAAAACTGTAGCAATGTTTAGAATCCTACAAAGTTCAGCTTCCTTTTCATCATCCGGCCAGGAACGTGGCATCCTTTTTGAAGAAATTTTCATTTCAGGAATGAGAAGTTTCTTAATTTGTCCAATTTCTGTTCTATTCCAATCTTCTTTCAATACTTGGCTTACTCGAGGATAGATTTCAACAGGTTGGACCTCAGGGAGTCGTATTTGTCTCAAGATCTGCACATGCTGGCGGACATCATCGAGTTTTTCAAGAAATTTAAGTGGAGACTCTTCTTGTAAAGATGTTGTCAATGTCATTAATTCAAACTGCTGCTCTCTCATTTCTTTCATTCTTTCAATTTGTGGAGTATATTCTTGATTAATCAGATTGCCCACATCACAGAGAGCAGTTAGGAAAACTTTTTTCTTCTGTTCTAATGTATCACTAAGCTCCTTAAAATACTGGAGAACAACTTCCTTGTCACTTTGGACCATTTTCTCCAAATGAGATTTTTGTGCTTCTAGCTTTTCAGTAAGATGAGTAAGACCTGTCCAGTGTGTGTCAGTTAACTGTTCAAGCAATTTCTGAGGCGTGTCCTTTTCTTTCAGATAGGCACTTTGAAGATCATCTATAGGATGACCATGATGTTGACCTATGGTAAGGCAATGACCACAAACTAATTTTTTATCCAGTAGACAGTAAACATTTAATGGTTGCCTATAATGTTCAGGGCAAGTGACGATATCCGGATGGTCTTCTTGCTGGTACTTTTCAATAATAGCCCTTAATGCAAAGTTAACAGGTAAAGATTCAATACCAGATGGAGCAATTTCAATAATACTTCTGCAATTAGGGCACTTGAGTGGAATTCGTAAAGGTCTCCATATATAAAAGTTACCAGATGCCTGAAGAACATTTTCCAAGCAGTTTCTGCAAAATGTATGAGAGCATGGTAATACACGAGGGTCTTCAAATATACTGTAACAAATGGGACATGTTAACTCGTCCTCAAAATTGTGCATTTCCTAGAAAGAGAAAAAAGTATTATAAGTCTACATGTAGCAAAGATACCTGCATATATGTAAAGTTTTAGTTGTTAACCTCCAAACTGTTAATATATACTGTGCTTGTCGTTTAAAAGAAGATAACTGAGGTATTTACTAAGACTTTTTAAATGTAACTTCTTAGTAATTTAATTCTTGATAGTGCCAAAAAAATGTATACATATTTTAAGAAAGGAAAACACTGTATTAAAATTGTAATACTCAGGCGTCCCAGTGGCCCAGGTGGTTGGAGCGCTGGGCTTCTAACGCCCGAAGGCCCCAGGTTCAATTCCCACATGGGCCAGCAAGCTGCGTCCTCTACAGCTAAGATTGTGAACAACTGCTCTCCCTGGAGCTGGGCTGCTGTGAACAGCCGGAGGTCAGTGTGGGCTGCCGTGAGCAGCCAGCGGCCGCGCTGGCCAGTAGCCAACAAGAGCTGCCATGAGATGCTGTGAGCACTGACCAATGACCAGCGAACAACTGACTCAGCTGGGGGGGAGCACAAGGCTCATAATACCAGCATGGGCCAGGGAGCTGCGCCCTACAACTAGACTGAGAAAACAATGGCTTAAGAAACAGGAGAGTGGTGGGGGGGGGGGGGGTACGGAGGCAAAAAAAAATTTGTGATACTCAGTTTACACCAATAACAAAAGATGAATACAAGTCATGTGTATATATTTTTTTGGCATCCCCAGTATAATATTGAATAATTGATTATCTTTAAGATCTTATTACTTTGGGACAAAAATCATGCTGAACAAAACAATTCTAATTAATTTGTAATAAAATGCTTCAAAGGACAGTTATTTACATTTGTTCCTATATAATGAAGACTAAAATTCAGCGTTCTATTGAAGTTTACTTAATTATAACTATTCTGTGCAACTTTTTACATTCTAAAATGCTAAAATAAATTGGGCTTAGCAAAATTATATTCTTTAATTCAAAAGACTTCATGCTCCCAGTTGGCTCAACCATACAACGTTAAGTTCGTGAACTCATCCTAGAAAAAGAGCTACTTACCTCATTGCTGAATATCACTATGGTCACCTTCAAAGTACTCCCCTTGGGAAGCTATGCACCAATGCCAGCGCCTAGTCCACCCTTCAAAGCAACTTTGGAACTTTTTCTGGAATGGCCATAAGAACTGTTGTCGTATTACCCTTGATGTCCTCCTGAATGTTATCAAAATGTCTTCCTTTCAGTATTTCCTTTATCTTCAGGTAAAGAAAGAAGCCATTGGGGGCCAGATCAGGTGAGTAGGGAGGGGGTTCCAATACAGTCATGTGTTTAATGGCTAAAACTCCCTCACAGACAGTGCCTTGTGAGCTGGTGCATTGTCGTGATGCAAGAGCCATGAATTGTTGGTGAAAAGTTCAGGTCATTTTCATCTAACTTTTACATGCATCCTTTTCAGCACTTCCAAATAGTAAACTTGGTTAACTGCTTGTCCAGATGGTACAAATTCATAACGAACAATGCCTCTGATATCAAAAAAAGGTTAGCAACATCGTTGCAACAAGTTCGCATACTTAACTGTCAGTTTCCAAAGCAAGACAGTAAATTTTTTCAGCAACTGTAACTATAAATTTCTCAGCTTACTGCACTGGACTACCAGTGTGTTTGAAGACCACTATCAGCACAGTGTAATATTCTAAAGTAATCATTTTAATTTGAAAATTTAGAAGGAAAAAACATTTTTGAATTGGTCCTGGCCATAAAAGTCAGTTTGAAAGATGAAGTGTTGATCATGACAACTGAATTATGGACCACAAAAGCATGAGCAGTAAAGAACACCTTGAGTCATCTTTCTTTAATGAAAGAAGCCCAGCAATAGTTCCGAGACCGTCCCTGACAGAACTAACTTGACCTCTTGGCAAGCTATTACTGACGTTTCCAAAAACAGACACCTGACTGTTTTGTACCCTACCACCTTTTATAACCTCCTTTGTACCTATCAATGCAAGCCACAGTCCTCAGGAGTTTCTTAGCCCTGATAGAGAAAATGAAGCTACACCATTGTTTAAAGAACCATGAAAAGCAAAACAAAAAAACCCCAAGTGCCATTCATGTAAAACATTAGCTTATGAAAGAAAGTCTTCCTCTATAAAAAGATTAAAAGTTTGAGAAAATGTCTACAAATAACTAATTGTACTTTTAATAAACATAAAAACCTCTTTAAACTTTTTTAGTTCTATGCTCCTTACCTTCACCATTTTTGAAACCAAAATCTTATTCATGATTCAAATCTCAATTTGGGCCCTTCCTCCTCCCCAGGTTAGGTGCCGTTAATCTCAGCACTTAACTAGATTTTATTTAAAAGAATTTTGTAATATTTTTCTATACATTAGAATATGAGCCTACAACCAGGGCAGGAATTGTGTCTCAGCACAAGACAGGACACATAGCCGGCATTCACTCACAATTGATTGGTAAACGCTGCCTCTTAAGAGACCAATGTTAATAAAATGTCAGATCTTAGTTTTTTGGTTCATTTAAAATAGCAAAATCTCTACTTTCTAGGAAAAAGCTATATAACAGGAGAGTCCATCAGAAAATATACTCCATTCAAACTGACCAATATTCAGAACCCTAATAAGCCAGGAAGTGTCACATACAGACTAAGCTTCGATGAACATTCCAGGAAACTAACATAATTGAGCAAGAGTACAGAAGATGACAGTCATTGCATATAAACTCAAGTGAATGCATGCTGGGAGGACTTTATGACTTTACCCTACACCTACAGAGAGCTGAAATCATGCAAAAACCACCCAAGAAAAGCAAACATGTTTCTCAGAGTATTTCAGTGATGTCAGAATTCATAATGAAGGAATAAACTGAATAGCACTTAGCAAACGAATAAAATTTGAGCAGTGGATACTTGTCAAAGCCAAACATTTTCCCTGAGAGCCCTAATTAAGGGACCCCAAAAGCTCTTTCTTTAGAATGAGGACATTCACAACAATACTGTAAAGAAATTATCTCCTGAGCTCATATAAAGATTGAAGCAAACATGGTCTTAAAAGTTTCACAGTATGTGAAATTTTTAATAAAATTCAATCAGAAATTTGTGGATAACTTGAAAATACAGAAATCAAATTCTACTCCTGGACTATACCCTCTTCTTGCTGATTTATTAAAAACTAATTTAGGTAACAAATTCATAGGAAGTCAGATACTGGTTAACAGAAGCAAGCCTGGTTGAAAATAATTATAAGGTCAGGAACTTTCTGGTTGCTGCCTGAGAAACAGAAGATATAGATGGTTATCGAGCTTAGAGGCTAGTTCCAGAAACTAGTATTAAATTTTATGTACCAGAAACTTTCCATAACCACCCTACACTCTTGAGAGGGAGACAAGGAACAAAAAACTAGCTATGTATATTTTCTAGGGTGACTATCTTAGATTTAGCTATGCTGTATGTATATAAGAACACTGGACACTAGAAGCCATATAGCAATGCCTTCAAAATTCTCAGGAAAAAAATGGCTTCCAATCTAAAATTCTATACTCAGAAAAATAAATTTGACATGAATGTTCTCAAAAATGAACACACCACCACCACTACCACCACCACTATCACCACTTTTCAGCACTTCCAAATAGTGAACCTGGTTAACTGTTTGTCCAGTTGGTATAAATTCATAATGAATAATCCCTCTGATATCGAAAAAAGTTAGCAACATCGTTTTGACTCTTGATTTGGACTGACAGAATTTTTGGTCGTGGAGAACTGGCTGACTTCCATTGTGCACTTTGACGCTTTGTTTCAGGGCCGTATTGGTACATCCATGTTTCCTCACCAGTGACAACACAGCCCAAAACATCACCTTGCCTCTCCAAAAGGTCTTGGCAAACTTCAAATCTCCTTTGCTTTTGTTCATTGGTGAGCTCCTTTGGGACCATTTTTGCACACACCCCTCTCACGCCAAGATTTTCAGTTAAGATTTTCCTAACTGTTTCTCTGTCGATGCTTACTTGGTCTGCTAGGCTTTTCACAGTCAGCTGACAATTTTGACGCACAATTCAACGAATTTTTGCAATGTTTTTGTCAGTTCTGCTCGTTACTGGCCGCCCGGACCTCTCTTCATCAGTGACACACTCTCTCCCCTCAGAAAAACATTGAATTCATTTGTACACTGCTGTTTTCTTCATGGCATTAACCCCATAACTTGGACTAATATGGCATTAACCCCATAAACTTGGACTAATATGTCCCTGATTTCACTTCCAATCTTGCCACGTTTAACAAGAAATTTAATGTTTGTTTGTTACTCTAATTCAGGGGTGTCCAAACTCTTTTTAACGGTTTTCACCAAGGGCCATATGCGGTAAAATACACAAACAGCTGGGCCACTCACTCGAGGTGAAGTACATATTGCCTCACCTGGTTTATTTAAGTAAACTACATATATTTTTGGAATTTGCTGTGGGCCAATTAACAATGGATCGCAGGCCGCAGTTTGGACACCCCTGCTCTAACTGAAGCTCAGACATTCTCGCGATGGCACATATAAACACGCAACAACAATAATGTAAGCCACTCATCAAGACACCACCACACATCCATAGGAACACAGCTGTGAGACACTTATATACCAAGGTTATGAAACCTTACCGAGCTGTTTGTACAGTGCTGCCAATGTAAGTGCACGGTGGCAAGTTCGCGAACTTAATTGTCAACCTATCTAAATCAAGAGGGGAAAGAAAGGAACAACAAATGTACAGTTAGCATTGACAAAAGGAAATAAACCAAATAGAGAAAAAATCAAAATTATAGAGAATTTCTGACATAACTCTAAGCTACTAGATCTGAAAATCCGTAAGAAATGAATTATTATCTATATCAGTTCAAATACCAAAGATGACGTGAGAAGATAAAGCAAACCATGAGAGAAATTTCCGGGTTGGAAAAGAGCTACTCTGAAAAAAAGGGGGCGAGGGGAAAATCTTCCCTGGTTGAGGTCTTTCAAATGGTCAAGAAACAACTTCTTGTTCAGCTATTCCAGAATATAAAGATATAAAGTTTGCAAGTTGTTTTGAAGATAGTATAACATGATTCCATAACCTAACAAAGACAACACAAAGCAAAAATACTTTCAAAAGCGGATACCAATGTAAAATCCTGAACACAATATTAACAAAAATAAATCCAGAGTACATTTAAAAAATACGACACAATGACCAAATAAGGTTCTTTTCAGAAATGTAAACTTAATTCAGTAACAGAAAATTATTCAATTAGGTAAATGGAGAAAAACTGTAAGTCACACCAGACGTGAAAAATGCACATAACAAAAATCAATGAGGCGTCCACAATGGCAGAAAGTGAAATAGTGGTTGCCAGGAGCTAGAAGGAGGAGGGAATGGACAGTTATTGTTTAGTGGGGACACAGCTTCAGCTTGGGAAGATGAAAAAGTTCTGGAGATAGATGGTGGTGATAGTTGCACAACTCTACAATTTTTTAAGTTTCTTGCCATTATCCAGCCTCTTCTTTGCCAAATTAATTTTAGAATCAACTTGTATTATTTTATAATTTTACAAAGCCAAAGAATAAGATAAAAGGAACGCATTTAAAATGTTATTTTCCTCCAGTGAGTACTAACAGCCCAAGTAAAAACTGACAACTTATTTCAACATATGCTGCCTTCTCTTTTTACTTCTGAATTTCTAAACTTTTTACGCAGTCTTTCTCCAGAGGGCTGGCTGATTTCCTATGGAGTCTCCACAATGTCTAACCAGCCTATTATGGATGGTCAGCACTGATAACATGATGGAGAATTAAGCAGTACCAAAAATATCATTACCTATTCTACTGTGTAAATTATTTTTTAAGTTTTAATTCACTAATGTGTTATTGCCTTTCATCTCCAAACATGAATGGTTATAAAACATTCATTACATTTTACAACCTCTGAATAGAAATTATATTTACCACATTATAGAGTTAGATGACTTGCTCTAAGGACTTACACCATAAGTCAGCTACGAGTCTGGGAAAATTCAAGAGATGCTACCACCCAGATTGGGGCTCACATCTTTGTTGCCATAACTGATAAAAAGCACATTTCATGCAATTCAAGACTTACTTTAGAAATACTACAACTGTGCATTTTATATACAAAGGGCAAGATTGTAAACCTACTTTTGTACATGTAAGTGTACAAAAACAATGAAGGATAGCCATAACTTTCAAATTAAAAAAAAAAATTCTATGGTCAGATTTAATTTTAACTCTGCCTCTTTGTACTACTTTCCTGCATTTTGACATCAACCTGTTTGCCCAAATTAAAAAAGAAACTATTAATGCAATTTAACCAGAGAGTAAAAGTTTACTGAAAATTTCTTTCTTATTCACTTGATCCTCCAGAGCTTACCTACTTTGTTGTTTATCTTCTCCAACTTTTTCAGATTCTTTTATTCTTATTCTAAAATTAAAATAATTTTATCTTGATGTTTTAGAATGCACACCCTCAAAAAATATATTAAATAGGACATCACGGGAATAGTTATTTCACTCTTTGATGTTTACCTTCCCTATGCCTCATTCTGTTTTTATTAATAGAAAAGTAGTGACACATATTAACAGTTATTGGAGCATTAGATGTTTCATTTGTACCTTGAAAGTCCCAACAGTTTTATGACCAAATTATCTCAAAAGGCCTCTTTTACACTGTCAAGTATCTTTTGAGCTCTCAAAAATATCAACAATGGTGATGACACAGCAAACATTAATGGTAATTTTAGACTGTTTAAAGTTAACTGGAAAAAGCATCCATGGCACTTAAAGATGTTACCAGCTTAAAACTACAAATATTGATTTACATTTTTCCTATCAAAACGTCTGTTCATCTTTCAATTCTGCCATTTAAATGTTGTGGGACCCTGGGTCAGTTTTACCCAATGCATGTCACAACTAGTGTTTCACATCTGTAAAATGGGCACAATTACACCCCCCCCCCCTTAAGTCCTCAAAGAACCTCTCACAGAGAAAGGGCTCAAAATAGCACTACTCTTCCCCTTCCCTTTCTCTAAGGTTCATGAAAATTCTGCCGGGCCTCCCTAATGTGCCTCCACCGCCTCGGTGCCCTCCGCCCTAAAACCCCGCGATGCAGACCAGCTCAGCGGAGTCGCACTCCTCTCACCCTCACCAACAAAGAGGGTCTTCCCCCTCACAGAAATGTAATTCCACACTGGACGGAAGAAAACGAGGTTCCCCAAACTCCCCATCCGGACAACAGGGAATAGATGCAGGACCCAAGCCCACTCTCTCCATCATCAAGCCCCTCCACTTCCCTTCAAACGCACTCAATACACCAGCCTCTGCTACAAGGAAAGAAGGGGGATCCAGGGCCGACTTCCCGGACCGGAAGAGAAGACCCTTAGACTCACCACGCGGAGGGAGAGAACCAGGCAACTTCACAAGCCGAAACAGAGATCGCGGGCCTCCAAGTGGACGCCGAAAGTAGCTTGGTTTCCCCGCCCTCCTCCCCCCCCCCCAGGAACTTCAGGTGCCTCGACGGGGCGGGGCTTCACAGAGCCTCATGACGCAGGCGCAGTCTCCCGGCAACATTCAACTAGGTAGCATTCGCCAATGGGAAAGAGCGCGGGGCTGCTGTTCGAAAGTAAACAGCCTACGGCGCCTGCCGATCACGGAGGGGGCGTGATCGCGAAGTCGGCTCCCGGCCCACGACCGGCTTTCTGCGCCTGCGCACTAAGCGCGGGCTGTTTCTCGAAAGCTCTCAAGGCGAGGTAAAGGTGGCGCTTCGGTGTGTCGGGGCGGGTCTGGTAGCTGCGGCCTCGGGTGGGGGTCCCACCTCAGGAAACGGAGTGGCGCCAATGGCCCCGAGAGAGGCGGAACCAAGCGGCGGCCAACGAATCCTACAAGAAAGATTCATAGGACTGATGTTCACATAGAACCATGGACTTTAAAGCGCAGCGTCTTCCATTGTTACCTCACAGGTTCCCTGCTCAGAGAAGTTTCCACCCACTTTAAGGGCACACGCGTTCCAGTGTACAAGGTCCGGGCCCAGCGGTCATTTCCTGTTGCGTACAGACTCTGGAGCCCTGGCCCTGCCAGAGGACTGGGCTGAGCGTGGGAAGAGGGGCTTCTGGTCATTTAGAATTCTCCGTGAGAAGTAACCCTATGAGAGCTGCTGGGAACTTAGGACTCATTAGGACAATCCCCCTGCTGTTCTTACCACCACCACCACCGCCACCCTGCTGCGCTTTTCCATTTTATGAAATTATTGCCTAGAGATGATGATTGTTAAGACAAAATTCCTGATTTCCAATTCAATTTCTCCACCAACTTCCTATTTCACCTTCTTAACCCCTTAGAATCAGAAAACATAAACTTCAGTGGTCCTTTTTCCTTTTTTCTTGAGAAACTTTATTCAGCTGTATCTCAAGACACACTCATCACAGCTTCCTTCTCTTCACTATGCTTAAAATTTTTGAGCCTTGCCATATTGTATGTTGCCAGTACATTCAGGTTTTCAGCTCTTATGCAATAAATTAACAGGAAAATGTTAAACACAATGTAAAACAAGTAATAACATTGAGTCCTGAGTCAATCTCAGATGTCTTCACCAATTCACGTACTGAAAAGGTTGCTTTTATGGTGTGTGGATTCCAGCAATATCCAGAGAAACCTAGTTTATATGGTGGTAAATATATATTTCGATTTTGTAATGCACATATATTTTCTATTTAAACATTAGCATCTTCCTAATAGATACCTTTTTAACTTCCTGTCGAAACAGTACATTGTGAATATCTTTCCATAGCAATAAATGTAGTATACTTCTATGTAATCATAATGGGGGAAAACTAAAAGCATTCTCCTTAAGATCACGAATAAGACAGGATGTCCACTTACTAGTCAACATAGTACTGGAAGTCCTAGGCACAGGAATAGACGAGAAAAAGAAAAGGCATCCAAATTGGAAAAGAAGACGTAAAACTGTCACTATTTGCAGATGACATGATACTATATATAGAGAACCCCAAAGCGTCCAACAACAACAAAAAAAGAACAATTAGAACTAATAAATGAATTCAGTAAAGTAGCAGGATAAAAAATTAATGTCCACAAATTGGATGCATTTTTATACACCAATAACAAACTCTCAGAGAAATTAAGAAAACAGTCCCATTTACAACTGCATCTAAAAATGATAAAAGACCTAGAAAAAAATTTAACCAAGGAAGTAAAAGAAAATTATAAGACATTAAAGAGAGAAATTAAAGAAGATATAAATAAATGGAAACATATACCATGCTCAAGGATAGGAAGACTTAATATAGTTAAAATATCCATACCACCCAAAGCAATATATAGATTCAATGCAATCTCTGTCAAAATACCAATGGCATTTTTCACAGAACTAGAACAAATAATCCTAAAAGACCCCAAGTAGCCACAGCAATCCTGAGAAAAAAAGAACAAAGCTGGAGGTATCATGCTACCTGCTATCAAACTATAGTACAAGGCCATAGTATCAAAACAGCATGGCACAGGCATAAAAACAGACACATAGATCAATGGAAAAAAAATAGAGAGTTCAGAAATAAATCCATGCCTGTATGGTCATTTAATCTACAACAAAGGAAGCAAGAATTTACTTTGGGGTAAAGACAGTCTATTTAATAAATGGTGTGGGGAAAACTGGACAGATACATGCAAAAACATGAAACTGGACCACCTTCTGACACTATATACAAGAATAAACTCAAAATGGAATTAAGAATAAATGTAAGACCCAAAACCATAAAACTCCTGAAGAAACTATAACTCTCAGACATTACCTTTAGTAATACTTTTACTGATACATCTCCTCAGACAAGGGAAACTAAAGAAAAAATAAACAAATGGGACTATATCAAACTAAAAAGTTTTTTCACAGCAAAGGAAACCATCAACAAAACAAAAAGATTTTTGCCAATGATACATCTGATAAAAGGTTAATATCCAAAATTTATTTTAAAAAATAAAAATAAAAAACACACAATTCAACACCAAAAAAAATCCAATTAAAAAATGGGCAGAGTTCCTGAATAGACATTTCTCCAAAGAGGACATACAGATGGCTAATAGACATGTGAAAAAATGCTCAACATCACTAATCATCAGAGAAATGCAAATAAAAACCACATTCTCATACCTGTCAAAATGGCTATCATCAATAAATCAAAAAACAACAAGTGTTGGCAAGAATGTGGAGAAAAGGAGAACCCTCGTGTCCTATCGGTGGGATTGCAAATTGGTGCAGCCACTTTGGACAGCAACTTGGAGGTTCCTCAAAAAAAACAAAACACACACACACAAAAACAGAACTACCTTATGACCTAGCAATTCCACTTCCAGGTATTTATCCAAAGAAATCCAAAACACTAATTCAAAAAGATATGCACCCCTGTGCTTACTGCAGCACTATTTACAATAGCCAGGATATGGGAGCAATCAAAATACCCATCAATAGATAATTGGGTAAAGAAATTGTGGTACACATATACAATGGAGTATTATTCTGCCATAAAAATAAATGAAATCTTACCATTACATGGATGGTCCTAGAGGGTATTATGATAAGTAAAATAAGTCAGACTGAGAAAAACAAATACCATATCATCTCACTTATATATAGAATATAAAGAACAGAATAAACAAACAAACAAAACAAAAACAGATTCATAGATATAGTGGCCAAACTGATGCTTGCTAGATGGGAAGGGGTTTGGGGGACTGGGTGAGAAAGGTAAAGGGATTAAGAAGTACAAATCAGTAGTTACAAAATAGTCATGGGGATATGAAGTACTGTATGGGGAATATAGTCAATAATATTGTAAAAACTATGTGTCATGCAGGGAGGCCTGCGGGGTCTCTGCTCCCGCTCCCCATACAAGAACGCAGGATATGGTGAGGCCAAAAAGGAACACCCACGGAGCCATAGGTAGGGGAGTCATACCACTACGGTCTCACTGGAGGCTGGGTTCACTGGACGTGCGACCTGCTGTCCGTTTTGTCTGCAACCCACCGACGACTCTCTTTCACTCTCCTCCACTCTCCTCGGCTCTCCTTCGTAGCCGTAGCAGTTATATTAGTGGCTAATGGCTCAATGGCTACAGCTGACGGCCAATCAGCCACAGCTGATGGCCATCTACTACCCGAGCCAGCACCCCTCCACGTGAGGCCGAGAGCCTGTAAACTACTTTCTGGGGCTCTACCCCCACACTATGTATGGTGTCAGATGGGTACTAGGCTTATTGGGGGGATCATTTTGTAAATTATATATATGTCTAACCACTATGCTATACACCTGAAACTAATATAAAATAATATTGAATGTCAACTATAATTTTAAAAATAGTCACGGGATATAGAGCATAGGGAATATAGTCTATAATATTGTAATATCTATGTACCGTGTCAGATGGGTAATAGACTTATTGGGGTTATTACTTTGTGAGGTATATAAATGTCTAATCACTATGTTGTTTTGTACACCTGAAACTAATAATAATAAAAAACACAATCTCTGTGTTCAAGTTGCTTATCTAAGTGAACTAGCACAGATATAGTATAGTTAAATGGTAGTATCACATAAACTGTAGTCTAGAGTGATTGTACAGAAAACTAGGACAAGTAGCCCAGATTTGAAGCCATTGAGTCTCCAGATTGCTGGTGACTGGTGACCAGGTAGTAGGAGCTGCACATAGGTGACATTCACCTGTTCTGAGGTCAATCAAAGGGTTTCTATAGTAGGTACAAATCAGAGTGGCTGCCCACCTCACAATTGGATCTCTAGTCCTCATATTCCTACATCCCCTTTTCAGGTTGTGGGCTCTGTCTCCTATACTCAGAATGGTTGGCTTTGCGGCAAGCAAGACAACTCTGGGATTGGCTAATGCCTTCCCAACTCTGTCTGGCATCACAGCTGGAAAAAATCAAGAAACATTCATCTTTTAAGTTTTGGAGACAGAAGAATAAAACTTCCATTTTTCAAATCCTCTGTTGAGACACTGCCCCATGCTCTTTTAAAGGAGAAGGATTAGGACTTCCCTAGTTACAAAGGTTTCTTATGCGGCACACGGCAGTATACAAATGTCATCCTGTATATTCAGAACGGCAAATACCAACTATATATGTGTGCTACAGCCTTGAAAGAGTTCATGTGGATGATAACATACTGTTCCTTTTTGTCCCTTTCATGATGCCCTTTATGTTCATAATAACCAGAATTCACCTGTTAAAAAGTTTAGGCAGATCTGGACACAGAAGCATATGGTGTGATTTGTCTTGTCTCCTATTTTTGAGATTATCCTACCAATACATGAGTAAACACCAAATCAATTTTAGAGACAGCATTCAAAACAGGAAGAGACTGCCGTCTCACACATGTAATGCCTTAATTACAATGATTAACATTTATTGAGCACTTACTATGAACCAGGCACTGTGCTATCATTCATTATCTCACTTCATCCTCACAACCACCTTATAAAACAGTTACTATTTTTTAAACTTTTAAATGAAGTATAAAAAACAATGTCTCTATTTTTATTTTTACCTATATTTTAAAAGGAGGGAACTCAACTCCAGCAAGGCTAAAGAACTCCCTCAAAGCTACCCAGTGTGGTTCTCTAATTCCAAAGCAGGTGCTGTGTGCTTTCATTTTCCTCTTCACTTTTTGTTTCCTAGGGTTGCCATAACAAATTGCCATAAAATTGGTGACTTGAAACAGTAGAAATTTATCTTCTCACAGTTTTAGAGGCCAAAGTCCCAAATCAAAGGTGCTAGCAGGGCTGTGCCCCCTCTGAAAACTAGAGGACTCTGTCCTTGCCTCTTTCCGCTTCTGGTGGCTCCTGGCGTTCCTTTGCTTGTGGCTGTCATTCCAATCTCAGCCTTCACATGGCCTCCTCCTCTGTGTGTCTGTCTTCTCCTTTTCTGTCTTATATAAGGACACCTGTCATTGGATGCAGGGCCAAGCTAGGGTAACCCAAGGTAAACTCACCTCAAGATTCTTAATTACTTCTGCAAACATCTTTAATCCAAATAAGGTCACACTCACAGGCTCTGGGGGCTAAGACGTGGATATATGCTTTGGAGGACCACCTTTAACTCACTCTACTTTCCTAATAAGATCTCTGAGGGTTAGAGTTGTCACATGTGAGTATACAATGTTAAGGGCTTAACAGACTCCCAGAAAACTAGATAGAGAGTAAATCCCAGAGATCATCTCATTTTCAGCAGAATATACTTAGGCCCAAAGGAGAGACATGCCTTGCTCATTGTAACACAGCAAGTTCATAGCAGATTTAAGGCCACACTTAAACATCTTGATGCCCTATTCAAAGGCGTGTGACCCTTTCACATGATCAGTTAGGTGATTAAAATGTTTTCCATCTCATATTGCTTTTCATCTGTCAAAGAATCATGATAAAAACAAATATCAGTACGTCTCTGTGACAAATTTCTCTCAGATTTCAGTCCCAAGAAAAAAATTTTTAGGACTAAACTAAGTTTCACATAGCTATGAAAGCTATGTATATAATTATATCTACCAGTATTTGTAGCCAACTGCTAAGTTCCAAATTTTAGACTCTGATTGATTTCTTCCTCTCCAGGCCAAATAAATTACTTTTCCTCAGATGGTTTTTGTATTAGAAATTTGAGTTACAGCTTCAAAATACAAGATACCAAATGAACTGTGAGGCAGACCGCTGTGAGGAATTTATAGAATATAGGGGCTTTGAGAACTGGTGAGGGGAGTTTTCATCTCTCATCTTCGGGGAGAGTGTGGAAGGCTTGGGGAGAGGATTTGTGAGGAGGACCCCTTCTGTAAAGGCTTGCAGGAATGCTTTCAGTCCTGCTTCTTCCCCAGGGTCTGCTCCTCACCGTATGCCTAGTGAGAGGGCTCAGCTGTCTACCCTGCATTGGAGGGACTGTGTGGACTGGCATTTACTGAATCCTGGGGAAACCTAAGATGTGACAGCCAGAATGGAGGAGAACTGCTGCTGCATTGGGACTCACCTGCATTCCCAGAGTTGATGGGTGCCGAGGAAGCATGAGTATCCCCAAGGATCAGAGGAGCCGTTGTAGGGTTGCCTAAGGTCCCGCCCAACATGCCAGCAGGAGGGGCAAACAGACCTCAGCAGAGAAATTCTGCAAGTATCCAATCACTCCTAGAGGCTGCAGAAGGAGCAAACAAGGAGCCTGAGGGGCCCAAGATAAACTGTGAGAAATCCCAGGGATAGACTCTGAGGAACACATGGAAGAACTCCAAATTTCCAAGGAACTGCAAAAGAGCCCACATGAGAAAAGAGTATATTTCACACATTACCCAGGTCCGGAGCCCTAGAGCTGGGCTCCCACAGCCTGGGTCAGGTGAGAACTTTCCCTGTTCTCCAATCTCTGCCCAACACAGGAAGGATGAGAAAGGTAGTTAGGGATGGGGGCAGATGGAGAGGAGGGAATTTAGAAAGAAGCCAACCTTGTACCTTCCCCAAGAGTCAGCAACCCTCTTGAAACAGGCCTTACCTGTGGGAGAGGGAGTGGCTATAGTTTCAAATGAAGTTATCAATGGAAGCTTAGATAGGGGGCTAATTTCTGAAATGAGACTGTGTTTTGCAATTTTAAGAGACCTCAGGACTTTGTGTCACCAAAGAGTGAGCAGAAAGGTCAGGCCTGCTGACATTTTCATCCAGTGTCATTGGATGTTCATTTTAAAGTGACCGCCAAGAACAAAACTAAAGTTTCCATGTAGTTGATATGTTCTTGTTCACATTACCAGTTACATTGTGCTGAAAACAAAAGTCACAATCTCCACCACCTGTCAATGAACAATTGGAGATCTATCTTCCTTAAACAAGAAGCTGTTTGTTAAAGTGGCACAATGTTGGCAGAGATGGGTCCCAGCTTCTGATGGCTTCAGCAGACCGCCGCTATTTAGCACACACTGCCACTGCCTCCCACATTGCACTGGACCCCTTCTGATTGTCTTCTCTCAGGAGCAAAACACACTTTTGCTATATATTCACTTTTCCATATAGAGTAGCTTAACCATTTCTTATTATATAAGCTTCTGACTTCCATACTCACAGGTTCAAGTTATTTTTCCTAAAACAAATGATAAAACGTTCATTCTCTAATAGCAATTCTGCCATCAACCGAAGAGACATTATGTTTTTCATCCTACACCCCCTTGATAGCAACCAAAACTAAGTTGTGCATTTATAGAGATAATCATCCCTTGTCAGTAAAAATTACATACCTGTCAAAAACCATGAAACTCACATGTATGGTAAGACTTTACTTGACTACACAGTTCAATGCTTCTGAGTCCTAGTGGTTATTACGGAGTTACAAGCGTCGCATTCACTTACAACTTCTGAATTCCTGTTCTTAAAGTCTACTTAACCCAGCTATCGCATTAACAAAAGTGGGTAGAGCCAGATTAGTGGCCAGGTTACTGACGATAAATTGACGACATTTCCAACAGGCCAAGGGTCTAGACTTCATAAAACCGGGAAGCTTTCTGCTATTTAAAACTATTCAGCTAAAGAATGTTCTGCTAAATAAGTCAAAGATGATTGACAGGATTATTTTTACAACTCTAATGATCTTAGATGATAAAGAATTACATATCATTTGCAAGTGACAAGATAGTTACCATAAAAGAAAATTACCTACTGAAACCATTTCTAGCTCTGACTGTAATATACCAGATTCAAATTTTCTCAAAGGTTGTAATGTTTCAAAATATTTTCTCAGCAAAAATTTTTTTCACTTCAGTTTTTAAAATATGCATGTAAAAGTTGTAATCATAAGGTAAATTGTATGATTTAATGTCATAACAATACACAATAGATAGGTTCAGAATAGGGCCATGCCTCTAAATTGTTAACACATCGGGATACTACACTAGATGATTATGCTAACATTGCTCAAATCGTTTCTGGAAACTTTATTCAGAAGTTATCTTTAGTCTATAAACCAGACCAAAAAACAAAATAGAAACAGTCACATTATTTCATTGGTCTATCTCACCTTTGCTATTAAAAAAGAATTAAACAGATTATAAGAAGGGAAACTAGCCCTACCAGACATTAAAATATACTGAAAAGCCCCTGTGTTTAAAACTATGAGTTACCAGTACAAAAATAAACAAATAGACCAGTGGGATAAACTAGATCAGGGTTCAGCAAGCTATGACTGTTTTTGCATAGACAACGCTATGTCTATGGCTGTTTTCACCCTATGACAGCAGAAACTTTATAACCTGCAAGCCTAAATATTTACTATATGGTCCTTTATGGAAAAGTTTGCTGACTCCTGGACTAGAGGGTTCTTAAATAAATTCACGTGCATATAAAAATTAGTGTGTGATAAACTTAGCAACTCAAATTACTGAGGCAAAGATAGATTTTTAAATGAATGATTCTAGGACAATTAATTAGCCATTTGGGAAAAGAAAAAATTATATCCATACTTTTCACACTATACACAAGAATAAATTCCAAATGGGTTAAGATTCCAAATAAAATAAAAATTAAACTATATAAGTATTTTTTAAAAATGGGTGAATATCTCTCAATATTCTGTATAGGAAAAGGATTTGTAATTATGATTCAAAATCTGCAGGCAATAAATAAAACAAAAGAAAATAAATTTTCTTTTATTTAAAATAAAGAAAAGAAAAGAAAAGAAATTTTACTACATAAAATTGAAAAAGAATTGGCAAAAATATAAAAAACACAAAAGACAACTAAAACCCTGAGAAAATATTTGTAACATCTATCACAAAGAGCTAATATTATCTATATATCTATAAATATCTTAATAATTGAGGGACAAATAACCATAAATCTGATAGAAAAATGGGAGCAAAAACAAATAATTCACAAAAAAATATAAAAATGGCACTTAAACATATAAAAAAATATACAAAACCACTCATACTCAGAGAAATGCAAATTAAAACATCACCTTAGATATCATTTCTCGCCTATAATATTGGTTAAAATTGAAAATTAAAAATTATGAGACATTCTGTAGTAAGGCTCTCAGGAGTCTCATACATTGCTGATGGGAATGAAAACAATTTGGAGGCAGAATATGGAAATATCGAACCAAACTATATACTTATCTTTTGATCCAGTAAACCTAGGAATTTAACGTGAAGATACACCTCCAACAATATAAAAATACATATGCACAAGGCTATTTGTTGCAGCATTGTTTGTATTTGCAAAGTACTAGAAACAATCTAAATGCCTATTCACAGAAGAGCTTTTGAATACATTATGGTATATCCATACAATGGAGTACTGTTCAGCTGAAAAAAGAATGAGGAAGATCTTTATGAACTGATAGAGAGTGATTTCCAGGATATAATGCTAAGTGAAAAAAGCAAAGGGCAAAAGAGTACCTATAGTATGCCACTTTTCATGTAAGAAAGAATAGAATCTCAGACTATAAATGTATCTTTTCATTTGTAGCAAAAAAGTAACACAGAAAGCATAATCCAAAAAGTAATAACTGATTGGTTATCCACAGGGCATGGGTGGGAATGGGATGAAAAGAATGGGGGGATGGGAAATCTGAATACAGCAACATTTCTCTGAGTACACATTTTTGTATAGTTTTGACTTTTAGAACTATGTTAGTATTTCCCATATTCAAAAGATAAGAGATCTCTGGGACAACATTAGCATCATAGGGGTACCACCTGACTTGGTGAAGGAAATAAACATACAAGTCCAGGAAGCATGGAGAGTCCCTAACAGGATGAACCCAAACAGGCCCACACCAAGACACATTATAATTAAAATGGCAAAGGTTAAAGACAAACAGAGAATCCTAAAAGCTGCAGGAGAGAGGCAACTAGTAACTAATACGGGAGCTCCCTCAAGATTGTCAGCTGATTTCTCAACAGAAGCTTTGCAGGCCAGGAGGGATTGGCAGGAAATATTCAAATATGTTGTCCCTGCCTCCAGTTTTATTGATATAATTGACAAATAACATTTTGTAAATTTAAGATGTACAGCACAATGATTGGATGTATATATATACTGTGAAATGATTGAAATGATTATCACCACAATGCTAGTTGACACATATATCACCTTGCATAGTACTTTTTCCTTGTCTTTTTCCTCTTTCAGACAAACAAGAGTTAACACTATCCATGCAAGCTGAGAATACAGATGGATCCTAGGGGTTGGGGATTATAGACAGCCCCACACAACAAACTTCAGGAGCATTTTATACCCTTAGCCACCTCTATCTTTTAGAAAGGCTCTCCGTTTTGGTTTTCAGGACACTGCATTCTTTGATCTTTCTCCTTCTCTCTGGCCATTGTCTTCTCTTTTGGAGGCTGTTTTCTATGCCTAAGCCTACATGCTCTTTCTTGGGCCCCATTTTCCTTTCACTCCACACATTTCTCTTGGCCAAACTTATGCACTGTCCTAGCTTCAGTTACCACAGATATGTTGAGGATTCCTAGAGTTACGGCTTTGGCCTAGACCTCCTTCTCTCCTCTACAGCCACATACTTTCCTGCTCATTGGACATCTCTTTTTGGCTGTCTTCCAGGTCCCTTATCATTAACACACCCTTAGTCACAGTCCTGCCCCACAAACTAGCTCTTTGCCTGTGTTCCCCATCTCAGTGAATGGTACCATCACCCTTCTAATTGCCCAAGACTGGGTCTCTTGTTCCTATCTCACCTTCATTCTCTACAAGCGGTAAATTACAAAGTCTAGATTCAGGTCCTGACTTCTTGGTTCAGGTCAATATGATTCCTCTTGGATAGCCCATTCTATCTGATGGGGCTCCCAGCCTAGGGTTTTGCTTTCCTCCAAGGCAGTGCTTTCCAATCTGTTTCTCCTCAGAGTATACACAGAAAATGACAGCTTTTGCCCAGAACACTGGGATAACCACTTGAGGCTGCTGGAAGAAGCTACTAGGTTCTGCCTATTGTCTGAGAGGCTAAAGGGTTCATAGTCTTGGCTTACTTCAAAGCCATGCATGCCACGCTGTGAAGCTCTGGACTAATTTCTTTGCTCTTCTGAAGCCAGAGTGGGTGTTCTAAACCACAGACCTTACTAGGTCACTGTCCTGCTCAGAATCCTTCTGTGGCTCCCGACAGCAATTCAGGAACGGACCCTGCCTCCTTCTGTAGCCTCCTCACTTCCTCTTGCCTTCTCTCTCATCCCTTTCTTCATGTTCCAATCACACCAAAATGACTTACCATCATTTCCTGGGGAAGCCTGTGACTTCCTTGCCCTCCAAGAGCATCATGCACCTTCTCTAAGGCTGGCACTCACTACCATCCAACATATAAACTAACCAAGGGCAGGGACTATGCCTAGACCTGGGCCTGGTACATAGTAGGAGCCCAAACATATCTTGAAGAATGAGTGAATGAATGAGTCGGCTTTTGTGATAGAGCACAAAACCAGGGAGGGAACACTTTGGCCCTTCTGTGTCGCTACTCTGCTAAACTACTCCAGATATTCCTGTCTGGGCCTCTGGCTTCTCATCCATCAAATGAGGGAGTTAATCTCTGGATTCCCTTCCGTATCCAAAGGCCCTGGCTCCCTAGGGCTCTTTGGATCCCAGTAGCTCTTCACAGCTATGCAATTCTTCACTTTTGCAAACAAATGAAGGTTTAAATTTGTAACAATTAATACAAATTTCTATACTAGTGCAAGTAGGAAAGTAACTGAATATAATACTGTTGAAAAAATTTTAATAATACTTTTTTTAAAATCCCAAATTTGGTGAAGGCAGCAAACCTGGATTCTCCCAACTCCCCTACCCCTACTCTTTGGTGTTTAATATTTGGAATGATGCACTAAGGCATGCAAAGGTGGAGGAGGGAAGGTTCCAGAGTTCCTGTGCCTCCTCCTTCCTGCCTTCATTCCCTTCTGGTCCCTCTTCCACCCAATTCATTTGGTTCCAGGAAAGAACAGATACATTGTTTCAAGGCTGACTATGAAATAAGGTTCAAGAGAAAGAGGTAGAGGGGGAGGTAACATAAGAGGCAGGCTCTTCTGGTAAATCCTTTCAAGATTACACTGATCTTCCCAGACCACAGTCACCAAACAAAAGTCATTAGTCATCATGAGGAAAATGGGTTACATTTAATGCTACACTTTATGTTAGGTAGTGACTCTAAATGAAAATGACGCTAATAAATGACCCAACTCAAGAAGAAAGAGGAAATGTCAATCCTCGCATGAGAAAGAACCTAAGGAATTCAGCCACTGTTCAGGGCCTTTCATCCTGAAATTATGTTGGTTTGCTTAGGACTGAAACCAAGTCTCAAATCAGTCATTGCTTCTCTTAGGGTTTTTGCCAAGTAGTAAATTTACAGTTCAAAAGCCTTGCTAATAACTGCTAATCATAATAATGCTGGCCATGAAATGTTAAATCATTGAGTTGTTGTATTCATTGTGAACAAATTGAAGCTTATACTATAGTATTCTTGTTCTTTTATATACTTGTTCTTTAGTTTGAGAGAAATTATTGCTGTAATAACCACATACATGTATACACACACACACACACACACACACACACACACACACACACACACACATCACTAGCCCTTCTGGTATATATTCTAAGTCTATATGAGGCCGGATAGGTAGTGTAGGAAATTGGCAAACCCCCTCTAGGGTACAAAGTGAGGTGCCCCACTGGTTACACAAGTGACAAGTGACTTTATCCAGCACCTGCAGCTGGAGAAAAACAAGAACCAGTTTCATCCAGCTAGGCTGATCCCTATGACCGGGACCTGACCTTTAGCTAATTATAATGTCATTATAATCTCATTTACATTGCGGTTACTACAATTCCCATCATGCATCTGACCCCATGACAGTTCAGGAGAAACCAAATAAGGAAGTAAAATCGGGAAACAGAGGGTCCCGCCCAGGGGGAGGAGACAAATGAATCGTGTCTATGGGACATCAGCAATTCCCACCCTGGGAGGAATAAAAACCCCTGATCATGACTTCCTGGGTGCAACTCATTGTCTTCTCTGAGTTTGCGGCACTTTCCTCTCAAGTGTGTACTTTCATTTGCATTAAATCACTTTCACTTCCTTGCATCTGTCTTGCTCTTGAATTCTTCTTATGTGGAGACGAGGACCCAGTCAGAGTGGCTCCGGTTGAGTCCTCTTTTGGACATCTCCGTGAGCCTCCAGGGACAGATACACTAATCATGATTTTTATTTCTATAGTTCTTTTACTTTCAGGTATATATTTCTTATTTTACCTTTACTCACGTTTGCTGTTTAACGAATTTTCTAATACATCCAATAGAATAGTAGACAGGTATTGAGATTTGATGGGCTGAGAAACTTTAGAAACATGACAGTTTGGGGGAGTGAGGAGTGATAAGGGAGAAGAGGAGATGAGGAAGAGGCGTGAAGGTTACAATGAGTTCCTGCTTCCACAGCTTAACATTTTGCAATATGTGACCCTGGAGGTAAAATGACCTTGATGCTAGCTAGCTTCAGAGGGACAGATCCAGGGTTACTGAGATAAACCTGCCTTGGGAGGGTGGCTGCCTGTAGGAGGACGGGCCCAGAGCTCTAATTCCCAGGAAGTGAGGTAATTGGTGCCCTGGGTTTTCAGGGTTAGAAACGAGAAACTGACCAACCCGAAAGGGCACAGTGACAGTGACCACAGGTGAGTGCCAGAACCAGCCATGACATGGGGCTTCCAAGCGGGGCATGGGTCTCACAGAGATGAGCATGCAGGCTGGCACCCTGAGATAGCGTGACGCCTTCCTTGGCTAAGCCTCATGCAAGGGAAGGAGTGTCCTAATTGAGAGGGTCACTCAAGTCTGTGCCCATCTGGGGGTGTGGGGCACAATCACTCAGCGGACAACAGTAATTGTCCATTAGAATGGAGGGCCAGCCTCGAAGAATGACACTGAATGCCAGTGAGACACATTGGCAGCAATGGACTGAGTGGACACAAGTGCTGTTCTGGTTTGAGGTGGCTGACCACACCCTTTTACATAGGGCAGGCCCTGATGTGTTTGGCAAATTGGGACGGGGAAGATGTATAGGCTTTAAACATCCTTTGGTTTGTGTGATAGGCCATCTTTGGGTATTTAGAGAGTTCTTTTAAGGTCTCAGGTTGCCTGTTGCATTATAAACAACCAATTTGAATCATTAAAACTGTGACAAACCTTAGTGTAGGATGTGGGGGGGCTAAAAAAATAATAATACCTTTCCTCCCACCTTCTAAGTTCTTACAGGTGGGACTAATAATCAAATTAACAGAGACAGATTATCAGGAAAAAATAAAAATTTTAATACATGCATATGGAGAATTCATAGGAATGAAAATTTAGAAGACAATGAGGCAACACTGGGTGTATATGACATTTTGGACAAAGGAGAAAAGGTGAGGGGACAGATTAGATTTCAGAAGGGAGAATGGGTGATTTACAGGTAGTTGAGGAAGAGGGGCACACACATAGCAGGTAAATTCTTGTTAGGCAACTCAGAAACAGTGGGACACGGGTATCTAGCTAACAGGCCCCTGCCTGAAGCCCTGCTATTTACCACACTTCATTCAAATTAGGCTAAAGCGTACATCCTAAGATTCTCTTCCTGGAATAGGCCCTTCCATCTGAATCTCTTGGGCAGGAATGGTGGAGGACCAAAGTTTCTTTCTGAGTCTTGTTTATTAATAAACAGCTTGACATCAATATCCCCAAAAGGCTTCAAGATGGCAAAACTTTGGTTCCCTTCAAGGGCTGGAAATGAAGGTGACACTGGAGAGGAAGCAGTCTGGAGTTACTTTTTGCATTTTATCATAGGTAAATACCATTCGCTGTTAAAAAAAAAAAAAAAGGACAAGAATTCTGAACAGAATCCTGTGGCCTACCTGAACCCTGCATTGGCGAGCTGGGGTCACCTAGAGGCCTGGTCCTTAATTCTTAAAGATGACCTGAAAACCAAGTTTCACCGAATACATGAAGACCAGTGGCAAGAAACATAAGGATCAAGATAAGCAAAACTTACCTGATCACAGAAAAAACAAATATAATTCTTGGAATACAAGGGGAAATGACCTTCTAATTAATATTTAGTGAGATTTATGAGACCAGTAACTCATAAAACAAGAATAGAATGCAAACGAAGAAGGATACAAATGAAGCTCCTGAATATGAAAAAACAAACAAACAGTGATTGGCCAAGTAAAAAAGAAATGAGTAGAAGACTGGTAGATAAAGCCAACAAAAAAAATACCTCCCAGAATGTTAAGCCGAAAAAGACAAAGGAATGAAAAGTAGCATCCAAGGATCACCATCTAAGTTCCAGAAAGAGAGAAGAGAGGAAACGGAGAAGAAATTGTAAAAAAAAATTATGAAACATTTCCAAGATCTGAAGAAAGGTCTTGGATCTTGGATCATGAGTCTGTCAGATACAATAAAGGAAGCAAGATCCATGCTAGATTTATCATCATGAAGTTTCAAACACCAGGTGTAAAGAGATTAAAAGATTCACAGGGAAAGGGGGATAAACAGACCACCAATAAGGGAATGAGAATCCAATTGTCATAAGAATTATCTTCAGTAATATTAGGTGCCAGAAGACAATAAAATAATTTCTTCAAGACTGAGAATTCTAGATTTAAACATAGAATTCTATACTTGGCTAAACTAATGTGACTATAAAATAAAGACATTTTCAGACAAAGACTTCAAAAATTTCCCTCAACAAACCATTTCTGAGGAAGTTACTTGAGGATAAATGTCTATAAAACAAAAGGAATAAGTAAAAAAGAGAAAGACATGGAATCCACAAAGGAATTATCAATCCATGGATTACCTCTTGCAATGAGTTCACGTTGTAGCAGAGGGGAAGGCTCTGGAAGAGATACCTCAGGGGAAAGAAGGAGATCGTGATATTAGTTTTGTAGAAAAGTAAATATAATCCTACCACACTATTTGGCTCTGTAGTAGTGAGCAATATGTACACAATAATGTAATCTTCTAATTAAATCATTATTTTTTCATTTTTAGAATCAAACCACAGTCAAGACAATTATGGTTACAGAATAAAAGGAAAAATAAATCTAACAGTTTATAGCAACATTATTCCTAATAGCAAAAAAACGTGGAAACCAAAATGTGTTATTAGCTGAGATGGAGAAACAAAATATTGTTTATCCATACAATGGGATATTTGGCAATAAAAAGGAACGAAATACTAATACACACCAAAACATGGATGAACCTCAAAACATTATGCTAAGTGAAAGAAGTTAGTCCTGAAAGATCATATATTGTATGGTTCCATTTATATGAAGTGTCTAGAATAGATAAATCTATAAAGACAGAGCAGATTAGTGGTTGTGTAGGGCTGGAGGAGTTGTGGGGAAAGGGGGAGTGACTGATGACGGATATGGGGTTTCTTTTGGGGATAATAAAAATGTTCTAAAGTTATAGATTATGGTGATGGCTGCAAAACTCTGTAAATATACTAAAAAACATTGAATTGGACACTTTAAATGGGTGAACTATAAGGTATGTAAATTATATCCCAATCAAGTTTTTTTTTTTTTTTTTTTTTTTTTTTTAAGTAAAGCTAACAAAGGTTGGGAGGTGGAAGAGGGACAGGGAGGCAAAAAGAAGATTTCAAGTGATAAAATTATCTTATATATCAGGGGGTTAAGAGATAACGTTGAAAACTGACAAAATAAGAAATGGAGGTTTAAATGAACAGTTTAAAGAATAAAGGTAACTGATAAAGAATTAAAAAATAATTTATCATAAATTGCGAAGAGGAGAAGAATAGAAGTGGGAAGTAATATTAATGACGTAAGTCTTTGTTTTTCATTTTACAGGTAGCATCTACCATCTAAAGTCGGTAAAATAAAAACTTGAGATATACGCGTGTTATTTAAAGTTTTGGGTGTAACCTCAGTTATAATAAAAGGTAGCTGCCTCTGAGTAATGAAAGTGGGATGGAAAGGAAGACTATGTTGTTTCACTAACAGTCCTTTTGTACTATCTGTTGTTTTGTTTTGTGTTACCATGGTCCTGTATTGCATTAAAGTAAAAAGCAAAGAAAAAAAAGATTGATTATACAATTGGAAAATAAAGGAAAAATATTCACGAGTCTCAAAATATTCTATCTTGTATGAAAATACATTTTACATATTTTCGATTCCCGAATGGATCCTTGAAAATTACAGGTCAAATTAAAATTTCTGTCATGAGTCCAATTTCAAGACTGAATTCTTCCATAAAACCTTTAACACCGCCACCTTGTGGCAGATAAAGGAAACTTTATTTATTTATGTAGAAATTATATACCAGGGGTGCCAAAAAAATGTGTATACACATGACATATTCATCTTTTGTTATCGGTATATATTGAATATTGCAATTTTAATACAGTTTTTTCCTTTCTTAAAAAGTGCATACATTTTTTTGGCACCCTCTGTATTTATATAACTCACGTGGCTCAAAATTCAAAAAAAAAAATTTAAAACAGCATGTGATAAAAAGTGTATCTCCAACCCTGCTCTTCAGAAACCCAGTTCCTCTCCATAGAACACCCAATGATAACAGTTTCTTGTGTATATTCTTCCAGAAATATTTTAATCATATTTAAGCAAATGCATATATATATATATATATATATATATATATATATATATATATGGAGAGAGAGGGAGAGAGAGATTAACACAAATAATAGAATACAATACATAGTTATATATTTTACTTTTGCTTTTTCAGTATTTTAATATTTTGGATATTTTTCTATATCAATACACAAATAGTCTTCCTTAATTTGATTAGTAGTTATAAAATATTCCATTATATGAACGTTGATTCATTTAACCAGCGCTTCACTGACGATTAATTCCAGTCTTTCGATTTTTCAAATGATGCTGCAATGAATAAATTTGTATGTATGCCATTTCTCACATTTTGGGAAGGGTACCTGTATTTATAATTTTGAGAGATTTTATGGAATTCCCCTCCCCTGAGTTTGTACTAAGTTATACTCCAAACAGCAAGACGTAAGGGTACTGTTTTCCTACATCAATCACAACACATTATGTGTAATCCAGACTCTTCTGATCTTTAATAGTCTAGATAACAAATTGTTTCTTGCAGTTTTAATTTTAATTTCACTTATTATGGGGGAAGCTGAATATATTTTCATATGTTGAAGAGCCTGTATTAGTTTGCTGCAACTAAGTACACAGAGTGGGTGGCTTAAACAACAAAACTTGATCGTCTCACAGTTCTGGAGGCTAGAAATCTGAGATCAAGGAGTCAGTAGGGCTGGTTTCTTCTGAGGTTGTGAGGAAGCATGTAAAGCAAGCCTCTCCTCTAGCTTCTGGTGGGTTACTGGCAATCCTTGGTGTTGCTTGGCTTGGAGGAGCTTATCGCTGTCTTCATTTTCACATGGTGTTCTCCTTCTGTGCATGTCTGTGTCCATATTTTTCCCTTTTAATAAGGACACTAGTACCGGATTAGGGCCCAACTTAATGGCCTCATTTTAATTTGATTACCTCTCTAAAGACCCTATCTCCAAGTAAGGTGACATTCTGAGGTACTAATAGTTGGGATTTTAACATATGAATTTCAGGAAGACACACTTCAATTCATAACAGAGCCAATTGTATTTTCTTAAACTGTCATGCTCGTATATTTTATCTATTTTTCTATTGAGCCCTTAAAAATTATTTGAAGGACCTTTTCATATGTTAGAAAAATTGGTTCTTTATTTTTCTGTTTGTCTTTTGAAGTTTTCCTTTATATAAAGATTTTCCTGAACAGGTAATTTTTACCTTTTATGTAAAAAAATCAATTTCTTGTTTATGGTGCTTCTGAGTTTTTGTATTGAACCCAGAAAGATCTTCCTCACTTTAATTTTTTTGTTTGTTTTTAGTTCTTTTTTTTTGCTTTTGTTCATTTGGATTTTTTCCTGGTATGAGGTATGAAGTATGAAGCCAACTTTCTGGATGGCTACTCAGTTTTTCATTACTTTATTGAACAAATCTTTCTGTAGTTATTTGAGATATTGCTTTTAATATATACTATGTTCCTATATTTAAGTCTATTTCTGGATTTTCAAAAAAACTGGCTCCAGTGAACTATTATTAATGAGTCTGTTCTATATTGTTTTGAGAATTTATATTTTAAAATCTGGCAGAGCTAGTACTCCTTTCAGAATTTCCATAAATATTCCTGTTTACATTTTTTTTTCTTTTCAAAGGTCAACTTGGGAGAATTGACATATTGTGGTATCTTATTTAGAAAATATACATGACTTAATTGAAATATCCTCATGTTCAATAGCAGCATTTAAAAATTTTTTGAGGTATTTTTACATATAATTTCATCCGTGTTTGTGGAAAGTTCAAATGAATACAATCCTACAGTCCTATGTAACCACCACTACAATCAAGATATAGCATTTCTCCACCACTCTTGAAATTTTTCTCGTGCCCCTTCATAGTCAATCTCTCCTCTCCCTAGTCGTGGGCAACCATTGGCCAGTGTTTTATCCTTAAGGTTTTGCCTATTCCAGATTGTCATATAATTGGAATCAGATAGTATAAAGCATTTGAATCTGCCTTTCACTAGGCATAGTGCATTTGAAGTTCATTCACGTTGTGTGTATCAGTTTCTTTTCATTGATGACTCATAATCCATTATATGGATGTACCTCTTCATGCACTCACCAGTTGAAGGAACTTTGGGGTTGTTTCTAGTATTGGGCGATTTGATTAATGCAGCCATAAGTATCCACATACAGGTTTTTCTCTGAATGAAGTTTCATTTCACTTGAGTAAATGCCTAGGAGTGAGATTGCTGGTTGTAGGGGAAATGTACGCATGTTTATAAGAAACTGCCAAGTGTTTTCCAAAATGACTGGACCATTTTGCCTTCTGACCAGGAATGTATGAGAGTGTCTGTTGCTTTACATCCTTGTATTTGGTATTCTCATTTTTGTTTTCTTTTTTCCCCTTCTTTTCCCTCCACCCCCTCCCCCACTCCAGTTCAAGCTGTTGTTTCTCAGTCTAGTCGTGTAGGACGCAGCTCCCTGGCCCATGCTGGTATTATGAGCCTTGCGCTCCTCCCGGTTGAGGCAGTCGGTCGCCGGTCATCGGTTGGTCACTCACAGCAGCTTCTGCAGGTTGCCAGCTGCTCATGATGGCCGCCGGCCACTCACGCTGGCCACCGGCCACTCACGCTGGCCACCGGCCACTCACACTGGCCACCGGCCACTCATGGCAGCACATGGTAGCCCATGGCAGCACACGCCAACCTCCGGCTGCTCACGGCAGCCCAGCTCCAGGGAGAGCCGTTGTTCACAATCTTAGCTGTAGAGGGCGCAGCTCACTGGCCCATGTGGGAATCAAGCCAGCGACCTTGGCATTTGGAGCACCGTGCTCCAACCACCTGAGCCACCAGGCCGGCCCCTCATTATTATTTTTTAAATTTCAGCCATTCTAATATAGGTGTGTAGTGGCTATCTTGTAGTTTTTATTTACATTTCTCTTATGATTAGTGATGTTGAACATCATTGCATGTGTTTATTTGCTGTCCACATATCATCGTTCATGAAGTTTCTGTGCAAGTTTTTGCTCATTTTAAACTGGGTTGTTTTCTTACCTAGTTTTGAGAGTTTTTTTTGAGATTACACTGATGTCTTGCAGTAGCATTTAAAGTTTTCTGTACTTTATTCGGACACATTTCTTTTAAAATTTATTATTTGGATAAATTTCTACTGCAAATTATTTGCCCCGTTATCTACTAGATGATACACATACATACACTGCTATGGAAGTGGACTGTTGAAGCTGCTCTGAAGCAGCAGCTGTGTTGTGAGAGCATGGTCTGAAGGCACAGCAAGAACTGGCCCCTGAGGGTCACTGGGCTCTAGTGGGGAATAAAAATGGACAACTGGCATCCAGAGGTGTCTTCCTGCCACAGCAGTCTGGTGGTGTTACCCTCGTTGACAGAGTGATCTATTTTAAAAGTCCAAATTTGACAATGACACTTTCCCACTTAAAATCTCGAAGTTTCTCCTCTGAAATAAAGCATATTATGTATTGCTTGTTCTGGTCCCATCTCACCACCCCGATGTGAAATTTTAGATTAAAAATGATTTTTTTTTTTAAATGCCCTGTCTGACACTGCTTATAGAGGAAGGCTCTTGCCTCTACTTCATTTGACTAACTCCTGAGTCAGTCAGGCCTGACTTCCTCCAAGAAGCCTTCCCCAGCAGCTCCTGTCCCCACATCTGGATTACATAATCATCCTCTCTGCTCCATGAATCTATTTATTTGCTCATGTAAAGAACATTTCTCTATGTTCCAGGCAATGTGATATATGGTTTCTGCTATAGTCTAGTTACATATGAATCTTAATTGTGAACTTGAATGTGATCTAAAAAAAAAGAGTTCTGAGAGCTTTTAATAAAGGGATTTGATTTAGCAGTAAGTGCAGGGTTCCCTTAAAAAATTATGCTTAAGCTGAGGAATGAATGAAGAAAGAGGGAAGGGGAGATTGTAGCAGAGAGAACAAAGTTAAAGGCCTCATCAAAAGAGGAACTGAAAAGCCAGTGCAGTGGAACCCGTGCAGAGAAGAGTTGGAGTGTGTGAGAAAAACAGCTAGAGAAGTAGGCATGGGCCAGAAAAATGAAAGGTCATGGCTATATTAATGATTTTGGCTTAAATCAAGGATGTCTGAATGTGAACTAGACACTTGCTATCAAGGAGTTAATTTTTAAGAGTAATGGTACTGCAGTTATGCTGAAAAAGTTAAGTTTTTAGAGATACATAATGAAATCTCTAGGATTTGCTTCCAAATAATCCGAGAGAGATGGGAAAAGTGGGCCAGAGATGAAACAAGATTGACCATGTGTTGATGGCTGAAAATGGGAGATTGATATATGAGGATTATTTTATTCTAATTTTACACATGCTTGAAATTTCCAGTAACTAAATCAAGAGAAAAAAGGATGTTGGTTTTTATTCTAAGAACAGTGAGAAGATATGAAATGTTCCAAGTAACAGTGTTGGCACAGATTTGATTTTTAGAAAGCTCGTTCTGGCTTCAGATGCAGACATCAGGTTGGAAGGGGACAGAGTGGCTGAGGGATACCATTTTAATAGAATTTTCCAATGGTTCAAGAAAAGAGATGATGGTTGGACTAAAGAGTAGAAATGGAAATAGCAAAAGGATGCAAGAACCATTTCGGACAACTTTAAGGGTGACGGGAGCTGACATTCACTGAGATGGTGATCAATCAAGAGGACGTGTTTGGAGGAAGGAGAGGAAGATCATGGGTTTAGTCTTAGACAAGCTGAGTTGTGGTCGCCTTTCAGACATCTAGTGGAAATTTCAAGGAGGCAGCATGGAGATTCTAGATAAAGCTGATACTAAATTGGGGACCAGTGCCATGCAATAGCTGGTTACTGAAGTGTGACCATCATTATCTTTGCATCGATTAAAGGGAGTTTGATGTGAGAACCCTGGGTTCAGACTTACACCCCTTAGACATTTAACGACCAGGGACAAGGATGTGCTACAAAGGAGATAAAATGATGGGTAGGTGGGGGCGGGGCAAAGGAGGTAGCAATGGTCAGAAAAGAAGAAAAACAATGTGTTGTTACGAAAATCTAGAAGGGAGTGGCCAAGTGTCTCATGTTTCTGAGAGTCTAGAGACAAAAATTGTCCATTTAGTGACATACAAGCTCTGAAAATTAAGTTCGCGAACTCATCCTAGAAAAAGTGCTACACACTTCATTGCTGAGTATCACTACGGTCACCTTCAATGTACTCCCCTTGGGAAGCTATGCACCGATGCCAGCACCTAGTCCACCCTTCAAAGCAATTTTGGAACTCTTTTTCTGGAATGGCCATCAGAGCTATCATTGTATTACCCTTGATGTCCTGAGTGTCATCAAAATGTCTTCCTTGCAATATTTCCTTTATCTTCAGGTAAAGAGAGAAGGCACTGGGGGCCAGATCAGGTGAGTAGGGAGGGTGTTCCAATACAGTTATTTGTTTACTGGCTAAAAACTCCCTCACAGACAGTGCCGTGTGAGCTGGTGCACTGTCGAGACGCAAGAGCCATGAATTGTTGGCGAAAAGTTCAGGTCTTTTAACTTTTTCACGCAGCCTTTTCAGCACTTCCAAATAGTAAACCTGGTTAACTGTCCAGTTGGTACAAATTCATAATGAATTATCCCTCTGATATTAAAAAAAATGTTAACATCGTTGCAACAAGTTTGCAAACTTGTCAGAACTCGTACAGACATTAATTTTTCAATGGTTTAGTGGAGGAATGGGGGCAATGAGAGTCTACTGTGTTGAGAAGTGAATGAGGCTTGAGCAGTCGGAGGGGGCACACTTTTAAGAACTTTGGCTGTGGTTTAAGGGGAGGATGGGGTAGTAGCTGGAAGGTGAGTGTTGCACTTGTTTTTAGGATGGGAAATACTTGAGCATGTTTCAGTGTCAATGGGAAGATCACACTGAGGAGGAACAGTTGCATATAAAGGAGAAAAGCCTTCATTCAGAGTGTGACACTCCTCAGATGACGACAATGGGACTGTCTTCTCTGAGGAAAGGCACCACCTCTAGTGGAGGAAGAAGTGGATGAGTAATGCAAGTGGATTTCCAAGCTGGAAGTGAGCTGAAGGAGTTCCTCTTACACAGTTTCTCTTTCCCACCTCCCCCCATTGAAACTGGACTCTACTAAGAATGAAGGGGAAGCAGGGAGCTGGGGGGCTTGAAAAAAATTGAAGTCTGAATAGCTGAACAAAGTCTGAATTTGGAGGTAGTGAATTTAGAGATAGTTACGTCTAAATTTTTTGTGTGCTCCATCCAACGCTCTGATGCAGTCCCCAAACACTGGAACTGCAAAGCCATCACGTACATCTATCACCGTACTTACTTTTTATCCATTCGTGACCGTCTCTCCCAGTAAACTAGTGGAGAGCAAGTGCTACATTTTAATTGGCTTCATAACCCTAGCTCCAGATTTAGTGCCTACCCCAATGTGGGTTCGCAGATATTTGTCAACTGTCTACGGAATAAAACTTCTGCCTTTATTTGCAGCAAAAGTTAAAGGGAATTCCCCTTAGCTGCTGTGCTTATTTACCTAGGATTAGCCTAAGTGCTTTATATAACTTGTGCTTATTTACCTAGGATTAGCCTAAGTGCTTTATATAACTTTATGTAATTTAAGGCATAAAATAACCCACGGAGGTAGATTATTTTCCAGGTAAAGAAACAGAAGCAGAGATCAAATAACTTCACAAGGTCCCACAGTAAAGTGGGAGAGATAGAATTTGAAGCCTGATAATCTATCAAAAGGCCACTGTATGAATTTGTACCCAATGTCTCTGGAAGAGCAAAAGAATGGATAAACACCTTGCTGGCCTCCGCAATAGAGAAAGAATGGGTAAATACCATGGTGATGGTCAGAACTGTTTAGACTGGGACTACATGAAACTGAAGACCTTGTGCTCGTTCCTAATTCCTTCTAACTAAAAATCTGTGTAATTGCCATTTAGGCAGAAGAAAACTTATGTAATTATTTTAACCAATAAACACTGACTACAAAATCAATAACTAAAAAATTATTCTAATAATGTCATACCACAGATAGGCTGACTAAAAGAACAATCACTTACCTTTAAGGTTTGGATACTTTCTTTATAAAACTATTGTGATGCAGTTATTTCAATAAATGACGTTTTAAAATTTAATTGCATTAATAGTATTAGGTTACCTCTGCTTCCCAGTATATAAAATTGACATTTGAAAAACATGATCAACTTTAATGTCTTAAGGGTGTCAGACAGACAGCCAGATCTGATACTGGGTAAAATATAAGTGAAGAAAAGGAAATAAAGAAATGAATATTCATCTGGCAAGGGATGAAGTGTCTTCCCTTCCTATAGAAAACAATCTAAACCACAGATGCAATGAGGCAAATTTAAAAATTGCGAATCAAAGGAACTTTGTAGAAAGTCAGTACAATCAGTTTATCTGAGAAGTTGCACCACTATTATTGCAAACCTTTACTGAGTGCCACAGAACTCACAGCACTTTCGTAGGATTTACAGAGCTTTGCTAGTAGGCTGACCTTGCCCTTAAGGAGCTTACAATTGAGAGAAAAGATGGAGAACTGCAGATGTGATAGAGCAAAGATTTTATCATAAACGGAAAACACCTACTGCAAAATGAGTGTGAATGGGGAAGGCAAGGGTAGTAGACAGCACTGGATATATTCGGCTTCCTGAAGGAGACAGAATTTGGAAAATTCAAGGGCCAGAGTGGAGCTGAGAAAACCAGGATACAAACAAGACACTTCTTATCTGCTTCTTCCATCTTTCCTTACTCTGCAGGTGGAGCAAACTGCAAAACGAGGAATACAGGGATAGAGGTAACAGGGAAACAAACTTTCCAGTACTTCTTAGCACCTCTGATCATTTGACTCAGACTAGAACAAAGTTATGATACCATTTAGGTACCTTAACAGCAATCATATAACCACACTAAACAGGTTCAAAGGAAAAAAAAAGTAAAAAACCAGTTTCTCTGCACCAATTATGCATTTACATAGGTGGGGCAGCTGGAAGACCACTGTCAGCCTCGAACTACCTGACTCGAGGCTGAATGTAACTTTATGGAGGGAGCACATTGGCAAGTACAAAGGGAAATGATTGGAGATAGAAAATATCCACAATACATGATAGATAACGTTTTACATTAATGAGTTGAACAGGGGGATAACCCCTAAGAAAAAAAGAGAAGCATGATACTATTGCAGGTGAAAAGGCTAGGTTGACTCCGCCCAATTATGAACTAAAATATGGAAGTATTTGTTTTAGAGAAATATTCTCCTCAGCTGAAGCCACGAGTTAGATATTAGCACTGATATCGCAAAAGAGTAAAAAGGTAACTATGTACAAAGGATGGGGGAAAAGCAGCTCACAAGGCTCAAAAATCAGAGAAATGGAGGGAACAAGACACTGAATTACCTGACAGGCAGGAAACTGGAGACTGACAGCATCACAAAGAACATGTAGATTTAAGCGCATCATTAGGCATGTACAGTTGTTCGAATAAAAATAGATGAGGAAATCTTGGGTACAGTTAGAGAACAATGGAATACACTAGCTATACAAACCAGAAGTAAGACATGGTCAGGGAAAGGAGGATTCATGTTTGAAGAAAAACAAAGAAAATATGAATGGAAAAGGTTATAAAAAATTTCTTCACAAAGAATAAGACTGGAATTGGTAGTCTGGAAAAGCTATGTAATCTAGAGTAAGAAGCATATTTTGAGCTGCAAAAGATACAAAATTTGTGAAGAGGCAGAAATTGGGGCAAAAATGTAAGTGGTACAGGAATAATGCAGTCCTATGGTAAGAGGCAATCAGAATGTGTAGGGCAGTATTTATTTTTCTTCACACTCAGCTGCTTTACACACAAAGTAGCAGCTAATGAGTCAATTTTATAAACAGTACAGCTTGAAATGGACATCCTGAACCAAATTTCTCACCTAAAGCGCCTCAATTTAAAAGAACACTCAAAACTAATGCAACTACTAGGAAAAAATATTATCTTAAGGAAAAAATATTAAATTTACCTTTCCTGTACATTGATGTACCAGTTAATATGCAATGTGACATAAAGAGTCCACAGCTGCTTCTGATCACACTGGAATATAAATTTTATAAATTTTCCCTTTTTCATCTCCAATTTAGGAATGAATTCAATTACAGATTACAATTACAATAAAACTATCAATGTGCACTTGATTTTATTTGAAGGCATCTATATGCATAACTTGTTACATTTAAAAAACAATATACTCTTATCAATGCGATTAAAAAGAAAATTATTTTCTCCTTTAAATGTTCAAAATGTCAAGTTGTTAAGGCATGGATTTTTGCTAATATAGTGTTTGGGAATACTGAAACAAATGTCTGGGCAAAATTTTCTCTATTATACTAAATTACTGGCTGGCATCTTATGAATTTTGCCAGAGTAAAATAATTAACCTAAAAAGATATAAAAATTTATCAGATACTCTAGCCTTTAAAATATGGATTCTAATTGTTTTCATACTTATGAGGTGAATAATCCACCAAACTCTGGGAAGTTAGCAATTGGCAACTGCTTTTGATGCAAGCTAAATTGGACTGTTTATTGTTCACCTTCTTAGTATCCACAAAGCATGATTCAATTTGGAAAACTCAGAAAGGTATCAAATACAAGCATGTCTCATTTTATTGCGCTTCGCTTTATTGCACATTGCAGATGTTGCATTTTTTTAACAAACTGAAGGTAAGACCCTCCACCAGCAAAGATTACTACTTGCTGAAGGCTCAGATGGTTTGCATTTCCTAGCAAGAAAATATTCTTAAATTAAGATATGTACATTTTTTAGACACAAGGCTATTGCATACTTAATAGGCTACAGTATAAAACTTTGATATGCAATCTGAAACAAAAAAATTAGTGACTCACTGTATATTTGATTTATTGCGGTGGTCTGGGAAAAAACCCTGCAATCTCTAACGTATGCCTGTAATATTAAATCTTAGACAAGTTTCTGTAACAGTGTTAGTCATTCTTCAAAATTTAGGTAAGAAAAGCCGTGTCAACTTTTTTTGCATTGGTTCCCGAATTTAAATGAGTTTAGTTTTAGAACAGCAACTGGAAGCACAGCTTCCCATTGTATGGAAGCTGAGATCTGGGTCTAATCTGGCCCTTAGTAGCTGTGACCTTGGGCAAGTTACCTCTTGACTCTATCATCTGAAGAGGAGGGTTAGTACAGATCATGCTCTGAAATTCCCGGGCTCCTGTAGATCCCCTACAACTGTATGTATATGCATTTTGAGAGAAGCTGGTCCAGAGTTTTCATTAGACTCTCATAGGTTATTTTTGATCCAAAAATAAATTTGCAACACATTAGGTGATCATTTTGCAAACTGCTCCGATCTATAAACACTGATATTCCCTTCTGATAAGGGGAACTGTAAGAGGACTCCCAAGATTCCCTGCTATACATACCCTTTACAAACCCCTTCCCTCAAGTGGGAGCAGGATTTCTGAATATAACGTGTATCATCCTGGGATGAGGCTACAGTCCTGGGCAAAGAAAAAGGGCTTTTGCAGGTGTAATTAAAGTGCTAATCAGTTTGGCTTTGAGTTAATCAAAAAGGAGCTTATCCCTGGTGGGCCTGACTTAATCAGGTGGGCCCTTTGAAGGAGGGCTTACTGTGGTCTCTGAGATCAGATTCTCCAGCAGGCCACGAAGACACAAGATGCCATGAGTTCTCCAGCTGTAAGGAAAAGGCTTCTGCCATGGGCGCATGAAGTGGACCTTGGCTTCAGACAAGGCTCTGGCTCTGGCTGAAAGCCTGACTGCAGTCTGATGAGACCCTGAGCACGGGACCTAGCTAAGCTGCGCTTGGACTCCTGACTCACAGAAACTATGAACTAAATTTGTTATTTTAAGCCATAACTTTGTGGTAATTTGTTGAACAGCAACAGAAAAACACATTATGTCTTTAAAGTCAAAGCTTAATTTCTTTTTTTTTTTTGAAGGAACTGAGGCAATGGAGAATCCAAATAGGGTGCTCCACAAATTACAGTAATGTTACAATAAACCCAGTCATTTTGCAAAGAAACAAACAAAAATCTATGAATTGCAGTCTTGAAGTAAGCCTAAATCAAATGTTAAAAAAAATCTTCCATATGTATTTTTAATGATTATCAATAGCTTCAATTATAGGAATGCTCTGGGTTTGATTCAGAGTAATGCAGAAAGTACCAAATCCATCATGACACACAATAGAAAGGAAATAAACTTTAAAGGTATCTTTTAGACTAAAGCTCCTCATACACCTGTAATGTAACATTATTTTTGTAGCACTTGGGAAGGACTCAGTGCTCCAAAAGGCAGTTCAAGACATGGGAAGCCATGAACATTAAGCTTACTAAAGGCTTATTATTCGATTTTCCCCCTCATCACAAATAATGCTCTATGTTAAAAATGAATCAGTTTCCTAGATCACTGGAGAATAAAACAAGAGTTGTGTTCAAATCACCTGTGGTGAACTGTTAATTGTGCTGAAACAACCCTCAGACACAGAAAAGTCCTAGAATTCTATTAGAATATTAGTATCCTGTAAGAGGCCATGGGTAGAAATGAAATATTTAGAGTATCAAGTAACTTGTACTCAGAGATGTTAAAATCATCTACAACTAGTATGTATATAAGGATAACTACTCTATAAAATCATTTGGCCTCCAATAACCGCATTAGGTTACTTTGAACCAAGTTTTTGTTTACTAAGAAACATGAATCACACAAAGTATTGTTCCGTTCATCTTGTGGTTAACCTAAGCCTTCAATAAAAACTGTCCTTTTGTGCAATCTATCACTTGGAGCCATCTTGAAGTTATAGTAATACTTAAGATATGGCTCAATTTATCTCTCCCAGTCCACTTTGCTGGAAGAATGAACAGCCAAAACCTTGGTTTGGACAAGGAGAGAGCAGAAGCATAGATGGTGCCACCTGAACAAATTCAATGGGTTAAAATATTACTATATCCATACTGAAATTATAGAATTTAAGAAATATCTTCTTCTGTTATGTTGGTTCTAGGTCAAAAGCTTGAGACAAGCTAATATAATCCATTGAATTATATTCTACATTTATATATATAAAAATCCACACAGCACGCACACACATCCCATGTAAAATGTTTCTTTAAGTTTTAATGTTTATTTCCCCAAGACAGCCTAGCCTGCACTCTACTTGAATAAATTTTACAAGCTAGTTTTCTGCTGCTTCTAGTTTTAAACTTTAACCATGTTTCTGATGACAAGGAATGCTGCAAAAATACTCTAGTTCAACAAAGAGTTATGATCACAAAATAATTTTTATCCATTCTACAGTGTTTCAGAATTACCAGTTGATTTTAAACACAAAGTAGATATAGATGCTAATGGTGGCTAATCTGGTATGTTTCTTATAGCAAACTGTTGTTCATGCAACACTTGTGCTCAAAGGGGAAGGCACAGGATTTCCTACAATGAGCCACCTTATAAAGAGTTCTTTTTGTACAAATTAATTTATGTCACATTTAATTTAGTGTGCATAACCTCAAAACTGAGGCATTATTCCAATTTATAAAAACCACTTGCATAACTTTTATGCAAGTTTTAAAAATACAAACTTTTCTCCCTAAAGTGGCTCAAAATAGATTGTTCATGGCTGCCTACATCTAAGATAAAAAGATTCTAAAACAATTGAACAGATTAGGCATATTATTAAAGGTGTTCAAACCATTACTTGATTTGTACATCTATTCAAACCTCTTCATCGGTCTTTATTCAGCAGTACATATGCACCAAATTCCATTTTAGAAGTTTCCATATCATTTTCATAGAAAACAAAGTTTGAAAACAAATAACATTTAAGCACAGCACGGTATTCTACCACAACTGAAACTTTTTTCTTCTTCTTCTTTACAGGACTCAACAAAATCTAAAAATGAACTATGCTGCAGATTTACCTCATGCAAAGATCTTTATGTTATCTCTGAAAATGAAAAGGATGGCTTTTTAAAGTACATTTTACTGTTTTATACTATTATGGCAACTTGTGTACTGCAACACAGTCTATTCTGAGGGAAATTTATGATTTTTTTTTCCATGCAAAAATCTACACAAATTAGTTTTGATGATATGGAAAGCTTTTCATAGCATCAAACATTCATCTGGTGCAAATGCACAGGGAAACCTTCCTGAAATTTTCTGACTTGAGAAGCAACTAAAAAGCCATTCTAGGTAAAGTTAAAAAAAAAAGAACAAAACAAAAAACAAAAAACTGAAAAGAGAAAAAAGAAGGGGGGGAGGTGGAAGAAGGGAAAGAGGAATAGAAAACACAGGCTGCAGAGTAAACCAATGTCTGCTGCTAAACCGGTCTTTGTTTTCATGTCCAGTGTACATTAACACTTATGATCTCGTTTTGATGATTTATTAGGTTTGTTATCAGCCCCCTGAAGGCGAATCAAGCTTGCATGCGTTCACATACAGCACCACAACCATACCTCTCGTACACAGTCACTCCAGTGCTAGGAGTCTGCTTCATGAGTGAAGAGCCCTAGATTTGAAAGATGAACCTGGCTCTCTATCACTGAGCCAGACATTCATTCAACACTGTCCATTCACACACTGCTTCATAGCAAGGCCTGGGCTCATTTTCCTTTGACTTATATGGGCATCCTATTCTCTTTTATGCTTACAAGGCTTGAAGATGATGGTACTGCATTTTCCCCTCAATTAACATAAAGTCAATGTGTCTTCTCAGGCACTGAAGATCTGTGACCTGTAGCCCTTTTTACTTTGAACAACCTAAATAAGCATTCATGTAAGGTTTTCATTACATTTTGCCACTCATTCTCACTCGCACCCACTCGCCATCTTGACCTCATTTGGGCATTTTCTGTGATTCCAAATGAAATCTTCACATTTTCTTTCCCGATTTAATGCAGCAGCAGATCCCATGAGCCAAGCTTGATGGATCAAACCTTTTTATATATATGTATATATATATATATATCTCAGTGCTGCATTGTACCTAACTTCCACAACATCTTTCTAAAACTGGAACCCTTCTGTTGGTACATTGGCAGATGAATTGAAACCAAATGTTCCACCTTGTATTGCCTCTGGAACAAGGCTAGGATCTTCATCAATCTAAGGGGGGAAAAGAGATGATTAGTTTTAAATTATAAATAAATAGCATTATAGCAATACTCCCATTTTCCCTAAGAAAAGTATGAGAGATGACGAGTGTCAACATTGTCCTACCATCGCTTTAGAAAGCTAAAACATTTTGTACAGGCTTTTTCTTAAGGATGGCAAAATGAGAGGAAACTTAAGATAATATGGGTATCTTCCAAAAGAACTAGAAGTATTAAATTGGAGATGGACCTATATCTCAAACTGAGAGAATACTCATTATTTCCCTTGTACCTAGGCAAACAGATAAAGTTGATGACATTGAAAAATTAACGACACAACTTTTAAAGTGAAATCTTTGATTAATTTCTAAATAGCTATTAGAGACAAATGATATTTGGGCTTAAAATAGTAAAATAATAGCTCTGCTAATAATGCATAAATAATATTCTATGTCTTTTATATCTAAAGGTTCTTTTCTGAAATACCACAAAATTATAAGCCTATAATGTAGTTCCTATAAATATGCACATCATCTGAGTTATTCTTTTTACAATGTAAGAGAGTAACAAAGAACTGCGTACTGAGGTGTTAGAAATCATAAGGCCCAGCGTATATCTACAATTGCAAATTAACACTTCCAAAAATCCAACTTTAAAGACACGTGATAAAAGCTAACCTTAAAAGAATATGCTTTTCCTGGATTTTATTTATTTACCTGGCATTATATTCTAAATAGGACTTGATCTAAAGGACTTGACATCTAAATAGCTTGATCATCTGTAAGTCAAGAGTGTATAATTTTCTTTTCTAGTATAGTCGTGTGCCCTGTAACAACTGGGGTATGTTGAGAAATCTGTTGCTTGGTGACTTCATTGTTGTGCGAACATCAGAGTGCACTTTCACAAACCTAGACGTATAGCCTACTATTGTAATTGTATGGGCTATACTTTTATATGATGAAGTGCCTTAGGTTTGTTTATACCAGCATTACGACAAACATATGAGTAATGCACTGAGGCACGATGTTAGGAGGGCTTTGTTGTCACTAGGGAACAGGAAATTTTCAGCTCCACCATTATAATCTTAGGGGACCAGTGTTGTATATGCGGTCCATTGTAGACTGAAAGGTCATTCTGTGGTGTGTGACTGATACTGTCTTTGTCAGGTTAATGTTCGAACAACAGATGTTTAACAAAATGTTTAATAATATTCCATTCTTTTCTGATAATGTGGCAAAGTTTGTGGTATAAGTCTTATTCTTTAAAAAGTTGAGTAAAACATTCAGGAAAGTCATGGGTGACTCTATCTAATCATTATCATTTTCTAAGGAACAACTGCTTTTAGATTTATCTTTCCAAAGAGACAATACTAAAAATAAGTTAATACTTTAATTTCAACTACCACATACTGACAATCTGTAGATATTTTTGTATACTACACTTTACATTACATAGTAACTTATCGTTCTTCATGATTTATTATTTTCGTTTCATCTACCTAGCTTCATGTCTGTTTCTGGTCACCAGCTAAAAACAACAGTGAGAATATAATCAGATATGGATTAACTAATTGTCATAAAGGATTTATTATAGGATATACTAGTATCACTATTTTGTTTATAAACACGTTTTGCTATTAACAGTATAAAATATGAGAACTATAAAGACATCAAGTGAAAAATAAAGCCTGACTTATCCAGTGTTAAAAAAATATCCTTAACTTTTTTGCGATTATAGTACTACTTTTTCATGCCCTGAGGAACTTCAAAATATTGAAATAATTGTGTTTCTGAAATAAGTGACATTATTGTCATATACCTATTTAATTCCATTCCCCCCCCCAAAAAAAATATATATATACATGTCCTAGCTTACTATATTATTTTATCCAGACTTATGTTTATACATAAAACTAAGAAAACTACAAAGGTATTAAATACATCATCTGAAGAGAAGAACTGATCAATGATCTCATAGGCCAATTTGTAGATGTCTTCGTTTTCATGATTTTGAAGTTGTTCAATTTTCTCCAGTCCTGCAAGAGATTTTATGAAGTAAAACAATGGTAATATTTAAAAAGCTGTGACAAAAAAGTTACAATAATCTTGGGACCACATAATACAATTTTTGGATTGCAAATCTACAAGTTTTTGGAATCTATTTTAAAGGTGAATCTTAAAAATAAAAAGATTTTATGCACAAAGACATAGCATATTTATCTTAAAAATTAACAACCTGAGTGTTTAAATGCATAAAAATGATTAAGCAATGGGACATTGATCTATTCAGCAGAATACTATATAACCAATGTCTATAAGAAGCAGTAACATATAAAATTGCTCTTCTTTGTTAAAAGCAGATTCTTTCTACTTTCTAGCATCTGCCAAATTTTTCTAGTAAGCATGTATAAAAATTTTTTTAACTACTGGTGATTAATAAATATTAAGACATCCGTTACGTACAATGTAAAACGATCAAGATCACAGAATTTCAGGGGAAAATGGACTTTTCCCCGTAAATATTAATGAGTTTATTAATCATAGGCAGAAATACTAAAAATATATAAACTTAACTTGTTGCTATGCAAATTAGATATTGTTTTGCTTTTTAGGAAGAATAATTTTAAGGTCTCTGAAATAAAGTGAAATTGCCCTTTCATGAGTGTTCCTCTATCCCTTATATGGCGAAGGTTATTTGGGGTTCATTTCTCACTCTATACATTCTCCTTACGGGGCTCCTCCATTAAAAAATTAGCTACTAATATAGACTGAGGACTTGCACATTTACAGCTTCAGTTCTTTTTTGAGCTTCAGATGCATCAATTTAAATGCCTGCATGTTACTTCCCGAGAACGTTTCACAGGTACTTAAAATTTGAACTGTCTAAAACACAATGTGTTATTTGTCTTTACTCATTTAAACTGTTTGTTCTGCTATATGCTTCTTTGGTAATAACAACAGCTTGAAATCTGAGAGAAAGCCTAAGTTCCCCTTTCCCTTGATACTCTACCATCAAATCTCAAAAATCTCTAAGTCTATCCATTTCTTGAAGCTTAAGATCTCCCCTTTGTCTCTATTATCACTGCCTTTATTTATTATGACCCAACCACTACATACTTTTCTAACTAGTTTCCTGCTTCCTGTCTCTAGTGTCCCATTCCTCTGATATCCATGCTCCATCTAAACATACTAATGGCTTACCATGTAAAATCTTCCAGTGGATTGTCATACCCTATGGCAGAATACATTGGGGAGCCTATGAAATACTGATTTCTGGGCCTCACTTCTAGTGAGGTAGGCAATGCTCAAGATCTATATTTTAATTTTAATACATAAAATTTTAATAATGAAATGTTCACATGGTAAAAAAAGGTAGTAAAATATTTTTAAGTATGCTTAATTTTTCTGGTACTCACTTCCTAATTAGTTCCCTAATACTATTCCCCATCTTCTGTTCCTAACTTAATAGTTATGAATTATTTTTTTGTTATTCTATTTGACATTTAATAACTTTAAAAATACTTATTTCTAATTCATTTTCAAGCCTCCAAACTCCTCCACTAAGTAAGTTGAAGATGTAGTTCTACTCTTATCGTTACCTCTCCTTTCATTTATTTCTCAACTTCTGTCAGAAATACCTTTAATTTTATGCTTATCCAAGTTAATAACATTTACATTTTGTTCCACAGCCACATTTGAGACTTCCATGTTATGTGTACTTGTTAATTCTAAGAGCTGGAAGCTAAGTTTGAAAGGTAATGCTGTTTACATTCCAGGTGGCTCTGGTTCACAGCCAGATTTGGGACCTACTGCCCTGTAAAATATCTGCTGTGCTACCAAGCTTGTAAGACTGCAGGGGCCTGCTTATTGGCTATATTTCAAGCCTCATCTTTTGGCAGTTTCTACCCCATACTTTGTGATTCAGCAACACTGAACTAACTTATAATTTGCTGAATGCTATTTCTCTCCTCAGACTTTGCTCATGGTGTTATCTCTGCCTGGAACACCTTTCATCCCTTTTTACTTTATTAGTCCTTATTCATCTCTCAAAATCCAGCTCAGGTGTCACTTCCTGCTTCTTCCAGGATAGATTAGGTATTTCATTTTGTTGTATATTTCTAGCAGGGTAATTAGCACATTAAATCAGTTCATATTTATGTCCATGACTAGACTACATGCCTTGAGGGCAAGAAGTGTGTCTTGTTCACCATGTCATCCAAGAACCTTAGTACAGTGCCTGTTCAATATATGGCAGCATTTCAGTTACCTAAGCATATGCCAAGAAACAGAGCAGGACTGTAATTATACAACACAGTATTTACTTTATTCTGTTACTCGATTATCTAAGACAGAAAAATAGAGTGCTATATTAGTCAGAAAATAAAAGTAGTTTCAAAAAGAATATTAAAATGTTTAATAATATCTTATGATAAACTTACCTCCACATTCTTCTATAAGATTGGCTATGGTTTCTGCCTCATCTTCAGCCATTTTTAATATATTACTTAGTCCATCAAGTACTACTTGTACAACTTGTGCATCTTTTACAGTCAGCAAGTTGCAAAAAGGTGGAATAACATTTTGTTGGATTAGGTAGGCCACCTGAAAAATAAAAACACCATGATACATAATAAACATTAAGTGAACTTTGTGTACCATATTATCTCACTAGAATAATTATGACTTTAAAATTTTGAGCATGGAAACATGACCTCATTTCTCTTATGTTACGTTAGACTACATTAATCTAACCTTCATTTCCTTTTCATATAGTAAGTTTATTTTTCTTCAACTCAGAATAAAAAATAAAGTGAAAATGAAGGGATCACTCAAATTCATATGAAACATTTCTTTGCCATAGGAGCACTTTTTCCAAAAAATCCTTTCCCTTTTATTATTAATAAATTAAAAAGTCAGTTAAAAGGCTGCATACATATATTTTTTTAATTATGTAACTGTTCAAAGTGAGAGCATTCAACTGACTCTTTACTGTAACATTTAGCACTCTCCTACACCTGGCTACCTTCAATTCACTATTCTGTTGGTTCTGTAATATTTTCATAATATTTTTCTATTTTCTAGGTTATTATTTTTCATGTATTATATTATATTCTGCTCTGTATTCCTCTGTAAGTAGATCAATGCTCACCATCAGTCTATAGCTTATTTGTAACAATTATCACTTTATTGTTTATCAGCTCCAAATTTGCCCTTTTTAACTACCTATGAAACATATTTTGGACCTCTAAAACTCATTTTCTTTTGCCAATTGGCACAATGTTAAGCTCTGTCACCTGCACAACTCTGAGAGTGAGTGCCTCTTTAAATTTTATGTACTACGCACCTCATACTCTTCACTCTAGTTCCTACTCCCAGCCTTTCAGTTGAATTTAAGTTCCTACCAAGCGGCTGGTAAATTTTTGTTGTTCACTTGTTAGGAGAATCTGTGAGGCAGCTTTATTCTGCACAATTCACCTAAAAAGTCTGTTTTTTTTTTTTTTTTTTAAATACTGTTAAAAACCAAAAAAACAACCCTAACTATAAGTGCTTCGATCTTATGATAGATTAGAAAAATTTTAAAGTCCAAGTTGAAAAGAGAACATTTACCATTTATGAAATATAACAAAAGGAAGTTAAGGTGACACTTTTATATGGGAAAAAAAAAAAAAAATCACAGAATGTCTGTTATCTTGCTATTATTTTAAATGATTTACTGAAATCTAAACCTTAAATTATCTGTACTGTTATTTTATCAGTTTTGAGAAATAAATAAGAGCTGAACTTACTTGATCTTTCCTTCCACTAATTGTTAAGTTACTTATGGCCCAAGCAGCTTCTTTCTGAGTGCCAAAATCCCCCTGTAAAAGCAAAGCAAAGGATACCAACTGCAATATAAACTGTAAAAATGTTTTCTGAAATGATTTTTCAACTGCTTATTTCCCCTGGTTTACTTCTAGCCTTTCTATATACACACATGATTTTTATTTATTAAGCTAAGCCTTTGGACCCAATTTACCCTAAACAAATGGAGACTTATTTTTGTAAACTATGCTGGCAACAAACTTACTTGATATGTATTACTGACTTGATATATATTAATCTAATATTAGATTAAATGAAGTCAAAGATTAAGTCAAAAAAATATGGGAACATGTACAATTCCACTATTTTAATCAAAGAAATGTCAAGTTAAAATAAAGCATCCTATCAAATATATGGTGATGGAAGGAGAACTGACTCTGGGTGGTGAACACACAATGGGATTTATAGATGATGTAATACAGAATTGTACACCTGAAATCTATGTAATTTTACTAACAATTGTCACCCCAATAAATTAAAAAAAAAAAGGAAAAAGAAAAAAATAAAGTATCCTTTTAAACATGTAAGTTTTTAAAATGATAATGACCACCATTAATAAGAGTATGATAAAAACAGTATCCTCACATACTGCCTTTCAAATACAAATTGAAAAATATATTTAAAAATCATTTAAAAAGTCTTATGTGTGATTTAATAATCTCACCTGGGAGAATTTACCAAAAAAATAATTTAAAACAAAGTAATATTATTTATCTATCTATGTCTTAGCAGCACATAGTAGTTAAAAAGTAAAAGCAACTAAAATTCTCAACAGAGGTATAACTAATTACAGTAAATTTACTGAATGAAACAACCAGTTATTAAATATTAAGAAGGCTAACAACCTGAAAAAATGCTGATGATGTATTAAGAAAAAAACATGTAAATAAGGGGAATGAAAATTAAAACTGCAGATAAATAATATCTACTCTTATGTATCCGATTGATCAAATCCAAGTATCTGTCAGTAAGACTGGCAGGAGTACAAAATGGCACAACTCTTATAGAGGGTATCATACAGCAAAATTTATATATGTGACTACCAAATATAATCTGGCAAAAAACATGGAAAAAACTTACAAACTATTCTTTGAAGGACTATTTAACAGCAAAACACAAGAAGCAACTCAAATATCATAAAATAATTGATTGAATATATTATAGTACACACACCCATAGAGTGAAGCAGTATGTAGCTATAACAGGAATAAGAAAACTCTCTATATAACGTTATGGGCATGATCTCCAGGATGTATTTTTTTAAAGTATTTTTTAAAAAAGCAGTGCAAGAAGAATATATGGTAGGCTACCTTTAGTGTAAGGAAGGATGGGAATAGGTATGTACATTACATAGGCATTTGCTTATATTTAAAAAAGAAACACTGGAAAAATAAACCAAAAACGAATACAAATGATTATCTGTAAAGGAAAGGCGAGAATAGGGAGAAATAGAAATGTAAGTTAGACCTTTGTGTATATAGCTAAAACAAGGTACATAATTTTTTTACTTGGTAACCATACAAATGCTTTATATAAGCAGAAACAAAATTAAAAAAAAAAAAAAAAAGCTAAAGTAATTTCACAAAATAAAAGAACAAACAGAAACAAATAACCTAACTGCATATCAAATTGGTGACTTAACCACACATACAGGAATTATTTCAAGTGATACATTATTTTTAAGTACATCATTGATGGAACATATTCTAAAGACAAAAACCCTTAAGGAAATCTCAAAAATGGAGTAGTAATGTTACTGGCAATGTGGTATTGTTATTTTGATAGATTTTACATATCTCAATATAGACTCAATTTTTCTAGGAAGATTTCCAGTATTAAGAGAAAAGCGATGAAAATATAAAATCAAAGAAGTGAAAATAAAAACATTGTTATCTTAAATAGCTCATAATATCTGATAGCTTCCTTTTAGTCATGATTTGTTTATAGTGAATTCTCATGTTCACATTACAATATATTTTTCACTTTCTAAAAAAAAAAATACATTATCACCTATTTTCTTCACTCAGGCCTAGAAACAACGACAACTTTGTAGCAAAGATCATCCTTAGTACTTGAACTATGATCCTGAAATACCATTCGCTACAAAAAGGAACCAGGACACCCGGGAGAAATAGTTCATTCAAGGTCTAGGTCAGACACAATACAAGATAAGACTGGCAATCATGTCATATCCAAAAGGCAGGAAGCTCTCAAAAACTAAGATTGATATGAACACAGTCTTCAAAAAAAGAAGTTCCCATTGGTCAGGGAACAACCTGAGTGTCAGAAAGAACTACAAGGGGACTAAATTTCACAAAAAATATAACAATGACACTAAAAACTCCACCCTAGTCTCCTTTTGAGGTTAAGGAACCACGTCATTCTAAAAATTGTATGATAATGAGCAAGAATCAAGCATTCATCTTGCCTTTCCTATATGAAACACGTTTCTGTACAAGCCAGTAACAGATAAGGAAAAGCTCTTTATTGAAGAATAATGGCTGATACATAAAGAATGACAGAATTAGAAGGTCACAGTTCCTAGTTAAAATAGGGGATCCAGGCAATGATCATCACTGACTGCCTAAAAACCCTTAGGTGAAGGATTAATGGGTAATTTTATAATAATCAGCTAGAGGAGGCTGAGAACACCTGAGTTCACTCATCAATCTTAGTATCACTAGATGCAGGACAAACAGGTAGTTCGCGTCTCCTGATTTGAATCATTAGGAAGTACAAAGCAGTGCTTAAGTATTCTTGCCTAAAAAACTAAGCCTGATCTACCAGTTTACAGGAAAAGTAGCTTCTCCTACTACCAGTTTGTAGAAAACAAGGAGATAAGAGAGATACCATCTCTTTAATTACAATTAATGTTCAGAAAAGACCCTCATGCTGTGATTGTGACATTTTAAATTGTCTCTTTCCCAAATGTTAACGTAAACATGAGATATGACGTGGCATAAGATTAAATAGCACACTTACTTGCTGTTTGATCTTGGGCAATTTATTTGTCTATACTATGGTTTTCTTCATCTGTCAAATGGGGATAATTCTTAACTTCACAGAATTACAGTATTAAATGAGGTAATATATTTAAAGTGCTTAGAACAATATTTAAGCATGTATAATCAGTAGTAATAATATGAATGTTTAATAAATCCCAGGATAATGGTAATTGTGGTAAAAGAAATGATAGAGAAGAAGGGCCAGGAGTTCCTAAAAACAAATGTTTCTTGTATATAAATACTGCTTTGAAAGTTTTAATATCAATACCATTTTGCTGCAGTGTTCATGCGAACTGCATAGGTTCTAATTAAGTAAACAGAAAAGTATACATTCACATAATTTGTTAATTTTAAATCCCTGCACTCTTACTCAGATAAATACAAGATAATTTTCTTACCTTATCCAAAAGGTGTATTATCATTGGGACAAGATTGGCATCAATTACTGCCTGAACCTGCTGCTGATTTCCTGCAGTGATGTTAGATAGGAACCACACTGCTTCCTGTAGAACAAGACCCCTTCAATATTTCTCATTAAAAAATAAAAGCTGCATATGAACTAAGAAAAAATACATTCACTACAATGTCCAAATGATTTTATTATGGAATGAGTTCCATAATAAAAATTTTAAGAATCTCAACTCCTCTATTCCCTTTTCATATTTTCTTTGGACAAATTGCTAATGGCCCTAATCCAAGTCATAATGAATGAACCCTTCTAGAAAATTCTTGAAAGCAATTTCCCAAACACTAAGACTCAAAAGAAGCTTGGCTAAACAATACTAAGGAATCAATGAGCTGTAATACAAATACAAATTCTAAAACTACTGTAAATAAAATTTAGCATCCCCCTCACATTAATGTGCTTTATTCTCTATTCTATTCTGATCAAGAGTCATAGCCAAAGTAGACAAATCTCAATTTTCTAAGATAACTGAGACATGAAAAATGAAATAGTGGGTTGTTTTAATCCACTTATTTGTAATAGTTATTCCCTGGTCTAGCTTAATGATCTTTTTATGGTACCTTTTTCACTACAATGGTGCTACTTTTGCCAAGATGTTTACAAGTTTTTTACAAGTTTCATAGATAATAAATGCACACTGAAACTACCGTTAGCATGAAACAGGCAAAATCTCTATTTAATATCCTATGTAGGACACTACTGTAATTTATCAAATGTAAAAACTTATCTATTTACTAAAGGGAAACATTTTTTTTTCTATTTTAAGAAACTAGTAAACAAGTTTTACTCCAAAAACTTAGTATTAGTGTGCAGTAGGCTCTTTTGGATCAGACCACGGGACCATGTTTAATGAACCCGTTAGAGATTTTAGGGTGCTAGGCTACTTAGGTGAGCTGTTCTTGGGTTATAATCATCGGCAGTGTTGTAATCACCAACCCATGTATTTCTACAACAGCCTCAGATGCACTCCAATATCAGCATCACCATTCAGGGCCCCCTTTCCGTAGCCTCCATGAGCATGCACACGCACACCCCCCCCACCCCCGACACACACTCTCTCTATTAAGTAGCTATAAAATATTAAACCTAGATTATTTAACTTACATATTAAAAATTTCCAATCTTACATTCAACACCCAATTATCTCTATTTCATCATTTCCAAGAGAGCCAAAATTGCACTGTTTATAATTGTTTTATTTATGGAAAATCATATACTATACTACCTACCCATGTTACAAAGAGTAAAATATTTTATCTTCTCATGTCTAATGACAGTTTATATTAATAATCAATATTATAGACAGTTGAGTCCCTAACTTTAAAAATGAAAACTGCTGCTATTTTATATGCTATTCATTAAATAGTATTTAAAAATACTTACTTTATTAATTTTCTCTTTGGGATGTGTCAGAAGTGCTGGGAAATGTGACAGAGCATCACAGTTCAAAACTACTTGCGTTTGCTCATCGGTTCCAGTAACAATGTTGCCCACAGCTCGAAGTGCAGCAGTCTGAAGCATAAAAAGATTTAATGAGATGTTTGTTGTTCTATGTGAAATATTCCTTCTTATCACAGAGGTATGTTAGGCAGGTTATGAACGATACATTCATTCACTTATGCCAACCTAACCTTTTTGAACAAGTTGTGTCAGACATTGATTTACGAACAGAAGAGTCAACAGGACAGACACAAATTCCAGCTCTTATGAAGCATACATTATTGCAGAAGTCAGTCAATAAACAAATAAGAAGGATAATTTTATATCCTAATTATGGCCATAAAGAAAATAAGGTAGTATTTCAATTTTAGATTGCGTTTCAGTAAGTTAACAACAAAAACACAGTGGCTTTTTGTAGGACAGCAGGACCCTGCTTTATATATAAGTTTTTACTATCATATGAATTTGAATTATTTTTCTTTAGTTGTATTAGATTATTTTCTGTTAAGTTAAAGATTTTTGTTTTTTGGCTAACTTTTCCTTCTCCAAGACAAACCCAGGGTTTTATTTTTTAATTGAGATATAATTCAAGTAACATAAAATTCATCTTTTCAAAGTGCACAATTCAGAGGTTCTTAGTAATATTCAAAGTTGTGCAACCATAACTAGTATGTAATTCCAGAACATTTTCATCAGCCCAAGAAAGCATATCTCTACCCACTAGCAGTAACTCCCATCGCCCTCACCCCCAGGTTGCTGGCAACCATTATGCCTGTCCCTGTGGATTTGCCTATTCTGGATATTTCATATAATTGGAATAAAACACAGCAGGTGCCTTTTTGTGTTTCACTTCTTTCACTAACATAATGCTTTCAAGGTCCATCTGCATTGTAGCCACATATTAGTACTTCACTCCTTCTTGTGGCCAAATAATATTCCATTGTATGAACAGACCTCATTTTATTTAACCATTCATTAGTTGATGAACATCTGGATTGTTTCCACTTTTTGGCTATTAAGCATAATACTGCCTTAAACATTTGTATGCCAGTTGTTTTATGAACATATATTTTGTTCTCTTGGGTATATACATGAGAGTGAAATCGCTGGGTCATATATCCTTTTTTAAATCATTAGTTTCAGGCATACAACACAGTGATTAGACATTTACGCCCCTCACAGAGTGAAATCCCCACCAAGGCTACTACCCCTCTGACATCATACATAACAATTACAGTACCACTGACTATATTCCCTATGCTTATGTCTAACTTTTTGAGGTATTGTCAAACTATATTCCAAAGAGCCTGTACCATTTTACATTCCCAATAGCAGTGTTTGAGGATTTCACTTTCCCTACATCCTTGCCAACAGCTGTTACTGTCCTTTTGATTACAGCCATCCTGGTGGGTATGAAGTGGTGTCTCAATGAGGTTTTGATTTGCACATCCTTAATGACTAATGATGTGGAGCACCTTCTTATGTGCTGACTGACCATTTGTATGTTTTCTTTGGAAAACTATTTAAATCTTTTGTCCATTTCTAAATTGGGTGATTTGTCTTATTGTTGAGGTGAATACAATGTATTTTGGATACAAGTCCCTTTTCAGATATACGAGTGTATGATTTGCAAATATTCTCTCCTATTCTGAAGCACGTCTTTTCAATTTCTTGATAAGTCTTTAGAAGCACAAGTTTTAAATTTTGGTGAAGTCCAATTTACCTATTTTTTTCCTTCGTTGCTTGCTGTGTCGTATCTACGAAACTACTGCTTAATCCAAGGTCATAAAGATTTACTCCTATATTTTCTTCTAAGAAGTTTGTACTTTTAGCTCTTATGGATGTTTGGTCCATTTTAAGCTATTTTTTAAAATATCATGTGAAGTAAAGGTCCAACTTCCTTCTTTTACATGTGGATATCCAGCAGTCTCAGCACCATTTGTTGTATCACAATTTATTGAAAAGACTTTTCTCTGCTCATTGAATTTTCTTGGTACCCTTGTTGAAAATCAATTGATCATAAATGTATGGGCTTATTTTTTGGACTCTTGATTCATTTATATGCCTACCTTTATGCCAGAACCCCAAAGTCTTGTTTAGCTTTGTAGTTAAGTTTTGAAAATGAGACATTCCCAAACTTTGTTCTTTTTCAAGACTGTTTTGGGTATTTCTGGGCGCCTTGTATTTCTATAGGATTTTACAATTAGCTTGTAAGTTTCTGCCAAAAGGCACCTAGGATTTTAATAAAAATTGCATTCAGTTTGTCGATAAATTTGGGGAGCATTGCCATTCTAACAATACTAAGTCTTCCAAACCATGAACACAGATGTCTTTCCACTTATTTAGGTCTTCTTTAATTTCTTTCAAAAATATTTGGTACAGACCCAGCGTCTTTAACGAATAAATTTAAAAGGGGAAAGAAAAAAAAAAGTTGTAGAGTAATAGAAACATAAAAACATTGCTGCCAAATGCAATGTGTTGACTTAGTTTGGATATTGATTTGGTTAACTGTGAAAACTTAATCAGTAAAATCTGGATACTGACTGCATTTTAATATTAAGATTTTTAAAAGTGCTCTAATGGTATTGTAGTTATGTTAAAAAAAAAACACACACAAAAAACCCCCTTACTTTTAGAGATGCAAGCTGGATAAAATGATATGATATCTGGGACTTGTGTCAAAATAATTTGGCGGGGAGTGAGTAGAGAGGAAACCCAGGTGGAGGTTCATTACACTATTCTTTCTATTTCCTTAATTACGGCAGCATAAAAGTTGAAAACGTTTTTTAAAATCTCTATTAGTTACCAGGTAAAGTATAGAACAGTAACTTTCCTTGGGAGCTGGCTAAAGAATAATTCCAAGCCCTATTTTCTCAATGAAGTCCAGTATTAAAACTGAAGATATACTCTGAAAAAAACAAAATACAAACCAAAAACCTGTATCAACAAATAGGCATCACAATTAAGAAATGCAAACTTAATGATAAATATCTAGTATGAATACTTAAAATAAGCCACAAATACCCCTAAATGATAAACTACTCTATAAATCATTGTTTCTGAATTTAACTAAGTATACCTCTTTCTTTAAAGTGCTTTAAATTTTAAGGCAGTGGGGTCTCCAATCTTACTGTACATGAATATCACACGAAGAGCTTTTTACAGCCCAGGCTTCTAGGAAATATCACATTTACTAAAACAGAATCTCTAGGGGTTGAGCAAGGGAAATATAAAATTCTTTTTTTCTTTAAATGTCATGGCTGATTTTAATGTCCAGGCAAGGTTGAGAAATAGATGATCAGGCTTCCAGTTCTCCTTATGCCATTACTGTATGTTATAAACTCGCAGTCATTATAAGATTAAAGCATACTATTTACCTCAGAAGGGTAGGGAGAACTTGCTGCACTGCATCTCCTTTATCACTGTAGTTTGACAGTTACTGCTTATAATATTTTAGTAAACTTCTCACCCTCTCTTTTTTGGCTCTTCCTAGATGCAGGTTCTTTGGAATAAACCAAAGAACCAAAAATATCTTTTGGATATGTGGAAGGATTTAAAAAACAAAAGAACAAAACAAAATTAAACAAAAATATTTTAAATAATTGACTGGAAATAATTTAAGAAGCCCCTAAGCAGCATATTTAAGTACAAAGCTTTTATCACAGTGCCACTAAAACTAAGTATTAACTAAACTTGTCAGGTGCAGTGGAGGAGAGTAAAAAAGGACAGCCGGGAGGGAAAAAAACAGGAGTAGGAGAGTGGAAGAAAATGAGAAAAGAGGAAGAGCAGAAAAAAATAAAAGTACCAATACTTGTTTCAGATGCCACCCAAATTGCTGTATGAATTGCCCTTGTCTATATTAGTAATCAGTAACTCACAAAGGAGCTAACTTGCTTTTTTTTTTAATTGGGGGGTGGGGTGGGAAAAGAGGGAGGTTCTTGTTGAACTGTAGTAATTTTATCTCATTTTCTCCATCTTTAAAATGGGGATATAACTCACTCTTTCCATCATAGACATATTGTCATTGTTATTAGGCTAAAAATATACTTTAAACAATTGAAATTGTCCATCTTTGAACGTCATACTTAATGCCATTAATGGTAAGAAAAACTTGCCTTTTTATCAACAACAAACTTACCTGAACTTTAACTTCCTGGTGGCTGAGCAGAGGAACCAAATGAGGGACTATTCCAGAGTCTATTACCATCTGTATCTGTTCATTGCCAGCATCAGTAAGGTAAGAGAGGGCCCACACTGTATCTACCAATATCTAATGAATAAAATGAAAATTCAAATAGTCTTTGAATATTTTCTCATTTTAATAATTCTTAACCATACAGACTAATCTATGATTGTTCTACTACCTTTCTTTTTCTCTCACCTCAATTCACTGGAATCTTAATCTTCATTATATTATAATCACCTATGAATGTCTGCATCAAATATGTATAATACATCTTTAAACCAAATTCAGAATGTTTAGGTTAATTATAATTATGATCCCGATCAAGACTAGCATCCACTCTTAATTCACTACGATACAAACACACTACACAGCACATGAAATAGGAGAATAAGACATTCTTTCCCAAATGCTCAGGCTGAGGGCTAACAGGTCCAAGGACATTGTGGTAAATGTATATAGTTGCAAAGCATAAATGTATCCAACATACACAGTGGTTCAAAAACATGTAGGCTATGTGAATATATCAAGGTGTTCTCTAGTATCATCAGTACCATGTAGGTACGTCTAAACCCAATACTCTAGTATTAGGATTACAGTAGTTTCATCTTTTTCAACACATTGCTATAAAACTGGTGGCAATTTCCCAAACAGGGGAAGTCTCCCACAGCTGCAGATCAAGATATCAAAAGCAACCTGTGAGATCTATAATCAAGAACCACATTCTAGGTTAAAAAAAAACACACAAAAAAACGTTATTTATAACAGCTGCCAAAACTATTTACAAAAAAATAAAATAAAAAAAGGAAGCCTCTATAGCTTATACTAAAAAACAGCCTGAAATTTTTAATGATTATATTTTGAAGTACACCAGGCCACTGTGTTTCACCTTTCTTTGCAGGTTAAGTCCTAATTGGACATTATGGCCAAAGGATGTACAACAAACTGCTGAACTGCTACAACAATAATACAATTATTGACAAAGATACAGGAATAATAATTATGCATAGAACTTTACTTCCAAAACCTTTCTAGAATATGGATCCCTGTGTCAAAAGACAAGCCAAAAACTTTGAAACCTTTTAAATTCTAAACCATTATTATGTTTAAAGGTTTAAAGCACCTTGCCACCATTCCTTTCAGGAATTTAAGAAAGCTCTATGGGTATTTTTAATGTAAAAAGAAGATACCAAGTAAGAAAATTCACATACATAAAGTGGCATCAAAATATGTGAAACAACTAAATTTCAACTTACAAATGTAACTGTTTTTTTTCTGGAGTACCAATATATGCCAAAATGTGCTGATATGGGCAAAAAGTTTCAAGTTACTTGTGAAAAGACTGTACGTACAATCCACATATTTTTTAAAAAGGCCCAATACTAAACATGTCATTAATATGCTCACATCAAAATCACAATTTAAATCAGACTCGACCTCATATGTACTTTCTATATGAGACAAAGTTAATATTCTATGATAAATTTACTAACTACAACTACAGTGTAATTTTAATGCTTCATTTATGGCTTGTGGAAAGTTTTGTTTTCATTTTTTTTCCCCACTTCTCTGAGGCCCGATTTAAGAACTTGCTGCCAATGTTTACCTAAGATTTTACTCTTATAAACATCATTACTTAGTAAACATGCTACTAAAAAAGAGCAATGCAAAATGGCTTGAGAAATTAAAGATACATCAAAAGCAAGAAAAACAGAGTTACAACCTCAACTGGATTGGTACAAACAGGAGGAAAGAACACAATATATTTCTCAATATAGTCAACCAAGATGTCTGCTTCCAGTACCGGTATAAACTTTGAGATTAATCTTTCTTAGAAATCTTGTGAAAGTAGTATATTAAAATTTATAATTTAATCAAAGACTTTGGTGGTAAGGAGTCAAAACTAAAAATTGCTTACATTTTTTTAAGGATTCTAGACTACCTGGAGCTAAAAAAAAAATTATTAGAAAAGAGATCAAGTCATGTAATGAATGTGGTACATTATGTCACTGCTCGATATAGCATAACTAACTTGAATTTGTTCCATATGCTTTAGAGCAGCGGTGTCCAAACTGCGGCCCGCGGGCCAACTGCGGCCCACAATCCATTATTAATTGGCCCACAGCAAATTCCAAAAATATATTTAGTTTACTTAAATAAACCAGGTGAGGCAATACATACTTCACCTCAAGTGAGTGGCCCGGCTGTTTATGTATTTTACCATGTATGGCCCTTGGTAAAAAACATTGAAAAAAGTTTGGACACCCCTACATTAGAGATATCCTGGCAAAAAGGTATTACTGGGGATACTGTAAAGAAATGAAGCAGTTTATCAAACACTGGTCATCATACTGAACTGTGTTTTTAAAGAACCACCCAAGTTCCTGATTATTGCCATACATTTTAACCATGTGACTTTCTTTACCCATTATGTATATGCCTAGCTTTTTGACACACTGATGGCCCTATAAGCAGTCAGGGCAATGTTCCACCTCATTCATACTTCCCGAGTCGCTTTTACCTTTGCCATCTGTGTTAGTAAGAATGAGTAAGATATATTCATGTTTGAAAACGTAATCTGCACTGATTTTTTACTATTGTCTGGACATTCAAAAGTTATCAAGTGAAACCACTACCAAAGTCACTATAAATGAAGAAATAGAATAAAAATGAAATTAAAGAGCAAATGATGTCCATGGTTTGGTGTATGTATACAAGGTCATGCATACAGGCAAAAATATTTCTGCTTTATCTTTCAAAACCCAAAACTACCACTGGGTGTATGTGTTCTGTCCTGGCCAGGCTATCAAATGAGCTTCCATAAAAAGGTCATGAACAATGAAAGAACTTCTAATACGAGTTTTTACAACACTATTACAAGTATATGCACATACCTTATTGCCCAGCCCAAATAATAGGCTCAATTTCTTTACTGAAATTACATTTAGTGATTATAGGTAAACACAGAGTAAATATAAAAATACCAAACTATGTATTACAGCTCTTGAAACATCTGAAAGAGTACACTCAGATAACATCCAGTGTGACATTTTCTCCCCTATGTACAGGGGGAGCTCTAGACACACACACACACACACACACACACACACACACACACACACACACACAAATATATGAAGGGAAGAATTTACTCACATTTACGTCTGTGTGATGAATTAAAACACAAAGAGCTGGAAGAATCTGAAGAAAGAAATATACAGTTTAAAACATACAGATAAAAACATACAGATAATAGTATCTACTTTGGTTTAAAAATAAACACAGAAAAAACCACTTGTTTACCTCTTGAATGGTTTCCATTGGGGGGGGTGGGTCTTTGTGCCGACATAAGTTGACCATAACCCAAGTAACATTTCTCAAGAATGTTATTGGAATAGATGGACTTATGAAGGAAAGTAAAGGTTTCACAACTCCAAGACTTATGACATAATCTCTACACTGTGGCCCATCACCTGTAGGAATAAGGATTTATTAATTTAATAAAATATGATGACAATAAACAATTCAGAAAACATAAAGCACTGGGTTCAATATGTTGCTTCCTATATTTTAACCACGTACATTATTTGGCTTTATATAAAAGTTTTAGACAATAATAACCAAGTTCACATTTTAGGTCTCTGAGCTAAGAGAAGCAACTATAAGGTTTTTTTGGACATTATTCACATGTTCAGGTTTATAAGCTGCTCACTTATGATTTATGCCATCTATGACACTAGAAGCCTAAGTAAGGGTTCTTTAAAATACACTGTGAGTAGAGAACCATTGCTTTTGTCTTCTCTCTCAATGGTACTCTCAGTTTAACAAACTATCATGTAATAAAAAAAAGATGTGTCAAAATACTATTAGAAAATATTCACAGAATTTATACTGATGACCCAATATCACAGCATCAAAAGGATTAACTATAAATTACTCTATACACTTAGATAACTAAGTCAAAATAAGGGAGGACAAAGAACCAATATCCTACTGGGCTCTATCCCAAATCTACTGAAACAGAAACTCTGAAGGTCCAGGATTGTGAGTTTTAACAAGCCCTTCACCTGATTCACATATGATTCTGATAACACGCTAAAGTTTGAAAATCACTGGCCTAGACAACTGCCAAATTTAATTTCTGTATCTAGACTGCCACCGTAATTTCTAGTATGAGATCCATGTTGAAGTATTACATTCCATAAGTGAAAACACTTTTTCTTGCACTACAATTCTTGGAGATAAAATGCTTTGTTCGTTTTCCATCTGTGTATTCTAATTAACTCTACAATGTCACTGGAACTAAAAACCAAAGATCAAGATGCCGCGGTAATAGTTCTAAATCTAAAATTTAGTATAAAAGCAAAGGAGAGAGGGACCTTGGATACACAAATGATAGCATTCCTAAGAGCAATATACTGTATTCCAAGAACAGTTCACAGAAAAATTCCCTTTTGAAACTCATAATCATGGGATGCTAACCATCCCTTGGCCTTCCACACTGGCCCCCGAAAGGCTAATAAAAAGGAGGCATATCAAAGCAATTCTGATTACTTCCATGGAAGAACAATAATGAATCTGTGGCAAAAATAATCTTTAACATCAAGGGATACAGTTCAGACCTCAGATTTTTTCCATTCTCCACTACAGTTTTTTGAGTTTTTGAGATCGGGTAAAGTATAGGCTCTAGTTAAAAAAACAAATCCTTGAAATATTAGAATTGTCTTAAATGTGCTTCCTACAATTATTTATCAGATAAAACCTAAAAGTATGGTAATCATGATGTTCAACATTTAAGAAGGCTGTCGGCAAGTTACAGACACCCTCTGCATGATGACCTCATGATGATACTGGATGACATTATATTTTAATGTACTAAAATCCCTAAGAGATAGAAAATTTTAACTCAGACTCTTCTCAGAACTGCCACTATGGAGAAAAATTTTGGTTTAAGTTTTGCCCCCTCCTTTTATTTTATTAATATATTTTCTATGATAGTGGAGAGAGCCAAGGAATAAAATGGATCCCAACATAGTAAAAGAGGAATAGAAGATTTAAATTATATACATATTTCATAATTATTCAAATAATACTGACTATATACAAAAAGGTATTATGGTTATCATAAGCAACAAAAATGTTCATTGTGTTTACTAGGGGTTTAAACTTAAACAGCTATAATGTCTGTAAATGAGTTCACAAAAACTAGTACTGAAAAAGACAAACTGTTTTTTCTTTTTGACCACTAGTAGTCATTTTTATTACATAGTATATGAAAACAATTGTTGGACCAGTACTACAAGTTTATGACAAACCTATGATATTTCCCAATGCCCACACTGCTTGCTCACAGACATTTTGATGGGGTGAATGGAGAAGCCTCAGGAAAAGTGGCACAGCATCTGAAGAAAACATAAGATCATTTAAGTCTAAACATAGTTATATAGCAATTCTCTCTCAATAAAATTGGGGGGGAAAAGGTTAAAGATACTACATAATCTAAACCAAAATTCAATCTTGTATTTTTTGCTGAAACCTCAAAAAAAAACACAACTATCAAAAATATATTTGAAATATATCTTCGTTACATGATTTTCATTAGGGTAATAGTAGTGGAAAATTTTTGACTAGCAGACTACTTATTTAGCATCAAAATGGCATTTTTAGTATATAAACAAATATCAAGTTAAACTAGCAAATTTCATTCACAAATAAACCTCGATTTAATTCCAATTTTAAGATTAATTCCTTATGTATTAAGTCTATTTTTGAGTTAAAAAAATAAAGAGTCCAATTCGTAAAGTAACTTGTGAATACAGAAATTTAAAATAGCATCACATGGGTCTTTAGACAGACCAGGGATTCCTGTGTCAAAGGAGATCTTCTGAATCAGAAAGTGATTCTGTTGCTCAACAACAAGGATGGGAAACACAGAAAAAGGTTTGTATCTTAACAAAATACTGTACTGAACTTTCTTCCTTCTAATATCAGTCTGAAAAATGCTATTTAAATAGATGTAGCTCAATCATGCTTATTTATAATACAAAGTAATTAATGTATCCATTATTTTTGGGATACTAAGAAAGACTAACGGTGTTATAACAAATTCTAGGTGTCTTTTCTAATCTTTAAAGAGCACATAAACAGAAAAGAAAGAGAGCAAGTAAGGGATTAAGACATTGTCTTGAGATTATAAAATTTACTAAACAGTCAACCTTACAAAACAAAACCAAAAAATCCCCAAAAGAACAAAAATAAAACCACCTGAACCTACAACTAAACCAGTTTTATTAAGACTTACGGTACTTCATTCTCTTCTACATAATGTCACAACACAAGTATCTACATAATAAACTGCTTACTCACACAACATTTTTGTTCCCCTTCAAAATCATGTAGAAGTTAGTGCCTAAGATTTTAAGAAGTTTAGATAAATGTACGGCTTACACACTTGAAGAGGATTTTAGAAGTGCCTTCTTTAAAATTATTAATTTCTTTGGTAGAAAAATCAAATAGTATTCATGAAAACAATACACTCAGGTTATTACTTCCAATAATAATTTCCTACTTACATTTCTAGGAACTATTATAATAACAATGAAAAAATATTTGAAGCCATTCTTTCAATAAGATCACTTTACAAAAGATTTTTCTAAAATGTATGATAGAAATCTCATTAAGAGGCCCAGAGGCAGTATAGCATGGGTAAAACACCTTTATTTTAATGATGTCCTATAAATAAAGAGTAACTACAACAATGTAATCTGCTACTACCGTGTTTCTCCGAAAATAAGACCAGGTCTTATATTAATTTTTGCTCCAAAAGATGTATTAGGGCACATTTTCAAGGGATGTCTTATTTTTTCATGTACAACAATCTACATTTATTCAAATACAGTCATGTCATCTTCTTATGAAACTCATCGTCATGACGTACTAAATGCGTCCATCTGGCTGACGATCTTAACTGGGGCTTATTTTCGTGGTAGGTCTTATTTTCGGGGAAACAGTATAATTAGGAAGTGTCAGATTTAGAAGCAAATTAATTTTTAGAAATAGAAAATGTCAGTCACTGGTAAAGATGATCAAAGTAATATACTTAAGTTGGCCTCTTTCAGCTACCTTATACGTTATTAAATAGCTATTATTTTATATTAATAGCTCTACTCTTTTTGTAGAATCACTTTATTTTTTACTTAAAAAAAAAAAATCACAATTTTATCTTTAATAACCAACTTACTGGACTGAACTACTGCTTGAGTTTGTTCAGAGGTTCCAGATGCAATGTTTGTCAAAGCCCATGCAGCTTCAAACTGTAAAGAAGGACTACAAAAACAAATACTTTTAAACAGTAGGGATTTTTACACTTGCCCAACTATCTACCAACCATTCCTCCCCTCTAGAGCATTTCAAAATTATTGAATATTTTGTTTCAAAAGGTATCTATGCATCCAGCACTTCTTCTAAACCTCCAATGGCTATTTAAAATATCTCTTGCATAAAAAACATACAACCTCCTCAGGTGTCCTAATTTTTAGTAAGAAATCTTTAAGATACCTGCACATTACTACTCAAACAGTTTTCTCAAGTACCTACCTGGCCAAACTATTGCTTGTTAATTTTCAGAGCTCAAAGGTTACATGTATCATTCTCAAGTTCCTTTTTGACCTTTACCTTCATCTCTTGGTGTAAACACACCTCGCATTGTTTTTCACTTTGGCTTTTCAACTTCATCTTGTAGCCCTTTTCTTTTTTATCTAAAGATCACACTAACTACTAGAAAATCTTACCTTCTGTAAAGGATAGATCCTAAATTATTTCTTAAAATAATGTACTTACTTGTCATCTCTTTCAAGACAATGGACTAAAATAGGCAATATTCCAGATTTTATTAAGTCATCAATTGGTGGATTTCGATCGCTGGACAAAAGTTTCCTACAAGAAATACACACATACTTTGTGAGACTTAATCACATATAATTACCATATTTTTTCCATGTATAATGCATACTTTTTTGCCTATATTAGTGAGGAAACGTAAGGATGCACATTATACATGGGTAGTACTAATTCCATATCTAAAAACATATATTCTTTTATTTATGCTTATTAGTCAGAAGTGTAATAAATAAATGCTAAAATTCCTTTACAATACAAAAGACAAGTACCTAAATATAAACAAATAAAAATTTGAATCAAAAAATTAAACGAAAGATTTTTTCCCCCCTGAAAGTTTGGGCTGAAAACATGGGTGTGCATTATACATGGCAAAATACAGTAAATTCAAATTCGTATTTGATAGAAATTACAACAAAATCTGAATATTTGGCACACTCTTGCTCAAAGTTATTTTTAAATGTATATAAAGCAACCTTTTCTCTATTATAAAAATATAAATTTATAAATTTATAGAGATTAATTAGGAAAAAATGTAGACACAAACCACTTTATCATTTTTTTATTAGTACAGTAATAACTTTATTCTCTCAATAAAGTTCCAAATGTGACTTATAAAAAGACAACTACATGTTTTATGTGTGTTACCTTTGGGCTTAATTTTGAGGTTAGAGAAAAAAAGTGGGCAGACTCCTTGAACATGTCATTTACCTTGCTAAGAAAGGGATTAAGAGGTCACCAAAATATCCCAAATTATTCATAACAGGTCCTACAGAATCAAAGGGCAAGAGCAGGTAGGCTGCTGGTACAGGTTTATAGCTGATGCTAGTGGTTCTGCTGATACTTCATCCTACTGCACATACAGAATCAAAGGTCATAAAAGCTCAACAACATTCTCATCTCAGTAACTAAAGTGAACTGGAATAAGCATAGCAATACATAGGGAAATATCCAGAGAGGCAGCGGAGATATGAAGGTGAACAGGACAGACACATCTTTGCTCTCGTGGTACTTAGTACCCATGTACACATGTGGGAGATTGCAGGGTTAGCTGATGAGCCCTCAATGTGGGTTAATCCACATCTTCACCCATTTGAATCTCCTGCTCTACTATACTGGAGGTGCCAAAAAAATGTATACACATGACTTGTATTCATCTTTGGTATCAGTATATATTGAATATTACAATTTTAATACAGTTTTTCCCTTTCTTAAAATGTGTATACATTTTTTTTGGCACCCTTTGTATAAAGACAATGTTTAAGGAAGCATAAGATTGTTCCTCTATATAAACCAAATGATGGCTACTTATTCACTCCCCTATCAATGTAAACTCCTTGACCTGGCTTCAAACCACTCCACAAGTTGGCTCCATTTTACCTCATAAATCTTATTCTCTGTTATTCAATAATAGGTCAGTTGTCAGTCCTGCCATTTCAATCTCATTTCCAGGCCCTTCACATCCTATTCTCTGTACTTGGAATGCCTTCTTTTCCGTCTATTCAAACTCCACCTATTCAAAGTCCATTTCAATTTCTATGTTTTTGTAACACCCTCTCTGAATTCTAAATTCTCTGAATTACTGAAAAAATATTTACACAGCATACGCCTACATTTGCTGTGGAGTATCACTATTTTTACAGTTTTGCCTTCCTAATTAGGTTCTAAGCTTCTTAGAGCAAGAATTATACCATATGCTTTTTCGAAGTATTTTCCGTAACACACAGCACAATTCTAAGCCCAAAGTAGGAAATAGCCCAGTATTTCTTAAGGTACCAGAGTTAATAAAAGAAAAATTTTTTATTACTCCACTGGACATTCTTAAAAGAGAAACTGCCTTTTTCCTTTGAATGCATAATGGTGTAAACAATATCTACAAAATATAAAATCAACTTTTGTGTCCTAGTCTTGATTTGTGCTAAGGTGCCAGCAGTTTTACTCACAGCTGCTTCTGTAACATCAATGTAAATTTTAACACAGTGAAAAAAGGCAAAGTCTTGGAATCATTGTGAAAATAGGTTTGATCTTGTATAACCCCCTGAAGCTTTCTCTGGATCTCCTAGGGAAATTTTGAGAATTCCTGCCTTAGGGCTTTAATTATCTTGCAGAACTCATATTAAGAGGAGCTGCTCACCTCTGACAATGGTGAGCACATGTATCAATTTCTTGATCATTCCTCCTATAAACATTATTTTGCCATTTTGAGGCGTGAAAACTTCTGTGATTTTCTTAATACAAAACACAGTTCTAAGTTCTTTTACCTGTAGTGGGCAGCACTGTAATTCTATAAGTTTCTTATCTGTTCTAGATTATTTGAAGTGAATACACAAAAGTAGGAAAACTCTATAAACACAAAGGGATGCATGCACTGGATAAAATATTGGATGGACCTGTGAAATCTTTTTCCACTTTTGACATTCTATAACTATGATCAATTTCTTGCTTAACTGTCTTTCCTACTGCTAATCACAACACAGAATTATTCTTATATTTAAAAATATACAATGTGACCACTATATTGTGTACTATGATACAACCATGTCTTCCCCAACTATTTAATACAAAGGTCTCAGCAATAAGTTTTTCTGGTTCTTCCCTTAAAAATAGGAGAGCATAGGTTTTATAACAGAAATATACAAAATAACAGTATTTCTACCTGGAAAGAGAATCGGAGTCTTTGTAGCCCTAAACCTTAACGTCCACTTGCCTATATACTGCTATATGTAAGCTTATAACTCTACTGTTTGATCAATATCCTCATATTGTGAGAAGAAATAGCTACCTCTGGGCAGGATCAGAACAATCTGAGATTTTATTAAATTAAACCTATTAATCAGTAAAAAGTAAAGCTTTATAAATAATGTCTTCCTATTAGTCTATAGCAATAACCTGTTAAATCAACTTTTCCCTAAGCAGCTGTACATATCATGTATACTAAAGCTTCAGTGTATTTGTGAGTTTAGAAAATTGCTACAAAATTTCAATACTCTCAGAGAGTAATTTTAAAAGTAGATTCAGTTGGTCTATGACTGTTCTTATTGTTTGTCTTCAAAGTTAAGTATGAGTGACATGACCATGTAGTGAAAACACGCAACAGAACTCCTGTGTAAGTTATAAAATTTTATATGTCCTCAAAATTTAACTTACCTAGCAGCTTGAACTGCACTTAATTGAATTCCTTGGTTATCACTTGAAGCATTCTATAAAAAATAAAAGTTTCAATGTAGATACACAATAATTTAACTAAATCCAAGAAATATAATAAAAAGAGGAAAAATAACTCAACTTACTTGAACAATAGCTTCTAGAGAGGTATTTTGCTAAGAAAAACGTTAAAGAGAAAACTAAGTTAAAAAGTCACCTTAAAGTTCTCTGTTTACGTAACATCGTTCAATGGCAGTTTTAAATGACCAGAATTACAGTAGCTTACCACTCTATAATCGCCATCTATATCAGAGTCTTCACAGATATCTTCATGTGGTACATTCCTTCTCTTTAAGAGATGTTCGTCTCTTTTATTCTTAAAAAAAAAAAAAGGCAAAGGAAAAAAAGAACTCTAGTTAAATAAAAAAAAAGACAAATACTTTCATACAAAGGTTAGGCAACCCTGTGCCTACAAAGTGAAATATGAAGTGCCTTTTGAGACTAAAATGCAAATGCAGAAAATTAAACCAAATTGTGAACACCTAATCAACACTAATTTGAGCCCCAAACCCCAAATACTACATTTTTAATGAACCATGACCTATGTACAAACTAAAGAACAAAAAATTTTGATTAAAAAAGACAGTGTATAGTTTAAGCCAGAACCAAGCACATATTCATTGAAAAGTACTAAATCATTTTATACATCATCTGGGAGCTTCTCTTTATCACCTAAAAACAAAGTCTAAGTAAAAGTCGGGCAGTTTAAAATCAGACAAAAATCAACATTGCCTTACAAAAATCAAGGGTCACTTTAATTTCACTTAAAATGTTTTGGAAAAATTTAAATGTTCACTTAAATGTTTGGGACATATTCTCAACTACTTTAATACTGAAAAGTTGATGAAATTTCTAAGTAACAAGTTCCTTTCAGGGCATAACTACTACTGTAAATAGGAGTATACCTATGACTTATACTTTATATAAACCACCAAAAATTACAGAAGAGAAAAGCATTTGAAACTGTATCTCTGTTTTTGGACAGTGGTCAAGTTGTATCTTGCCAACTTCAATAGCATGTCAAATTTGGTCTTTTGGTTTTCAAAAGAAAAAGAAATGCTAAACACTTGAGATTAATATACATTTGGTATCTTCTGTATTTGCTGTAATGTTGTTAGAATGCTTAGAAGTACCCAATATTAATCAGACTTACCTTCCTTAATTCAACCACAACTTCATTTCGTTGTCTTCTCATAGTCTACAAGAAATTAAAGAAAAACATTTTTAAAAACTACAAATTCCATCACCCAGAGAAAACCATTTTAACATTTTGATGTACATCTCCTAATCTTTTCGTTAGTTATGTATCTATATAAGGTCATATTTTACTCATAATAAAGATCATATTATATTATATAGAAGATTTTCTATCTTCATTTCACATTCACATTCTCAAATATTAAAAATTTCTTTGAAATTAATAGATCTATAATACTGGATATATACGTTTTAAAAACTAATATAAAATTATAAAGCTACAAAGAATAAAAGAACCCATAATCTCAACCCCATATGAACCATAACAAGTTAAAAATACATGTACAAGGTTAGTAAACTCAACTGCTTTAGAAAAAAAGATGGGGAGCCTCCTGCACATTCAGTCTTTCTCTAAAAGTAAACACTGGTAGATTTACTGTGATTCTAACACACTTACCTATTAATTCAGTTCTTCACCTTATTTTTACTTTATTTATAGATTTCAGAGATTTCCCATGGTGGTATACGCAGACATACGAGGTGTGATAAAAAAAATACGATGAATGTTTAAATTTTAAAAAATTTATTACAGTAAAAGACACATTGCTATTAATCCCCCCCAAAATATTCCCCCTCGCTTCGAACACACTTATCCCATTATCCCTGCCACTTTCTGAAGCAGTCTGGAAGTCCTCTTCCATGAGTGTCTTTATTTAGTTGCGCTGTTGTGGCTGCCTTGATGTTATGAATCATTCAGATTTTGGAGAAGAGCCAGAAGTCGCACAGTGCAAGATCTGGACACACCGCAATGTTTTTATTTGACAGAAATTGCCATATACCAGAAGCGATGTGTGACAGGGAGTGTTGTCATGATGGAAGATGATTTGTGGCACACTTTAAAACACACCTTCTCTCAACCGTAGCTCACACCTGACTGACTGTAACTAACAAGTTGAAACTTGTCAAACATTGTTACTAAGGTGCTACGCGCCACTTCCTGTATTGAAGATCCCTGCCTTTTCATTGGATGGCACTCGGCAGCAGCATTCTCCATAGTTTTTGATCAATGGTAAAGCTCCGTGTCAGACATCGCTTCTGGTATCCGGCAATTTCTGTCAAGTAAAAACATCACGGTGTGTCCTCATCCACCTTAATATCGGGTTTGGTGCTGTGCAACTTCTGGCTCTTCCCCCAAATCAAAATAGTTCAGGACATCGCGGCAGCCATAACAGCACAACTAAAGACACTCATGAAAGAGGACTTCCAGCACTGCTTCAAAAAGTGACAAGAATGATGGGATGCGTTCAAAGCAAGGGAGAGAATTTTTAGGGGGGTTAATGACAATGTGTTTTTTACTGTAATACATTTTTCTTTAAACATTCACCATATTGTTTGATCACACCTCATATTTCATTCGTTCTAACAACCACATAATTATTCTATCATGTACTGTAACCATTTAAGTTCTTTCTATATATGGGTTCACCTCATTCTTTCTAATGACTGCATATGCCAAGACAGATTAAGTGGCAAGGGCAAGTCACAAAATAATACTTAGGAGTCTAATAGCTATTTCAAATTTATGTCCAAAACCAAACTTCTGATCTTTAACACATTTTTTGCGGGAAACGAGTAAACTCGTCATATCACCTCTAGTTGGAACTGGCAAAAATTTTGCAAAGTAAATAAATAGAGACCTCTTTTTAAACTAAAACACTGAAAGTTTCATAGAAAAATATCAAATAGATCGAAAGATATGAATATTTTACGGAAAGTCTAATTTTGGCGAGAAAATGTCAAAAAAGCCCCGCGTTACGACGCGATTTGACGGGAAAATGCCCGCTTATTAACAAGCATATATACTCTATGCCATCTCATATGGTTTATATGGGGAGTAATATGGGTTCTTTGTACCTTTGTATTTTATAAGCATGCTACTGTTCAAAAAATTTATGATACATACAATATTATAGGTCTACTAGTAATTTCAAAGAGAATTTCAGCAAATGGCAACTCCATCCTTCCAGTTGCACAGACCAAAAATCTTGGAACTGTCCTTGATTCTTTTTCTCTCATATTACACATTCCAATGTTAGCAAATCCTATTGGTCCAACTTTCAAAGCTTCTCTGAAAGTCCAACTACGTATCACTACCTCCTCTGCGACAACACTGGTCCAACTCACCTTATCCCTCTCTTAGATTATTGCAGAAGACTCCTAATTTGCATCCCCCTTCTACTCTTGCTCTCCATCTTCTTCCCCAGTCTATTCTTAGCATGGCAACCAAAGTAATCCTTACAGGGAATCTCAATTTTTGGGTACCATGGACTCCTTTGGGAGCCTAGTAAAATCAATGGATATCTTCTCAGACAGTGTTTTTAAAAACAGAAAAGAAATATGTAAGATTACAAAGAAAACCAATTATATTGGTATATAGTTGTCAGAAATATATAAATATGAAAACAAATTATAATATATGTGCTTCATTATCACATTAAATGAATGCAGCAGTGGGTCTAATAACGACTATAATTTCAGAGTAATGATGACCAAAAAATGGTATTTCAGGATATCTTGCAACAATACCGTGATTTTTATTGATGGCAACAGGTCACAGGTAACTTTAATAACTACTGAAGCTTATCATCTACATCATTAAGTATGGACAAAAAAGGGGTTTTCTATGGAAAGTAACCTCACAGGAGGATCTCATCCTAAATTCCTAACTGGGCAGGTCAGGGTGGGTAGCCAGGCCTGAGGCACGTAACTTTTTTAGTAAAATGTTTTTCTTTGCCTAACGCAAAAACTGTTTCTGTGCATTTAGGTTAACATACCCTTTAAGTGCCAGGAATAATAATACCCCTTGAAGGCACAAACATCCTCAAGAAAGCACACAATCTTAACTATCCTGTAATACAATCCTGCCTTGCTTTCTCCCACCCTCACATAACCTTCCTTAGCCCCCCCCACCCCTTACTCCAAATGCATAAAAGAAACTGCAAAGTTACTATCTGGAGCTTTTGAGGTCTTGCTTCCTGGCAATTGTCATCAATTTTGACTCAAATAAAATAAGAATTCTTTACCCTCCCCAGTCACTGCCTCTCAGCCCTCCACTCATTCTGCTGTTTTCTCACTAACTTTGCTATCCCTTTAACACACTGGAAATGCTCTCTCTTCAAGGCCTTCATTATACAGCAACTCCTAAGATGGACTCCAGAGCCAAACTGGGTTCAATCTTTAGCCACATTACTTACTAGCTCTCCATGCATCAGTTTCATCTATAGAATGAGGATAGAAAAAATACCTATTTCATAGGATTACCGTAAGGATTAAATAAGTTAATATATATGTAAAGTGCTTAAATAGTTCCTAGTATATAGCAGTATATGTGTTAGCTATTACTATTACTGCCACTATTTCCTCAGGTGGCAATGCTCTTCCCTTACTATCTGCAGTACTTACTCTCTCATCTTCAAGTCTTTCAAATGTCACCTCCACGGTGAGGTCTTCCCCCGCCTAACCCTCTAGCAACTCTCCATCTGGATACTCTCTATTCCCCTTCTCTGCCTGGTTTCTCCATACCATTTATCACATTCTAATGTACTATATGTGACTTTATTTGATTATTCCCCACACACCCCACCAGAATATAAGTTCTCTATACAAGGAATAACATAAGTATTATTCCTCTCAAAATGTACTGGTTAATCTTATATGTGCGGAAATCTTTACTTCAATTTTGGACCAAACCAATTAATTATATCACTAAGTAACACTTTGGTGATCATTTTGAGGTTTGGTATGGAGAGGGATTTTAAAAATACGAAGACTCAATTTTTAAAAAATATTAATCAGGCTGCAAAGTGAATGAAAACTAGTCAAAGTACGTATTACAAGAGTTTCAACATTCATTATAGTTTAACCATCATAGCCTTAAGAGGTAAAAAGAAACAGTTTCTTTTTTACAAATAAGGAAACTGAGGTTGAGAAGTTAAATTCCTTGGCCAAGGCCACAGAGATAGAAGTGGGATGATAGCCAGGATTAGAATTCAGTCTCATACAAAGCCAATCAACCACTAAGCAATACTGTATCCCAGAAGTCTTCAAGTCAAAGAGTTCAAGCCAATTTTAGAGCCTACGGTTCATACTTAAGCAAAAGTACCATTATCCAGACAATGGGCTTTGAATTGCATCACAATACAAAAACAATAAATAACTCTAGTAAATAACAACAAAAAAACTATGTTCTATATCTCACACAGAAAATAAAATGTGTAAAATATACTATTTAAAAGATTGTTCAATAAAAGGTAGACTTCTGAGGGACAAATATTTTCAGTCTAAGAATTAAAGTTTTTATTAGTAACTACTCCATCTAAAGAAGTAGGATTAAGGTATGTGGGCTTTAACTTCTTTTTAATAAAGCAAATTATTAAATCCAAAACAACTGCTTATTTACTGCATACAAATATTTTATTTACACCAATTTTTTTTCTTCCCATTACAGTGCATCTTATTTATTAAATTTGAAGTTTCTGATAACTTGGAACGAACAAGGATTTATCAAACCAATTTAACACTGTAGTTGTGACATAAGCCTCAGGCTACGACGACTTACAGAAATTTACTTGCAAAATAAGAGATGTAACAATCTCTTTATTATATAGAGCAAGAGAGCAAGTTTTCTTCTCTTGGGGAAAAGCTATTGTCTCAAGGTAAAGAGAAGACTGAATGACACAGTAGAGAGACACCCTATGCACCAGCCTGGCAGCATTTACCCATGTTTTTTATTGCAAAAAACAAATGCCTTTAAAGTGGTATTAGATATTTAGACATTTTCAACTCACAACTCCATCTCAAATCAAGAAGGACTTTTATTTCTCTGGAGTCCCATGAAAGGGGGCTTCTTTTTCTAAATCTTTTCTTATCTTAAAGAACAGGGTTTTTATATACTACATGTGAATATGATAGTTGTGAATTCACATGACCTACACTGATGCAGTGAGCTGTCAATTCGAATTCCAAAAGGCTGCCAAACTGGCCAAAGGCTTATTTATAGGCCAAAGCACTGTCTAAAGGACAAAGCTGTATATGGGGGGTTGAGGTGGAAGGGGGAGGCAGAGAAAGGGACTGGGTAAAGAGTAGAGTTCAGACAGATCACCCAGAATTTGTATATATCTTTGCTTGTAATACATTTACAAAATTCTAAATTCAGGCAAAAGGGTAGGTGACATTGTCAAAATATTCAAACAAGTGAATCTTACGGAGCACAGAGGGCTACTTCTATCTTTTAAAAAATGCAGTTTTTAAATTTAACGAATAATTACTGTGTGTCCACCACTATGCTAGGGTCTAGGGATTAAACACTTTTTCTGCTCTCAAGGGTCTAGTACTTTTTTTCCAATTAGTGGCTACTTAATTTCTAAGTCACTTTTTACTAATGTATAGTTTTTCTTTAAAATTCTAAAAACTATTAAGACATGATGCAATAATAAACCGAACAATACGAATGTTTTAAAATTTTCTGAGTAAAAAGTTTGAGTTTAGATCAGTAAGGACTCAATCTAACTAGAGAAAAGTATTTAAAGAAAATTCTTTCTAAAGTTAGTCATACAAAGGATAAGGAATATAATGCTTTGATTTTATTTCATCCAGCCTGATCCCATCATACCCTAGGAACGTTAATACTTAGGTAATAGCACAAAAAACAAAAGAAAATAAAAATTTAAAAAATTAATCAGACACAAGATCTTTTGTGGGGTGATGGGATATATTCTAAAACTGGATTGTGGTAATGTTTGCACGACTCTGAAACTTGATTAAAAATCATTGAATTCTATGCTTGAAATATGTAAGTTTAATGCAAGATAAATTACATCTCGATAAAGCAATTTTTAAAAGTTACACACACACACACACACACACACACACACACACACACACACCTCCCCCAAAATGGATTACTACTGTATTACTATTTAGAGCCTTCTGGAAAGCATTCACTCAATCATTCAAATATTTATTAATCACCTATTTGCCATCCACTAAAAAGTACAAACATGAACCAGGCATAGCATATCCATAGCCTTAAGGAGATAATACTTTTATGACACAAAAAAATAATAAAATAGTAATAAAGCCTTAACATTTAGAAAACAAGAGTGCCAAACACCATTCTAAACATGTTATTTGATTTTACTCATTTAATAAATGAATTATAATGTGCACACTGCTCTTGACGGCAGAGAAACTAAGTAATAAAGATGAAATATGAGCTGAATCTTTAAGACTGAATGGAAATTAATTTAGAGACAGGCATTCCAGGTAGAAAATAGAGCACATACAAAAAGAGACAATTATAAAAGATGGTACATGCAGGATCTGTTGAAGAATGTCAGAATCCAGGAATGGAAAGGTAGGCAAGAAGCTAAATCAATGTCTGGAAAAGCTAACCCACACATTTTCAGAGAAAAGTGAGTTACTGGTGTTTTCAACCGAAATGGTCATCACATCCTAAACATATTTGGTAAGTACAACAGCTGTTCAATCCAATAAATATGGTAAACCAAATGCTAAAAATATGCAAGTCTATTTTCCAATTCCTTTCCTATTTCTCCCTCCTTTCATTTCCTCTTGATCTCTTCAGCAGCCCGCATTATGGTGCTTATTTATGCCTTTGCCAAATACTATATATGTTGTCAAATTGCACGTGATTAGCAAATAAATCCCAACTTTACATATATGACAATAAAACAAATTTTAAATGTTTATTGTCAAATGCTTACTTAAACTGTAGATTTATTTCTCAGCGAATAGTATTTGCTCATAGTAATAGAGAAAAGTTGTAATTAGCACTACTAGTGATGGACAAAAGTCTTCATGAGCAGAATCAAGTTCTTATCTACAACAAGTAAACACTATTGATGATTAAGAAGAGTTTGAAAGTAAATTCAGAGCAGGAGGTCAGATTTAACCTTGGCAAGGCTATTGGAGCAGTTTTAAGAAGTAATTCTAGTCTATAAGTACCATACTTTAAAATGACCCACTTCTAAATTATAAGCATTGAAACTTAAATTATTAGTACAAAAATATAATTTAAAAATCACAAAAAAAGTTAAGCAACTGTTTAACAGTTATTAACTCCAAAGAATAAGATTACACTAGTTTCACCATCTACTCAATATTCAAACAATATGGAAATTTATTAAATTCAAAAGTTAGACATATCTACATATTTGGAAAAGTCACAAAATGTCTGAAGAAAAAGTAGACTTTCTGGCATTTTCTATATTCACCTGTTTTGTATAAGATGTGTGCTGTGTGTATGTGTAGATAGTGGAGAAAACACACGCATACATACATAAATCTCCTCCCAAGATGCGTTACTACTATACGGCTATATCACTTTACTAGCATATGGCTCCCAGTTCCCACTGTACCTTTAATTACCACAATCTTAAGCAAATTATCATGTTTGGGGGCATTAATTCCCTCATCTGTAAAGTAAGGGGTTTTCAACAGATCTTTTATGCCTCAAAAAAACTGCATCAATTTTATTAACTTCAAAAACCAATGTCAAAGAAATATTTAATTGCCATTTGTACAAGTTACTATGCATGGCATAAGAATCCTAGAAAAATCATAGCTCAAAATTGTAAACAATGAAGAGCTATTTTGTGGCTCTGGTACAGTAGCTTAGTGTTTTTACATTTTGAACTTTTTGCTTTAAATTGTGTGTGTGTGTGTGTGTGTGTGTGTGTGCATGTGTTACGTGTTTGTTGTTGGTGATGAGGTGTCTGGTAGGGAAAGAAAAATGGTTAAGTAATGACCATAGGTTTGGTGAGACACATATAACCTTCTTAGAGATGGGAAATGCTGCCAAGGTAAACTTTCAGAATCACTTACAGAGAGCGATTAAGGACAACACACAGAGAAATCTGCCATACTAAACAAACACATATTTAAGTTTTATATGAGCAAAAGGGAAGGTACTTCCTTCCCTTTTAGCATGATTGAATTATATGGAATTGCTCAAATGCTGGCAAGAATAATCATTTCTCTTCAAAGATTTTAAGTACTTCACAGAATAAAATTTCAGGAAATGACTGAAGGACACGTTGAAGAAAACTCAACACAAGGGAAAGACATTGGGAAAAATCAGAGGATAAGAAACAAAATGAGATTCAACCAATTAAGAAAGTCAACAGAATCCAAGCTTTACACCACTGCTAAAGAAATGATTTCTCTGCTTATTTTATGCATTCTCAGATGAGAAAAATTATTTTTTCCATTTATAAAAACAGTAAGATTAAAATGAAATAGGAAAAGAGAGATTAAGGAATGTTTTTCTTGTATGTTATACGAACATAATTCAAATTCACGCTTTTGTTACAGAAAAACTATACAAATAGCATAAGATTTTCAACTAGAAAGAACAGCAATCATTTAAACCATCTCTTTTATAAAGAAAGGAACTGAGGCCTAGTGACTTCCTCAATAGCAAGGCTCAGCTTATCCAGCCCCAGTCCAATGTTCTTTATACCACAATACACTACTTTTTCATCTTAGGTCCACTGTTATATATCTCTTCAGATAATCTACTTTTCCTTCTTTTTATTTATTTTCAGAACATTATTTTTTTTGGTGAAGTTATATTCAAAGACTTCAACATTGGGAATAGAAAAATCTTCATTAAAAGGCAAATTACTGAATTGCTTTACTAAAGCACCATTTAAAAAGCCTAACTCTAGCTATGCTTTCTTCTAAATAGGTGTACATCTTTTACCCAACAAATGTTTACTGTCCACCTAATATGTGCCATAAACTGTTCTCAATGCTAAGGATACAGCAGGAAACAAAAGGACAAAATCACTGCCTTCGTGAAACCTACATTTTAGCGTAGAGACAATGAATAAAACTAAAATACATAGTATGATAATGATAAATACTAGAGAGAAAAATATAAAGTCAAGAAAGGGAATATTTAAGACCACCTTTAAGAAGATGGCAAGCAAGCCATGTGGATATCTGGCAGAAAGTATTCCAGGTAGAGGGATTAGCAAGTAAAAAGAGCCCAGACATAAAAGAAAAGCAAGGAGGGGCGGCCGGTTAGAGTTGTGCTGATAACACCAAGATGGCCGGTTTGGTCCCCGCAAGGGCCACTGTGAGCTGTGCCCTCCTTTAAAAAAAAAAAAATAATAATAAGGCAAGGAGTCTAGGGTGGCTGACATGCAGTGAACAAAGAGGAGTAAGAAATGGATGGCCACTGCAAGATTCTGGCATTTATTCTTAGTGACACAGAAAGCCACTGATGGGTGTTGAGCAAAGGAAACATATTCTGACTTAAAATAGACTCATTCCAGCTGCTGTGCTGGGAACACAAGATAACTGTAGTAAGCCAGGTAAGAGAGAATCGCTTGGACCAGAGTGATAGCCGCGATCATGAGATGTGGATTCTGGATATATTCTGAATGTAAACTAAGTTCACAGTTTTGCTGTGAACTTAAATCTGCTCTAAAAATCGTTTCTTTTAGAAAAGGATATGTACGGCATATTATTCATGTAAAAATCTTAAATGTATAAAACTATTATAGATGTGTTGCATCCAATCTTCAAAAATCTTGAAAAACTGAAGCTCTATCTACATGCATTAAACAACCCCATATTATCCCCTTTGCCCCAGCAATCATCAAGCTACTTTCTGTTTCTAAGAATTTCACTATTCTACGTACCTAATTTAAGCAGACTCATACACTATTTGCTTTCTTTGGCTTAGCATAATGTCCTTAATGCTAATCCATGTTGTAACATGTACCAGAATTTCCTTCCTACTTAAGTCAGAAGAACAACATTCCATTTTATGTATATACCACATTCTGTCCATTCACCCATCAAAGGACACTTGGGTTGCTTCCATTTTTTGCCTGTTGTAAATAATGCTGGTATGAACATAAGTGTACATATATCTCTGAGTCCCTTTTAATTCTTTTGGATATATACCCAGAAGTGGATCATATAGTAATGCTATTTTTAACTTTTTGAGGAACCACCATACTGTTTTCCATAGTGGCTGCACCATTTTACATTCTCACCAACAGTACACAAGTGTATCAATTTCTCCACCTCTTCAACAATACTTGTTATTTCACCTTATTTTTCTTTAGTAGTTAGCCTAATGGGTAGGAGGTGGTATCTTACTGTGGTTTTGATCTGCAATTCCTTAATGATTCATGATGTTAAGCATCTTCTCATATGCTTGTTGGCTATCTGTATATTTTCTTTGGAGAAATGTTTATTCTAATCCTTTGCCCATTTTTAAATAGGGCTGTTTGTTTTGTTGTTGAGTTGTAGGTGTTCTTTATATATTCTGGATATTAACTACATAGCAGATTTGCAAATATTTTCTCCCATTCCAGTGGTTGCCTTTTCACTATGTTGACTGGATCCTTTAACGTAGTTTTAAAGTTTGATGTAATCCAAATTTAATTTTTGTTACCTATGCCTTTGGTGTCATATCTAAGAAATCACTGTCAAATCCAATGTCATGAAACTTTTGTCCTGTTTTCTTCTAGGAATTTATTTATTTTTTGTCTTACATTTAGATCCTTGATCTATTTTGAGTTAATTATTATACATGGTGTTAGGTAAGGGTCCAACTTCATTCTTTTGCTTGTAGGTAACAAATTTTCCCAGCAACATTTAACCGTTGTTAAAAATCATTTGACCATATATGCAAGGGTTTATTTCTGGGCCCCTTATTCTATTCCATTGGTCTGTATGTCTGACTTTATGCCAGTACCACACTGTTTTGATTACTGTACCTTTGTAGAAAGTTTTAAAATCGGGAAGTGTGAGACCTCCAACTTTCTTCTTTTTCAAGACTGTTTTAACTATTCAAGGTCCCTTGAAATTCCGTATGAATTTTAGGATGGATTTTTCTATTTCTGCAAATAATTGTCGTAGGGATTTTGATGGGTATTGTATTATATCTGTAGATCACTTTGGGTAGCACTAACATTTAACAGTAAGTCTCTAATCCATTAACACAGGATGTCTTAAAATTTGTTTTCTTTTCAGTTTTCAGCGTAAAAGTCTTTCACTTTGTTGCTTAGGTTTACTCCAAAGTATTTTATTCCTTTGATACTATTGTAAACTGATTTGTTCCTCAATTTCCTTTTCAAGTTCTTTGTTAGTGCATGTTGACTTGATGTCCTGCAACTTTGCTGAATCATTTACTACTTCTAACAGTTTTTGTGTGTGTGTGTCGGGGAGGGGGGGATCTTTAGGGTTTTCCACATATAAGATCATGCCACTTGCAAACAGAGATAATTTTACTTCTTTTTTTCCCAATTGGATGCCTTTTATTTCTTTTTCTTGCCTAACTGCTCTGGTGAGGACTTTTAGTTGAACAGAACTGGTGAAAGCAGGCAGCCTTGTATTGTTCCTGATCTAACCTGAAAAGCTTTCAGTCTTTCACTCCTGAGTCTGATGTCTGCTGGGGCTTTTCATATTTGGTTTTTATTATGTTGAGGTAGTTTCCTTCTATTCTTAGTTTGTTGAGTGTTTTTATCATTAAAGGGTGAATTTTGTCAAATGCTTTTTCTGTATTAATTGAGATCAGGTGGTTTTGTCCTTTGTTGTTATTGTGGTACATTACATTAATTAATTTTCACATGTTGAACCACCCTAGCATTCCAGAAATAAATCCCACTTGGTCATGGTGTATAATCCTTTTACTATGCTGTTAAATTCAGTCTGCTAGTATTTTCTTGAGCATTTTTACAACACTATTCATCAGGGATATTGGTCTGCAGTTTTCTCGTGTAGTGTCTTTGTCTGGCTTTAGTACCAGGGTAATGCTGGCCTCATAGGATGAGTGTGGAAGTGTTCCCTTGTCTTCAGTTTTTTTGAAGATTGTGAGGGGGATTGGTGTTAACTCTAAATGTTTGGTAGAATTCAGCAGTGAAGGCATCTATCTGGTCCTGGGTTTTTCTTTGTTGGGAGATTGTTGATCATTGATTCAATCTCCTTACTAATTAGAGAGCTGTTCAGATTTTCCATGTCTTCATGATTCAGTCTTGGTAGGTTATGTGTTCTAGGAGTTTATCCATTTCGTCTAGATTATGTGATTTGTTAGTGTATAAATCATACATATCTTTTTGCAATACTCTTTTCTCTATAAAACACAAGTAAAAATATTATCTTTCATGAAAAAATGTCAAAATGCGAGTACAAAAACACTCTTAATTAAAGTTCAATGAAAGGAATAATCAATTATGAGTTGATGTGATGAAGGAAAACCTAACGGAAGCGTGGATGTTTAAGTTCAAGCTGGAAATAAGAAATGGCAAGGTAAAGGGAAGGCTAGAAAGTTTTTCTAGTAGGGGCCCAATAAAAGCAAAGATAGAAAAGCAGAACTGAATGGTAAAGGTGAGGTGGGTTCACTTGCTTGAAGTGGGAGAAGAATCTAAGGCGAAGTGATACAGATGGGGGAATTATAAACTAAAAAGGTAAGAATCAATCTTGTCAGGTAGCGGCATAGCCCATATTACTGCACTTCACAGACACTGCATTTTCATCAACATCAAGGCAAAACCCTTCACCAGCAAGAGTACAACTTGTTGAAGGCTCAGGTGATGTTTAGCATTTTTTTTTTTAGCAATGAAGTATTTCTTTTGCACCTTAGTGGTTCTCACCTGGGGTGATTTTCCCACTCAGGGGACACTTGGCAATTTCTGGAGACAATTTTGGTTGTTACAACTGGGTGTGTGTATGTGTGTGTGGGGAGGGGGGAGTGCTATTGGCATCTAATAGGCAGAGGCAAGGAATGCTACTAAATATCCTGCAACGTACAGTACAGCTTCCCAAAGAATTATCTGGTCCAAAATGTCAATAGTGCCATGGCTGAGAAACTGCTATAATTGACTATGAGCTATTCTCATGAGAACCCAAATTAAGTTCAAACATTAGAAAAAACATAAAAAGGAAAAGGAAACATTCCAAAAGATTAAAAGCAGTAAGATTATGGCATATTATTTTACTTTTTCCATTTTTCTAAAAAATTTCTACAATCACCATACCATTACCATTTCAAAAGAAAAAAATTAACTTAGAAAATTTGATTTACTCACTAATTGTAATCAGGGTACACTCTGATTTCTTTTTTTTAAAGTTTCATTTAACTCCCTCAAGTATTTACTTCAGTGCCACTAACATACACAAAATAAACAAGGTCCAGTCTCAGGGAACTTAGTCTGATGGGAGAAATTAACATCAAGTAAATACACTAACAAACTATGATCAGTGTTCTTAAGGAAAACAACAGGGGGTTTCAATTAGCTTGTTCAGGGATGGCTTAAGTAAATGATACTGAGGATTCAAAAGATGAGAAAATAACCAGACAGATGAAAGAAAGATGAAAGTAAAGGAGGGAGGGAGGGCATTGTGACAGTCAGAGCAGCATGTACGAAGGACCTGAAGAGGAGAGGGCTATCGATGTATTAGAGTTAGAGTAATTAAAAGAGGATGCGGGAAAGTATAGTAACTAAAGGAGATAATAAATTTAGAGAGAGGTAGGATTAATAGACAGGAACCAGATTTGGCAAAGCCCCCTGAAGGTCTCAGTAAGGAGTTTGAAAGCTAAATATGGCGGGAAGCTACTGAAGCAGAGAAGGGTGATTTAATTTACTTTCTTTTCAAAAAAAGAACCATGCTGGTTATTTTATGAATTAGAAAAGAGCAATATCAGAAATCAGGCAACCACTATGCAGATGAGATAATGAGGTAATAATGATTCCTCCAATTAACAGTGAGTAAAAAAGTTAACAGAAAAGAATGGAGTGACAGTAACTAAATAATGTAATACAACTTTGTCAAAGAGAAACTTCTCTTTCTAGGGATGCTGCTGCAGAGGTAGGCAAAGGATGTTCCTTATCATGTGACCCCCTACCCCCCCAAACCACAGCTGACTGGTGGTGAGGTTGAAGGGGAAACCCAATCCAGAAAAAGGCCCACAGTAAAAACAATCTATCATATTCCAGTTTGGGCTGACTGTATTAGCTCAATCAAATTCTCTCAGTAATTTAACACATAGACTAAGACAGTATTTAGAAAAATAAAACAGTAGCTAGTAACTGACAGAGCAGTACAGTGAAGATCCATGAATTCCAACCATGAGGACACACTCCTACCTGAAGTATCTTGTATAATGTTCCTTAATTGGTTCCTTAATTTTCTTAACACCCCACCCTCATTTGATCTAGTCTGAGTAAGGGTGTTCCTTGCATTCTTAAAAACTTCATCAAAGCAAGTACCCACTATGGTGAGATTTTAATTTTACAGAAATTGAAGCCAATATAATTATTAAGCTTTCCTAATGGCACACAGCTAATCAGATGCAATTCTAGGTCTTCAAAAAACCAAGTTTTCCCACAAATCTCAAGGGAAGAGTTATGGACACCAAACATTTAGGATGTCCTTTCCCTTCAAATTTGAGGTATATTTTTTATTGTAAATTTGAGTTTAGGAAAGAAAGGGACCCACTCCACTAGCTCACAGTGGTTGAATATTTCCACAGGGTTAGTTCAGAGAAGGGATCTGAGAAACTGACCTGTCAGAATGTAAACCCCATGAGAACAGGAATTTAGCCTATGTTATTCATTGCTTACAACAGAATCTCGGATACAGAAGCTGAACAAATGAATTCAATAAAGGGAAGGGTAGACAGAGAAGTCAGTAAAAAAGAGCTGCCAGGACCCTTTGGTAGTGGAAAGTTGTCACAGTCCCTACTTATTTCACTTAATTAAGCTTTGCAGGTTTCTTTTTTAAACATACAGTTATTGAGATATAATTCACACACCATATAATTCACCCATTTAAAATGTACAGTTCTGTCGTTTTTTAGTACATTCAAAAAGTTGTGCGTCAATCACCACTATCTAATTCCAGATGACTTTCTTCATCACACAAAGCCCCATACCCATTAACAGTCATTCTCCATTTCCCCCCTTGTCCTAGGCCTGGCAACCATTCACGTACTTGCCATCTCTGGATTTGCCTATCCTGGACATTACATATAAATGGAATTGTAAGAACACGTGATCTTTTGTAAGTGGCTCCTTTAGGGTAGCACAATGTTTTCAAGATTCATCCATGTTGTAGCAAGTGGCAGTACTTCATTCTTTTTTATGGCAGAACAACATTCCATTACGTAGATGTACTACAATTTGTATATCCATTCATCAGTTGCTGGCCATTTGGGTTGTTTCCATGTTTTGGCTGTTATGGATAAGGCTACTATGAACATTCATGTGCAAGTTTTGTGCAGAAATTTTCAACTCTCTTTTCAATTCTGTATGTAGGAGTTGAACTGCTGGGTCACATGTTCACTGTTAAACTTTTTGTGTTTATGTCAAAGTGTATTCCAAAGTGGCTGCACCATTTGACATTCCCATAGGTCATTATGAGGATTCTACTCTCTCCATATCCTCACCAACACTTTTACTGCGTCTCTTGGTTTACAGATATGCTGGCAGGTATGAAGTGGTACCTCATGGTTTTGAGCTACATTGAGCTACCCAATGATTAATGATGTTGATCATATTTTTATTTGTTTATTAGTCCTAAGTAAGCTTTTTCATCACTTAAAGACAATACTGTTTTAAAGCTGGAGAAAAGGGAAAAATTATGACATTAAGAGGAAAAATATGAATACTGTGAAATAAACTGTTTGAGAAAAAAAGCTGATCAACAATGAACTCAATTCTACAGATACATCGATCTGTAATACAATGGACATCTCCATATAATATTAAGAGGCGAAATAAGGAACCATTCTACATCTGTACTGGATGGTGGTGCTTTATAATTTTGCCTTCAAAAGGCTTTTTCTTCCTTTCTTCTTACTCTAAGAGACTCCTCATTCTTTTGGCAAACTTGGTTTAAGTGGAGGTACCACACCCCTCCCAATCTACAACACGTGTGTGTGCACACACAGACAGCCAGACACACAGCACATAACCTCGTGCTAGCCAATGACAGAACCAGATTCCTCTGCCCACAGTGATTAATTCAGGTATAAATAAGCATGCGATCAAATCTTGATCAATCAGACTCCTCCCTAGGCTTTCAGTAGTCCTCTCATAATTAATGCCAGCTGTGGTCCTGGACTGAGCAGGTTATAAGAGCCAGATTCTCCCAGTATATTTAAACTAATTCAAGCTGGCAGTTCTGTTGTCTAAAACGTAACACCATATATATATATATATATATATATATATATATATATATATATATATATATATATATATATATATATATATATATATATAAAGAGCTCTTTCAGCTTAAAGCTATCAGACCTAACTCTCCATATCAACATTCGGGAAAAAGAGTTTATGGTATCCTTAAAGCCACTATTCTAAAGAAAGCCAGAAAATACTGGGTTCATACTTACTAAAGAACCAAGAATGATATAACAATTATTTGAAAATCTTAAATACAAATCTTTGCTTGTGTTTCTGGGCTGGCAACAGCTGGGGAAAGTGGCTAACGAGGTGAAGGGTAAGTAGGCAGGATGAGTGGTAAACATGATCGGATCATTTAATGCACCAATTAGAGACTACTTGTAGGGCTTTCAGGATACAACTCCCATAACTAAACAAATTTATGTAACACCTACTTTAAGGAACCACAGACATGCTATAAAAACTAAAACAGTATTAAGAGTAGATACTGGGCAACTAAAGTTTACACTGAAGAACATGAAATTGAGATAGACATATTTTAATATTAGAAAGCAAATCATATTCTATCACCAAATTATGAAACACCACATTATCTTAAGACTTTTGTTCATAAAATCTTAATGAAATTCCAGGCTTGCCAAAATGCAACCATTATTGAAAATGCAATTTTTCAGTTGAATGTAAATTAAATTTAGGGTAAAAGTGACAGCTTATCAAATTTTGTTCTAATAGTAAATAAGCAGTAATAGAAAAAAGTTTAGCATTTGAAATAATCAAGCTAATCTTGTATTGCCAGCAAATGTCTATGACCTTAAGTTATTTTCATTATGGGTACTAAATAGCATGAATTAGAGCTATTTTCTAGTTAAATCTACAATCTTGTGGCAAAACAGTTATAAAGTCTACATAAAATATTTACTAACCTACTTAAAACACAGGATTAGAAAAATGAAGTCAGAAATTAGTAATTTTGAAACAATCTGGCTGAAGCACACAGGAGAAAGTAGGCTTTCACGTGAGTGCTAATGAAGGGAAAAGGCAGCCTTCCCCAATTCATGGGATGTGGTTTGATTATGGTGCACATTGGTACAAAAGGAATTGTCAAAAAACGTTATTCTGACAGGGAGCACAGGTGGTTACCTGGATGGAATGTATGATAAAGCAAGTTGGTAGAAATAAGAGTCTCCTTTCATTCTGTATGTGCTATATGCCAGGAACTGTTAAGCATTTAAATGGTTCAGAGATTAGGTTAACTAACTTCCACAACTATTAGATGGACGAACCAGGGTTCAAATTCAAAATGTGAGTCCGTAGTACTGTGGTAGTATAAAGCCTTTTAAGAGCCTTTATTAATTAAAAGTGACAGTCACTTTTAACAGAAGCAACAATACTAAACAAAGACAGTGGCTCTCAAAGAGTGGTCAGTGGGCCCCGTGGGGACACTGAGACCCTTTCAGAGAGGGTCGACAAGGTCAAAACCATTTCCATAATATTACTACTAATACTTTCTTACTGTGGTAACATTTTCATCGCAATACAACGTAGTGAGCAAAACTGGTGCTTTAGCATGAATCAAGGCACTGTCACTAAGCTGCATTAGGAGACATTGTGTTTCAATTAAAAAAAAAAAAAGCAAGTCACTTAAAGAAGGTCCTTGATGAAAAACCGGCCTTTTCTTCCTAAAACTTTGTCATAAAATAGGAATTACACATAAACCACTTTTGCAGCATACCCACTTCTGCAGTAGGATTACTGTCTCAAGGAAAAAGTATAATATTTGTGTGTTTGTGTGAGTTGTGAACTGCACTAGCCACTTTTTTCATGGAACATCATTTTTACTTGAAAGAATGACTGAGAGACAAATCATGGTATTCGGAAGTGTCTGGCAGATGTTTTCACAAAAATGAGCAAAGTGAGTTTATGGCTTCAAGGAAAAAAACACAGTATTTCCTGCTAATGATAAAATTTGAGCTTTCAAGTGAAAATAAGAATTTCAGAAAACTTGTACCCACCATTGTGAGCTTGACAGTTTCCCAATATTTAAGATTTTTCTCATGAACTATGTGGTGACACTAATTGTGAATTTTCACTGTATGTTAAAATGTGTCAGCATTTGGAAGATCTACATAACTCAGTGAGCTAATATTTTCCAAATGACCAATATATGATGTTACAAAATCAGGCATGGGTAAAAGATACATTTCAAGTACGGTACACACAGACCAATGAATTTCAATGTACCAGAGTATTTCCAAGTCCACTGATGCAGCTTCAGATCCCACTTTGTCACTAATCTTTAAGAAACAACTATCTGTGGAGTTATAGTATCAAAGAATAATTTCTACAATTATCTGAAAAGGCTATTAAAACATTCCTCCCCTTTTCAACTGCCTACGTGTGAAGTTGGATAGTCTTCATATACTTCAACCAAAACAGCATATCAAAAAAGATTGAATTCAGAATAGATAAGAATCCAGCCCTCTTTACTGGAGCCAAATATTAAAAAGACCTGAAAAAAAAAAAGGTAAACATGGCCATTTTTCTCCCCAAGTATTTTTGGTTTTAGAAAATAAGTCATTTTTCATTAGAAATTTATGTTTATATAAAATAGCTTTATTGTTATTTTAATGAGTTAATATTTTAAAAAGTCTTAGTTTTAAATTTCTGAAATGGTAAATATCGGTAGAAACCCACAAACCACGCTCTTTGAGGGTCCTTAATTTTTAACAGCATCAACAGGCCTTGAGTCCCAAAGCTTTGAAAACTTCTGAGTTAAGGCCAATACAAGCATGTATATAGTGTTGTCCTTATTTTGTAGGTGCAATATAAATATTCTCATATTAACTGTAGAAAAGGGGAGTCTTCCCCAGCCCTGTCTTTCAGTAAACCTAAGTGGAAAGTATAGTACATGGAGTTTAAAGCCCACAAATGAAAATTTCTAAAAAATCTAAGGAAAGGAAAAAGAAAACGGAAACACTGAGTACCCATTACCCTATGGACTGTGCTAGGTGCTTTTACATATAACCTTTTAGTCGACTTTGAGATCTGTATTAAGGCTGAGAGAAGTTAAAGGAAAGTAGTATGAAACAATATATACAGTATAGACTTTACTTTGACACACCTGAGTTAAAATCATTCCCTTGAATGTTATGCTATTAAGTCCCTTAACTCGGGAGTTTTTCTTCTGTAAGAAGAAAATGAGAATACAATTAAAAGCACATACAGGAGGTACTCAAAAAGTTAGTTCCCTTCAACCCTACTTCTCCTCTGTTCCAAAATTAAACCAGTGAGTACCAAAATCATCATTTGAGATTAGATTTGACAACAAGCTCTCATTGATTATAGGCCTTCCGTAGACGAATGCTGCTCCAGTAAACATTTAAAAATATTTTAAGGACCCACAACCACTATCAGGTATTAGGGATCGATGTTTAAAAACCACCTACACATTTCTTCTAAAGTAGTTTCATTCTTTTAAAGCTAAATCACTCCTACAACTCTTCCCAATCTTATATATTCATTTGACTATGGAAAACAAAGACATCTTGATATCTCTAAGAAAATTACCAAAGAAGCAATTCTGAATTTGGTTATCTTGTAAACCAGGAAAACTGGCCAGAAGCACAAAAACTGTTAATTCCCAACTATATTTCTATCAGATATTTCATATGGTCACATGCTTGGACTATTATATGAAAAATTAGACAGCAGTTATTTTAAGTATAGTAAATATGTTCCAAGATTTGTGATGAGAGAGGTCAGTCTCTAAAAGTTAACAAGACTTAATAGCTTAACAATGCTTTTTACTCTGTACAGTTTAACAAACCACCAAAGCCATTTCTAAGCAACAAAAAAGCTGATCACTTTTAACAGCTGATCAATTTAACTCTTGCCAACAAAGCAACTTTTTTTTTTCTAAAGTTCAAGCTGAGTTGATATTTTGTGTTGTGTGGACAATAACAAGTTTCCATTTATGTAGTATTTTAATATTCTTTTATTTTCAGGGTAAGTTTTTTTTTGCTTAAAAGATGTGTTTATATAAGATCTAATTACTCGTCTAACATAACTTACGTTCTATTCAAACCTGGATACTCTCAGAACTTTTATAAATATTATGCAGGTTTATTAGAAAGCCTACTAAAAAATTTCCCCTCTACTTTTAAAACATAAACTAGATGAGCTTTATTTGCTTTATTCTGACAAATTGTTTTATTTGAAGTTTGGTCACTTCCTTTTCCTGTGCTGCATTGTGTGCACCCTCTTTACGGTTACTATTTTCAGACTAATAATGATGATCCTCTACCACACTGCATGAAAGACCAAGCACTAAGTATCATCTGATACTTCCTGTAAATTATTTTAAATGGATACCAACATATGCCTTCTTTGATGCTTTTGTCTTTCAAGAAGTTAGCATGACCACATTTTGGAATAGCCAGAATGGTAGAATGAAAGATAGGAATTAATATAAGATTGGAAGCCATGAATCAGTTTTAGCAGTTAGAAATTATGACTTCAGAAGGATCAATAATTCCCTGTGCCTAAACTGCCCTTCAATGAGCAATGATATATCACTACATTAAAAACTTTCCCCATTAAAAAAAAATTTCCCCATTAAATTGTAAGTTCAATTTAAGTTACATACGAACAAAGAAAAACAAACAGCCAATTGCAAACAGGAGTAAAAGAAAAAGTTACACTGAATCCTATTAAATCTCTTTCCTCCCCCAAGCAGAAAAGTGGATGGTGATAAAACACTCAGAGAATTGCTAGGCAGCTTCCTAACATTAACCTATTAATCTACACAACACTCATGAAGCAGATGTCAAGTACCTCTAGTTTTAACAGAGGAAAAAGGCGTAAATCTGATTCTCCCAAGGTCACCAAGTTAGAGATCATATTAAATTAAATTCTAGGACTTTGTACTCTTCATAATTTCGAATCAAATAATGTTAGATCAAATGAAAAAATGCTCCCTCTATATGCTATCCTCTGTATCTGTGCTGTCTAGTAAGTAGCCACTAGTCACCTGTAGTTATTAAGTACATGAAATGTAGCTAGTCCGAATTGAAATATGCAAACCAGATTTTTAAGACATAGTATGAAAAGAATATAAAACATTACATTAATTTTTTACATTGATTACATGTTGCAATTTTGGAAATAATGGATTAGCTAAAATTCATTAGAAAGCACCAGTCCATACATCTTTCCAAAGACCTCCAAATCAAACAGATGTCATCACAACCAAATAAAAAAGCAGTATTTTCTTAGAATTTGTTGTAGTACAACATAGTAACCATATTTGGGAGTAGGGGGGAGAATGGGCATAATAAGTGTCTTGAGGGACATAGATATATATGCAATTAATACCAAAATAGGTTATTTTAGTGTTCTCTAAGGATAATAAAAGATGTTTCCATCTCATTACAGGCATGTGAGACTTTGAGTAAGTCACAAGTCAGGAGAAAGTATGACTTTCCATTAGCGTCACCTGTCATTTGCTTCTGTGGAAAAGTGAAAATATTTTTATTCCTAATGTACACAAAGGATTATCAAAGTGGGCCGAGAATGCTCATAAGGCTCTATGAACTTCTCAAAAAAAACCCAAAAAAACAACAACACCTGCCTAATGTATATTTATACTTATTCTTTAAAATCACATATCATAATATTGTTCTAATATAAAGTCAGCACTTAATCTTATTTTGACTAAAGTAAGAGATACACAGGAAAGAGGAACATTCAATTTAAAAAATAAGGATCACTTTAGAAAACAGTTTGGCAATCCCACAAATGGATACACATAAAGTTACCACGTGACCCAGTAATTCCACTCTTAGGTATACAACCAAAGAGAAATGAAAACATAGACACATGCAAAAATGTGTATATGAATGTTCCTCGCAGCACTGCGCATAATAGCTAAAAGGCGGAAACGATGCAAATATTTATCAACTGATGAATGGATAAACAAAATGTGGGACAGCCATACAGTGGATTATTATTCAGCCATAAAAAGGAATGGAGGCCTAATCCAATCTTCTTACATGTGTGAACCTTAAAAAACATGATGCTACCTAAAAGAAATCAGTCATGAAAGGTCACATATTGTATAACTCCAGTTATATGAAATGTCCACAATGGGCAAATCTAAACAAAGAGTGTTTAGGAAATGGAGAGTGACTGCTAATGAGTTTGGGTTTCTTTTCAGGATAATGCAAATGTTCTAAGATTGACTGTACTGATGGCTGCACAACTGTGTGAAAATATCAAAAGCCATTTTAAGCGGCTGAATTATATGGTATGAAAATTACATCTTAATGAAGCTATTTTAAAAAATGTAGCTAGAAATGGAGGAGGTAAAGGATTGGAAGGATTTGTCAAGCACCTAGTTGCTACTTTTCTGGATGTTGTAACTTTGTGGTACTTATGCTTTTAAGTTTCATCATTTGTGATTTTTTCCTCATTTTAAATATTCATATTAGTAAAAATTTTTTTGTCACATCATTACACAACTAGGTAAATTTACAGAAAATCATAAATTGTACATTTAAATGGTGATTTCTAAGGCATGTGAGTTATCTCAACAAAGATGTTAAATTTTTTTCATTAAAAAAAGAGGGTATCACAAGGTTAATGCCTCATATTAACCTTAAAACAGTCTGAGAGTTAACAGCCCAGTCCCAGTCACTTAATAGTCTCTCAAAACTATGAAACCCACTAAGACAGCACCAACTACCTTAGAGATTAAATGGCTTTGTGGGCTGCCCCTAAAATATTACTATCTCAGTCAAGCAAATGCTCAAAGTTCAGAAACAGGTGATGGGAATTTGAAGATCTCAGTATAAAAAAGCACAGAACATAAAAAATACGACTTGACCACTTTCTCTTAAAAGCTAAACTCTTGATTCAGATGCAAAATAGATTAAAAACAACCCTATTTACCTACACTCTTAAAAGTGAAGGGAAGAAGTCTTCCATCAAAAAATCTGTGGAGTGTGTGTGTGTTTACCCACACACCTTATGTAGCCTAAGCACCTCCGGAGCAGCTGTATATAAGGTAATGAAGGTTTTTTCCACCCGTTTAAAACAAAACGCGATGGTGCCATTCCATAGCCCACCCCATCCCCCACTACCACCACCAGCAGGTGGAGGGAAAGGATACTGTAGACTAGAGGATGACAGCTTTGTATAACCCTTTGGACTTTATATGTAAGAATGCAGCTGGTGGTCTCTCAGAAGGGGGTAAAGAGATTTGTGAACAAGCTGAAATAAGGGGCATCCTTTGCCTGGAAGAGGGCACACCGTGAGCCACATCTCGAATCAGCTATATCCACAGTAAAACACAGGCCGCAGGAAGGCACTGTTAGCATCACCAGGATGGCCTCTCACGCCGGGGGTGTTTTTTTCAACGGAGAAGTTGACTCCTGTAGTTTGGATATTGGGGGGAGGCAGGGTAAAGTGGGAGTCGGGAAGACCAGAAAAAATGCCTTTAAGTAGAGACGCCTGGGGCCTCGCTAAGGAAGTTCCGAGCCCCACTCGGTCGCCGCACGCTCGCCCCTCCCCACCTCCCACCGCACTCCCCGCGGCGCCAGACGCCGGTGCCGGAGCGACGGCCGGCACCGCCGCCGCGGCCGGGGTAGGGGCCGCAGCGAGGCCGGGCAGCGCCGCAGACACACGCTTCCTCCGCACTCGCCGCGCCCGGCCTCTCCGCCGCGCGGCCCAGCCCCTCGCACCCGCGCCGGACCGGCTCCGCAGAGCAGGCCTAGGCCGCGCTGGCCGTACCCCGGAACCTCGCTCTCCGGCGGAGGCGGACCAGGCCCGACACAAACTTCCCCGAGCATTAGCTGAGGCGTCACGGACGGGCCGGCCCCCAGCGCCATTCCCCCGCGGCCCGGCGGCGGCTCCCGCCCCTACTCCCCACACTCGAAGTCCCGGCGGAGATCCGCCCGAGGTTCACGGTCCCCCGGCCCTCCAGCGCCCGCGAGTTTACCTCCAAGTCGCGGCCTTTGTTCTTGAAATTCTTGAGCCGTTGGTTGTCCAGTTTCTCGTTGTCCGCCATGGCCGGGCCGGTGATTCCTTCCCCCGCCCGGGCCCCGCGGGATCCGCCCCAACCACCACGCCGCACCGACACTCCCAGGAACCGGGCCGCCGCCTGAGCTGCTGTGCTCGCCGCGCCGCCGCTTCCTGCCTCCTCTCACCTGCCTCTGCCGCAGCCTTCTCCTCTCCCCGCCCGTCCCACCCCCCGCCCTAACCCGAGCGCGACGGCAGCTCCAGCAAAGACAACCGCGGGGCCGGGCGGCGACAACAGCGGCGGAATGTGCTGCCGGCTAAGAGGGGGAGGCAGCCTCGGTCTGAGGGCCCCGGCGCCGTGGCCACGCCCACCGCCGCCAGCCCAGCTCGCCGATTGGCCAACCAAGCTCAACCAATCAAAAAGGATGATGGAGAGCGGGGGCGGAAGAGCGAACGAAAAGGGAAAGCAAGCTACGCGGGGAGGAAGGGGTTAGAGACCCGGAAGGCTGGGAGGGGTGGGCCGCGGCGGAGACGGAGCAGGGCCGGGAGGGACCACGTGCCTCCGGAGCTAGGGGGAGGAAGCGAAAGAGAATTAGATTTGAGGGGAGGTGGGAAGGGGAAAGAGAAGGCAGGGAACGACTTGGTTTACTCCAGTTGTAGGGCCCGCACCAGACATCTGGGGTCGTGGATGGAAGCCTAAACTGCGTTCTTTTCTTCTCAAGTGCGCCCTCTCCCCCCAGGGCATTACTTGGGCGCTCCGCTGTCTTTGCTAAAGGAAGTGGGAGCTGCGCCTCGGCTCCATCCCGGGTCGGGACACCCCCTTTTGCCCACCTAGCTCTGTTTCCACGGCGGAGAGTCCCTGCCGTCCGACGGCCGGGCCCTGGGGCCTGGACTGTCTGGGGTGACGCGTTCCGGAGGCGCAGCGGAAAGCGGGAGGGAACCGTGGGTGGAAAAGGAAAAGGACGCATTAGACAAATCTGATTCAACCCTTCTGACCAAGTCCCCGCAACAGGTAGGAACTTGGGAAGCGCTGAGGATCTTGTGAAGATAGCACCTCCTAGGTGTTTCGTCCTAGAAAGTTCAAGAAGCTGCTTGGCCACAAAGTCCTAAGTTCTGTAAGGCGGGGACCGTGGCACCTGACAGTAAAGTAGTCGTTTTGTAACTCTGTTGAGAATGGAAATGAATTCCAAGGATAAACATCTTTACCAGAAATACTATTGCCAGAGGCAGAAATAAGACCAGCTACAAAAGAACGTATTCAGATATTTCAGAAAAAGGGAGAAGGAAATTGTTTAAAAGTATATTTAATAGCACCTCAAATGTGCAGGGAAAACATGAAGTAGTCAGCAGCAACTGAGGTCTGAAAGAGTGTGTGTGTGTGTGTGTGTGTGTGTGTGTGTGTGTGTGTAGAAGCTTTGGATGTGTTTAAATTTGGTGAGGTAGGGGAAGAAGTCCCTGATTCAAACTCCTTTGAGAACTTTTACTCCTCTCCTTCCCTCCCACTTCCTTACTGGTATATTTTTGACTAGAACAATATGCAGAGATAAAACGTTTAAAATGGGAATAATACCTTTAAAGTCCTCAATATTTTGTATACTTTGAGCTGCCTAGGCAAACCAAAGCTGTACCTGGAAATAATACATGCTGAAGGTTAACTTAAATGTAAATTCAGTGTCGATTTTAAATTTAAATGATGTTCATTATAAATCTTTATAACCCAAAGAATCATTTAATTGAAATAACATTGCACACTAGTGCACTGATTTTTTTCCAAATGTGTTTAGGATAAGAAAATTCAGTTGAAAATCTGGAATACATTTGTTTTTCCGTCAACATGGATTTTTGTCATGAGCAGAATTCAAGACAACAAATTACTGGTGAATTTCCACCCTATAATGCACGTATAGATGAATATTTTGTACTTTTTGGAATAAATTCCGTGGTAGCTCTCTTGATAAAGGTTATGAAATTATCTACCATTGTATGTCTTCATGTCTCCCAGCTACAACTGATTGTCTCTGCTGCTTAAACAACTGGAGGTTCTCTGCAGAATACTCCTAAAAGAAGGGTGTGATCATAGTTACTCATTGAGAAAGATGCAATACAAACAGGAAATAACCACAGCTTGTAATTTCAGTCTTGTCTTTATTTGTTTAATGTCTGTCTGTCTTCCTTTCTAGACAATAAGCTCTCTGAAGTCAAGGACCATGTTTCTTTCATTCTCTACATACCCAGCAAGTAGTACCTGGAACGTTATCAGCTCTCAGTGACTATTTGACAAATACAGGACCTGAATCCAAGCTACTTTGGGTGCATATTCCATAAGTTTAAAAACAAGCTAACACTTCTTGATTAAAAATGTGGATTGAGTTATTGTTTCTAATTTACATTGGGCTCCTTCTAAAAATTCTTAATTTGGTATCATGTTCATTCCAGGATTAAGATTCAGGGAATAGATCAGACATAGGTTTCAGGGCAAACCCCCCTACATGTTTAAAAGTAGTTGGAACACACTTGCTAAAATGAACAATTTCCTTAATTATAATGTGTAGGCAGTCTGTTTGTTGGCCTAAATGTTTCATTTGAAATGATCACTGTCCATCGCCATCCAGTTTACATGTTTAGTATCTGTGCTCCCAGTTGTTCCCAGATAGGAGATAAATAATTTATCAGAGGGGAAAAGCAGTTGGTAATAGCTCTAAATGCAGATTGGTAATCTAATTGGCAATATATGGTAGCTCTAGCTGTAATTAGGAGATTTAATAAATTTAACTTGCTGAACTAAGAAAGTAGTAAAATGCAGACATCAATACCATCAATAGTCTATTTTAACATAGACTATTTAACAAATTTTTTTTTGTGTTGAAATATAGTTATGAAATATAGTTATAACCAAACACTATAAAACCTATACAGGCATACCTCGGAGATATTGTGGACTTGGTTCCAGACCACTGTAGTGAAGCCAATCGCAATAAAGAAAGTCGTAATCTTTTTTCTGGTAGAGTGTCTTGCCTTCAATTTGTAAAAAATGCAACACCTATGAAGCAAAATAAAGTGAAACGCGATAAAAGGAGGTATGCTTATATATGAGACCTGTTTTCAAAGAGGATATTCAATGTCAGGTAACTTAATATCCTGCCTTGTTAGTACTTCAGTATAGGAAAAGTCTAAAGTATTATGGAGATAATTGCTTTCAATGTGTCATGAAATTCTCTTAGGGTCACTTTCTGAATAAAGAAACTTTCTCTGTTCTGCAAGAGAGATTTGTGAGGATTTGTGAAGCTTTACACGGGGTTTTAGTTGATCAAATGTAATTTCAAAAAGAATTATAATTGATAATTATTTCATTTAAGCAGTTTAGAGTATTCTCATGATACATTAAATCGAAGATTGTGGAATCCCTCTTTAAACTATGAATCATATAGTTTCTGTTACTGTTTGGGGAATTCTGTGTGATTTCTTGAGCAAAACTCTAGGTATTATTTGCTGAAACAAGCAATTTTACATGTTGCTAAATCCTAACTAAAATGTAATTTGTGTTTTTTATAACTGGTTCTTTTTTTTTAAAGAGAAAAACATTGCACCTTTAGTACTACAGTGAACCTTAATTTTCTTAGGAAATTATAGTTGATCAGGTATTGGGGGATTTCATTTATTCCTCTTTATTGAGAAAACGTTTCTGACTTACAACTTGAGGAGCCTGGAAAAAACTATTTTGACTGAAGTCCCTGAATGGCAAAAGATGATGATTTAAAAGGCTAGCTGTTAATATGAATTTGATGGAGAGAAATGAGCCACTTGGTTTTTCTTTAACGTAGTTTTTTTAAGCTTAGTTTTAACTAATTAATTGGAGAAAAACTTATAATTCATGTGTATACATCACTGATTATTGGTTTATATCTATTTATATTGCTGTGAGGCAAACATGCATAGATTTCCTAAAGCTTTTTTCACTTGCTTTTTATTTGGGCCTAAACTATTGGAAAATGAAAGAATATGTACTCTTCGTTTTTAATTTTTAAAATATAAATACCACAGAAGGAGCAACTTAAGAGGCCAAGTAGTCAAGGAGACTGATCATATGACTTAGAGCAGTGTACTCAAACAGAGAGTTCCCCCAGAACTAGATGTTAATAAGTGTTCCTTAAAAAAAAAAGTTTCCTTGGTCTAACAATTTGAGGAACTGGGGGGTGGGGAAGTAGTGGGAACTTTGAGACTGTTAAGTATAATAGAACACTATTTGGAACCTTGAAATCAGTGAGCCTGGAAAGATCACTATGCTACCTCAATTAAATTCTGTGTTAATGGCATCAACCAAGAATAGTGACTTACAAATGGGTAGTATGTCAAAAGTTTGTTTACAGGTTAGTTCTTTGAAATATGTGCACAAGAACTTGGTCATAACTAGTGGCTAGATGTTTCACGTTAGACCTTATTTAATCTATAAGGTACTTAGAAGAATGTCATAGAACCTAGTTACAATATGTGGCAATATTTCTATGAGGAAAATATTTGGATTTACAACTTTGGTCAGGAGGAGCACATCCATTGTCTTTGTTACTATTTGTATTTCTAGTATGTAGCAGATAACCAGGAATTGGGTTAGGTGATGAAGTTACAAAGATTACATTGTTCCTTACACTTAGAATTCCATGGCCAGTTCATACTTTACCTATTATAAACAGATAATAATTATTGAGCAATTATGTGATAGGCAATCTTCTAAGCAATTGATATATATTAACTCATTGAATCCTCACAACAATTATATTATTACTGACTTAACAGATGAGAAATTTGAAGCACAGAGAGATTTAGTAAATTGCCCAAAATCACACAGTAAACAGAGCTGGTGTTTGAACTGGGCCTGACACCGGAGCCAGTACTCCTGATTACCTTGTAGGTACATAAACTTCAGTTTTCATAGTAACCTTTCAAGGTAGTTATTATGATTTCCATTTTCTATGTGAGGAACCTGAGGTTCAAAGAGGAAAAGCAACTTGCTCAAAACCTTACACAATTAATATGTGCTGGAGCCCCAATTTGATTCCAGATCTGACTAGCTGCCAAACCTCCACCATTTCTAGTTGACCATTGCTATGGGCCCCATTGTTTGTGTCCCCCCACCCCAAATTCATATGTTGAAACCTCACACCCAATATGATGGTGTTTGGAGGTGGGGCCTTTGGGAGGTAATTAGGTCATGAAGGTGGAGCCCTCATGAATGGGATCTGTACCCTTACAAAAGAGGCCCTAGAGAGCTCCCTCATCCTTTTTCCAAATGAAGTTACAGTGAGAAAATGGCAGTCTATGAGGAAGTGAGTGCTTCCAGGCACTAAATCAGCTTTGATCTTAAACTTCCCAGCCTGTAGAACTATGAGAAATAAATTTCTGTTGTTTATAAGCTACCCAGTTTATGGTATTTTTTTAATGGTATTTTGTTATAGCAGCCTGAACAGACAAAACACTCGTGTTGTCTCCCTGGCCTAGACAACAGCTGAACCTCAGTGATACTGTGATTTATATAAAGAAATAGACATTTGGTCTTCCTCCACTGTTTCTGGTACCCCTAAAAGCCTTTGTAATTTCCTGAGTTATAAGGGCATCTTTCTTTTTCACCTTCTGAAATAGTTCCAGAATGAAATTGGGTGTCCTTTGTTATTCATAATAAACCCCTTTCAACTACATCTGAGTTTATGTTAATGTGATGACTTTTGGAAAGTCCCTAAGGATAGGGGGGCTGGTTGCCAGGGAAGTAACTATGTAATTAGAGGGTTAGAACTTTCAGCCCTACCCCCACTCTGACATCTGGGGAAGGGAAAGGAATTGGAGGTTGAATCAATGGCCAATGATTTAATCAATCATTCCTTCATAATGAAGCCTCCATAAAAACCCAAAAAGGACAGGTTTGGAGAGCTTCCGTTTAGTGGACACGTGGAGGTGCTGAGTGTGGTGAGCCTGAGTAGGACATGGGACTTCAATGCCCCCTTTCTCCATTACCTTGCCCCATGCATCTCTTCTATCTGGCTATTTCTGGGTTATTATCCTTTCATAATAAACCCGTAATCCAGTGAGTAAACTTTTCCCAAGTTCTGTGAGCTGGTTGAGCAGATTAATTGAACCCAAGGAATTGAACCTCCAATTTACAGTTGGTCAGTCAAAAGCACAGGTGACAACCTGAACTTGTGATTGATATCTGAAGTGGGGTGAGGAGCCCTCAACCTGTGGGATCGGACGCTCTCTCCTGTAGTATCAAAGCTGAGTTAAATTGTAGGACAGCTAGTTGGTGGGTGCAGAATTGTTTGGTGTGGGGAAAAAACTACAGTACACACCTGGTGATCAGAAGTGAGAGTAGTGCTGTGAACAGACAGAAAACAGAAGAGTATTTCTTCCTTCCTAAACAGGCTCTAAAGACGTGCAGTTCTGCAATGTCTGAGGCAGTAGTTCTCAACTTAAGAGTGCATTAGAACCGCCTGCAAGACTGAACTACCCAAACTGGTGGGCTCCATTCCCCAAATTTCTGATTTAGTAAGTCTGGGATATCATCTGAAGATTTGAATTTCTAACAAGTGCTCACTTGATGTTGATGGTACTGGTTCCTGCAACATTAAGAACTACTAGATCTGATCTCTTAGAAGATGGTTGCAGCCTAAGGTAAGGACAGAGCTAAAATAAAGATAATTAGGCATCACAGTGATACACGGTGATATGTCATGCAAAATTTCAAAGTACTGCAAATTAAAATAATGCTTATATAGCTCTTACTCAAAAAAAAAATGTACCAAATAATATATACTTCAAGGACAGAATTTGCAGGTCAGTAATATCCAATTCCATTTTACTTTCTGAATAGATTTATTTTTGCAATATTTTCCTGGGTCCCTTTCTGCCTCTAGTATTTTCTTGAGTTTTTTTAAGTACCATTTTCTTAATGACATTCTCCTAAAAGACTGGCTCCATTCTGTGAAGTCTGTTCTGAGTTCTGTGTTGTTAGCTTAAAGCTCATATCCTCTGCCACTGCCTTCCCTAGCTCCTTGAAAGCTCAGCCCTGTCCCAGTTCTTGAGTCAATTCCCAAAGAGGCAGAACATGTCTCCATTAACTGTTCTCCCTGTGCTCCTGAACTCCAGCCCATTTGCCAGGCATTCTGGTTTCCCTCTACCAGCCTCTCCCTCTGGGCCATGCCTTCACAGATGCAACCGGGAGGGGGGTCTCCTGCCCCATCGGGGCTGATCTCCTGGAACCATCTCTGACATCGAAAAACAAAACAGAAATGCAGAGTTAACTTCTCTATTTTTCGTGATCCTGTTCAGAGGGGATGCCTTCACAATCAAAACAATGAAACAAGAAAAACCCGTTAACTCCTAATTCTTTCACATTGCTATTAATGGTGCTACTCTACCTCATTTCTTGAGCTGAAAATTTTGTGTTTTTGATTCTTCATCCTTTTCTGCTGTGTTCCATGTTCAATCAATGGCATATTGTATGGAATAAATAGGATATCTTCATGGTGTCACTCTCATTTGCCTCCTTTCCATTCTCCTCTGCTCCAATCAAGACCTGTAAAAAATGTTTCATATTCCCTGATGTCTCAGTTGGAAAAGAGCACAAATGTTACCTAGTTCCACCACCTATTTTGGGCTTGAATTCGCACTTGAACAATTCTCATCAACTATATAACACATTCATTATTGAGGAACTCAGTATTTCTTGAATAATAGCCCGTTCAGTCTTTAGAGGATATCATTAGAAAGTTCTTCATGTCAAACATATGTGTGCATATAATATCTTTTAAAAGAAAAAGTCATTGTAATATTTAAGGTAGAAGCAATTAAGTATCTATGGAGATAACAAAAGACAAATGCATTAAATAGAGCTCTTTTTTTTTTTTTTTGCACTTGTGGAAATGATAGGTGCTTCCCTTCAGTAATATTTTACACCTGGATTATGGGTCCTGTTTTGAAATGTGAGAATAGTAGAGCTAATGAGACTGGTGAAAATTAAATCTGATGAATATGAGTGATTTTAATAATTTTAATGAAGACAGAACTGATGTCCTAAGACAGATGACTTCCTTGGATAATCACATATAAGTAAAACTCTGATGTATTTATTAGTTGTTTGTCCCTATTACTGAGAATAGATTATATGTGACATATGGTACGACGTATACATATATAATTCTGAAAAATGAATTTTAAAAACGTACAAGACTGAACACTTTTAAAGCATAGAAAGTAGTCTTGAAATACACAACACCTCGTAGGATTTATCAGCTTTCTATTTATAGTTCAGCCACTATGTTATACAAAACCCTGAAGTCTCTTGGAGAACTTCTCAAATAGTTTTAACAGATTTTCCAGATGCCTATGAAGTCAAAGGTCTATAGCTCCTGGTGTGTCATTTAGACTTAGTCACCACTGATTACCCTATGATGAACTTCAAAAGAATAACAACAAATCTTTTAATGTTTTTCTCATTTCTTCCTTATTTGAATGCTGAAAATCCTACGTGCTTATCCCAACACTCATTAGGCCCTGTTAAAAGTTGCTGTCCTCATAACTAATAAGAATCAGAGCCTGATAAGTGTTAAGACTATCTTATTTAGAGTCCATGGGATGTTAGAATGTCTTGTTCTCTTGCCTTTTGGCTACAACCCTAAGATCTGCCTAATCAAACCTTGACGTTCTACATGGCAGAACATAAGCTACCATGCAGATCCCAAATTAGACTTCCCAGGTTTTTAGTTCTACTTATAAATAGAAGCAACCAAGGAAACATTTAACTTGTAGACAGACAGATCAAGTCAAGTAATGACTGGTAATATTCAGATATTCAAGGATATCATAGAACCATTTAAGAGCAGTAGAAAAATACTTATTGATGCTTAGGTGGCCTAGAACAGCTATTCAAGTTCTAGAGAGAGGAAATTTCTGTTTATAATTTTTATTCTTATTTTCTTATATACTTCTACTTGCCACATAAAAGGAGGGAAAAAATTACCTATCATTTATCTGTCCCGATAGTCATTATCATGAAACATCTTTTAAAGCAATTAAAATTTGCCCAGAAATCTCTGTTGAGAGCGGCACATGTTTGCATCCTCATTGAATCTGTCAGTCCTCTTGGAGGCACTCTTGTGGCATGCGAAGTGATCCAAAGGTTACACTGGCACATCTCTAATCTTAGCATTCTTAATGTGCTTGGTCCTTTTAGGAATACTTTAAACACACTTTGGGTTGCAATTATCACAAAGTATTTCACTTATAATACCCCAAATAACAGACTGTGTGTGTGTGTGTGGGGGGGGATAGACAACATGTATATTTCCATCTACCTATCCATACCCTCCCACTTAGTGTAGTGTATATCCTAGCATTTACTTGGTTGTGTAACGTACAGGATAGTGTAGCACACATCTCAGTGTATAGTGTATAGACACGCCCAGCTTCATGGACATGCAACCTATATGGTTGCACAGGGCCCTGCACTTAGAAGGGCCCCACACTTGGTTTCCCACTCTGCTGTCATCATCTTCAAATTCTTAATTTTTAAGAGGGGCTGCATATTTTCATTTTGTACTGGGCCTTGCAAATTACATAGTCTGCCATGGATAATGCAATGTATGGACAATTAAGTTCACGAACTCATCCTAGAAAAAGTGCTACATACCTCATTTCTGAATATCACTACGGTCACCTTTGAAGTGCTCCCCTTGGGAAGCTCTGCACTGACGCCAGTGCCTAGTCCACCCTTCAAAGCAATTTTGGAACTCTTTCTGGAATGGCCATCAGAGTTGTAGTCGTATTACCCTTGATGTCCTGAATGTCATCAAAATGTCTTCCTTTCAATATTTACTTTATCTTCAGGTAAAGAAAGAAGTCATTGGGAGGTGAGTAGGGAGGGTGTTTCAATACAGTTATGTGCTTACTGGCTAAAAACTCCCTTACAGACAGTGGTGTGAGCTGGTGCATTGTCGTGATGCAAGAGCCATGAACTGTTGGCGAAAAGTTCAGGTTGTTTTTGTCTAACTTTTTCAGCAGCCTTTTCAGCACTTCCAAATAGTAAACCTGGTTAACTGTTTGTCCAGTTGGTACAGATTCATAGTGAATAATCCCTCTGATATCAAAAACAGCAACATCGTTGTTACAAGTTTGTGAACTTAATTGTCACCATCTACAGACAACTCTTCTTTTTTGGCATATGTTCCTTCAATATTTGAGAAAATCACCTGTGGGGCAGCTGGGTGTCTCAGTTTGTTAGAGTACGGGCCCTGAACCACAGGGTTGCTGGTTCGATTCCCACATGGGCCAGTGAGCTGCGCCCTCCACAACTAGATTGAAGGACAACGAATGGAGCTGATGGGCCCTGGAGAAACACACTGTTCCCCCATATTCCCCAATGAAATAAAAAAAAAAAATCACCTGTGTCATATTTCTATTTTAAATGTAAATAAGTAATGTAAATATACTCGTACATAGGATCATACTATACATAGTAGTCTGACATACTAGATTTTTCATTCACTGTATTAGGTATACTGCTCTCTGTCATTTATCTCATACTTTTTTTTTAAAATAAATTTTATTGGGGAACATTGGGGAACAGTGTGTTTCTCCAGGGCCCATCAGCTCCAAGTCGTTGTCCTTCAATGTAGTTGTGGAGGGCACAGCTCAGCTCCAAGTCCAGTTGCTGTTTTCAATCATTAGTTACAGGGGAAGCAGCCCACCATCCCATGCGGGAATTGATCCCGCAACCTTGTTGTTGAGAGCTCGCGCTCTAACCAATGGAGCCATCCGGCTGCCCCTACCTCATACTTTTTGATGGCTGACGAACATTCTCTTGTATGGATAAACCATTAGTTATAACCTCTACTTGTGGACGTATAATATCTCCCATTCTTTGCTGTGACAGAGTAAATGTCCTTGAATAAATATCTTTGTTCACGTGCCCCAATATTTCCTTAGGTTAAATTTCTAGAAGTAGAATTACTGAGTCAAAGTGTATAAACATTTAAAACATGATACATCCTATCTGACTTGCTCCTCAAAAAGATTAGACTAGATTATACCAACCTAAATCCCACCAACAGATGACAAGCACCATGATTGCCCCACGTGCTAACTGAGCATAATAATTCAATTCATCTTTGCCGGTCTGTGCCTGCTATTTCTAATGGCCTTAGCCTGAGTTATTTGCTCACGAGGATAGCATTGATTCTGCTAATATGGGACGGCAGCTTGAATCAAACATCAGTGTACCTGTCAGAGTGAGTATCTTCTAGGGAGCAGTTGTGTACTGGCCTCCCTAGCCGAATATTTGAGGCATTCTAAGCCCTCGACTTTTCTTTTAAAATAAGGTTTTTGCTTTTCATGTGTAGCGTTCAGCAATGCTGTTAAGTGCTCAGAGACCCTCGGGGACATTAATCTTGCTATCTTTCTGTTCTTAACCCGCAACTTTTAAAAAACATTTTTATTGTGAAACAATATCAGGCTTTTACTAAGAGAATAGTACAAAAAATTCCTTCACGCACAGTCCCAATGTTACCATTTTACCACATTTGCTTTCACATCCTCTCTTTCTCTGGACTCTTTCTTTGAAAGTAAGTTGTAGGCATGATGCCTCTTTACCCTAGATATTTTAAGTTTATTCCCTTATATAGTCACAGTATAATTATTAAATCAGGAAAATTAATAAAAAATTGTTATTTATAAACATTATTTAAATTTCATCAATATTCCCAACCACTTCCTTTATAGAAAAAGAAGAAAAAATTTTCTGGTCCAGGATTCAAACCAAGATCACACATTACAGTTAGTTGTAATGAGTTTCCCCGACATATTTTTTTTTTTTTCTTTTTTGGTCATATTTTTCTACATAAATTGGAGGTTGATGCAGAAAAATACTTTTTGGCAACCTGAATTCCAAAAATCTGGTTGGTTAGCTTTTTTGGGTATTCATGTGTTTTAAAGAAAAGTTACTTAAAAAGGAAAAAACTAAGATCCAACAGGTTAAAGATGTGGCATACTCTTAGATAATAGAAATTTACAGCAGTAAATCATAAGTTATAAAAAAATGCAAAATTCAAAAACCTCTAAAAATGCTCTGGACTTAAAAAAAAAGTTTTTCCAGGGTTTTTCTAAAAAGATTTTTTGCCACCTTTGCTAATGGTAACAGGTGTTGAGAAGTCCTATTTGATTATATGCAAATAAAGTTACCTCTAAGTTCTTAGAGAGCCCACAGAGGGAAAAAAAATGAAACAGATGTGATGAGAAATGACTCAGCACCAGAGACAAGGGCATTTGTGTTCTTCGGATAACAATGAACAGCTTTCCTTTCTCTTGAATCTTCTGTTAATACCCAAAATAGTGTGAGGTATGTTGATTGGGTAAATAAAAGCTTTAACTACAGTTAACACTTAAATAGACTTCCTGAGACACTGAAGGTTTGGGGTAGTGTGATAAGTTGACCTGAGAGCTCCTACAATTTAAGGATGAGTTCATAAACAAAGTGCAGAGGGATATTTTACTTATTAAACAAACATTCAAAAAGTGATCACTGAGGGTCAAACAATGTTTTAACCACCTTGAATGAAAACTCATTATCCTATTACATTTTGTAATTTTATAAATGGGCAAATGAGGCACAGAGAGGCAGAGCAATTTGTCCAAGGTGACACAGCTTAGGTGGCTAGGAAACTGAGGATCTCAAGGGAAGGCCTACTGGTGCCAGAGTGGTTTAATCCCATGAACTCTCAAAACTAACTTTGAGGCTGGGGCCTCACTTAGGAGAAATGGTTGGGAGCACAAGCAAAATTCCGCAGGACAGAGGCAGTGAAGAAGAAAACAGAAGATCCAGGAGAGGGTAACAGTCAGAAAACCTCTGAAAGCAAGCTGCCATATTTTCAACAAAGTTATAAAAGCTACCTGAACCAAGCTTCCTTCTTAAAGTCCAGGAAAACTAAATTCACATAAAAATGAGCAACAGAACAATATCAAGGTCGGATTCCGTGCAAGTTATTATAGAGAAAAATAGGAAGTCAAATAACAATAAAAGCATACCAAAAAGGTGCACTCAAAAAGCAGATTTGAAGCATTATATCATTTCAAAATGAGGTAAAATACAGTAAGAAGATTATATAAGAAATGAAAGAGCAAAATAAATTAGAATTCAAAAAGGAAATGACAGAACTCAAGGAAGAACTGGTAAATAAAGTAGTGGAGTTTAGGTTCCCAGTCTAGAACCTGACTACAGGGTTCGTATTGTATGCTGAGTACCACACAATAGTCCTGCCGTGGCAGCTGCCTGCAGGTTCATTCATAAAGAAGCTGAATGTCTTTACTTTTAAAAATGGCTTTAAAATATTTTCAAATAGTACATGTTGTTGAATGATTTTAGTAAAATGATTATTTTATTAAAATAAAAATATGAAATTTTTATTTTATAATTTTGTGACTGCTTCAGTAGAGAAGTATAATTTAAATATCAGGGCCTATATTTCAATCCAAAAACTGTGGTGACTTACTACATTAAATGTGACTCTGTGAAAAGTTAAGTAAAACTTTTTTTAGAAGCCACAATGATAAAAGTGAATTTAATAAGTGGCAGTAAATGTCACAAGATATTATGGAGACATTATACTTATATAGAAACTCACCCAAAATTTATTAGAGCAATCTTTTGTAATGTCACATTGCATTATTATAAATTAGAATTTTGCCATCATAAAGGTGTGAGGAATATGTGTAAGAAAAGAATGCTGTTAGCAGAATTGAATGGCAAACTTAGAACAATGATTCTCAGGGTGGGAGAACACGTGTTATTTTAAAATGTGTATTGAATGTGACTATTGTTTTCCTAATATAACTCAAGAAAAATTAAGCTTGATAAAATCTGTTCAGTTGGTCTTAGAAAAGTTGTTTCACCCTGAGAAAACACTATAATGGAATAGAATAAAATCTGATATATAGTGACATAGATCCTGGTGTGTGTGTGTGTGTTGTGTGTGTGTGTGTGTGTGTGTGTGTGTGTGTTGTGTGTGTGTGTGTGTGTGTGTGTGTGTGTACACTGGAGGTGAGTAGATGCAGACTAGATATATTCAAATCACTGTGGTAGATTTTCCAAACTGTAGGACACAGCTCAAGCCCATCCTGCCCTGTTTGAAAACTACGAACATGAAATATTAAGGCTAATTGCAGAGATATTTAGACTATATACAGAGGTTGTGTATTCTAGTATAGCTCATCCTGGAAAACTTTCCTACCCCTAACATTTTTTGCACAAAAAAATCAAGTTAAATAAATGTTGTAGAGTCTTGAAGGAAAAAAGATGGCTTTGTCAACAAGCTGTTTTTAAGTTCTCCATAACTGGTTCCATTTCTATGAACCAACATAGAGCCGAAGGAAAAGAACATTTTTTAAACCAGATTTTGAGGAATATGGAAGTCCCAGGGTCTGATTTGGATTTCTCTGAAACAATTTCGGAGCTGGACTATGGAGCCCTACATGGGCCTACCTCAGCAAGAATGGAAATGGAAGTGACCCAGATCTCTTTGCCCACGGTTCATTAATAAGTTAATTTACTAATACAACTGAGCCACAGATGACATTAGCCAATTATCTGGGGCTCATTTCCAGGGTGCCTTTGGACCCTGGACCCCAGGTGAATTCTGCCTGCTTTGTTTCCTAGCACCTTAACCTCGATGCCTTATGTAGCCAGCCCTTTCATACCCACTTACTGAATCCTTTCATGACTTGTCCAGAATGCAATTTCACTGCACATAACACATTCATTGGAACTTGAAGGTTAAGAAATCAGAGACAGTTTAACTCAATTCAACTCAGCCCATTTGATTTCTTCTAAACAGTTTTAAGAAAAAGTTGTTGGGGTGGGATAAAAATATTTGATTAAAAAGGGATTTGAATTTTGAAGAGTCCAATTTATTTGTGGTATCATAAGTCTGACAATACAGAGAATTAACTCGTTCCTATTGACTATATAGAGATTTAGCTTTGTTTTTACATAACATAATAGATAATTTTATAGTAAGAATGTCAGTAAGTTCCAAGGAACTTTGGGGAAAGCACTATCTTTAAGATAGATACAAAAAAACACACTTACTTAGTTTTTTAAAAATGTAGCTAACTTTCTTTGTTTTTAACATTGCTGTTTATTGTAAGATAATACATGCCGGGTGGTAAAAATACCTACAGAAAAATCAAACCTCAGGATCTTATCCTGTAAAAACCAAATCTCCCAGATCTGTTCCGCAATCTTCAAGTTTCCCTCTTAAAAAGACAATAATTTCTGAAGCTGACGTTGATGAGCAGGCAGTGCATTAATCCTTTGCAACTCAATCTTTGTCTTTAAAGACTTAAAAAAACAACATGTTGGGCTATAAGCCTCAACACTGTTGGAAAGAGCTACAGAGCTTTGGTTTCCTAAGAGTCATCATTGGTGTTGCTTACATGTAAAGTGGACACGATCCAAGGTTTATAAATGATTGCACAATAAAAATTAGAATGCCCTGTTGTGGATCACTGAATAGGTACCCCTCAGGTTACAATTTAACAATGCTAAAGAAACCAAACTATGGAAACAAATGACAATAAGTGAAACATTCATCAGAGATTTGAAACAATTTAATTTTAATTTATAGTTCATGGAATATTTTTCCTCCCTCAATGTCACAAAATTTGAATGACTGTTTAAAGTAATTGTTACCTTTGGTAGAATAGGAATTTCCAAAGAGATAGATGTTTTCAAGATAAATCCATTTTCTATTTTTATAAACCTAATAGTAAATGTTTCATCTTTGTATTATTCACTGCTATTTGATTTTTTTTCCCATGTAAGAAATTCCTTGTCTTTTCATGGTCAATACTTGCTTGTCTGTGCTATCTGAATACTCATTTCTAAACTCGTGGTGAATATATTCTCCCTTTACAGTTCATTGCATTAAAGCTACTATTCTAAAGAGAACATAGAATAGATACTTTTTGTAAACAAGTTATTTACATTCTAGATTTTTTTGGCTTGTATTTTCATAGCTCAGAGCCCAATATTTCATTAGTGTGATCTGACTTTTTTTTCCCAGTGCATTTATCTTAACACTTATCTATAATGAATTCACCTGCCATGTTTCTGCACTTTTAAAGAGCCGTTATTGGTCTTAACAGCATTTTACAATCCAAACAATAAACACTCATTTTTTTTTTTTTTTTTTATCCAACAAACATTCATTGAATATCCACTATGGTTCAAATTTGGATAAGATACAGTGCCATTTCTAGCAGCCTCACAATGTTTGACTTGGGGGAGGTCAGCCAACATGGGGAAAAGCAACACACACCTGATCAAATAAATTTTAGGAAATATTAATTCAAAAGATACATTCACAATCTGGACACCATCTTGGGGATGAAACATGATAATGTTGGAAGAATAAGTTAGAGAAAAAGTTGCCTGCTACCCTCTGGTAATTGGACAAGAGCTCAGAAATGTGCTTTTGTTCTATTCAGAAAAGAAATGTTTGATCATTCATGATTTTAATGTATGTCCTACGAACTCTGAAAAAGTTGTTTGGTTCTAGTTCCAAAAGTTTTACTTTCTGGTAGCTACTATAAGTACAGTTAAGATTAGTCATGTGGGGGTGCTCGGTTCACCCAGTACTGACATGCTCGAGTTGATTAAGGGGGCTATTGCTAAACTAAGATGGTGTCATCAGCATTCCTATTCAGAAATAATTTGTCGAAAAAGTTCACAGCTTGCTCTTTAACAATGCAGTCTGCTTCTACCTCCTAACTCTTAAGGCAACTTTATATTGAAAAGCAAAAATCATGTGCTTCAATTGTTACCTAATCACTACACTCTATCATCGTCACCATCATCATCGCCATCGTCACCAAGCAAGAGAAGAAGCATCTCACATCTTTTAAATGAAGCCTCTGGAACTTCTCCCCAAATCTATTCCCATGTAGTTGTTCCTTTTATCAGTAAATGGTGACTCTGTCCACCCAATTGCTCACGCCGGAAACCTAATTGTCATGCTTGAGAATTCCATCTTCCTGTGAAGGGTACTTCATGGCCAAGAAGTGACCTTTCTACCTTCAAAATATTTGTTGAATTTGTCCACTTGTTTCCATCTCCATCATCATTGGTCCAAGCCACTATTGTATCTCTCTGGACAACTGTGAAAACTTTATCACTGGCCACTCCATACCCACACTTGCCACTTCTCCAATCCAATCCTCAAAAGTCTGGATTGCTATAACAAAATATATAGCACAGACTGAGTCGCTTATAAACAACAAAAAGGTATTGCTCACAGCTCTGGAGGCTGGGAGGTTCAAGATCAAGGCGTCGGCAGATTCAGGGGCTGGTGAGAGCCCTCTTCCTGGTTCATAGTGGGGCCTTCTTGCTGTGTCCTCCTCACAGGGTTGAAGAGCTAGGGATCTCTCTGGAGCCTCTGTTATAAGAAGATGGAGCCTCATGATCTAATCACCTCCCAAAACCCTATCTCTTAATGTCATCATCTTTGTGGCTTAGGATTCAAAGATGATGATATTTGGGGGTGGGGAGCATAAACATTCAGACCATAGCAGTAATTTCTCTGCTTAAAATCTTTCAGTGGCTTCTCATTGCTCTTAAGGCAAAATTTTAAAATCCTTAATATGGTCTATCAGGTCCTACCTGATTGCTACTGTCATTTTGAGCTCTTGGTCACCATTCTTCTGCCATTTTGGGATTCCTCCTCCCTCAGTGTTCTTCCAACTCCTTCCCATCTCAGGACCTTCTTATGTGTTGTTTCCTCTGCTCCCTGGACTTTCTCCACCTCTTGCTGGGGAAACTCATCCTTTAGATCTCAGCTGGAATGTCACTTTTTCTTCAATCTTGACCCTGCAGGCTACATTGGATTTCCGTGTTGTATTTTTCTCAAAGCACTCTATTTTTGTCACTGGTAATAATTATATGGTTATTTGTATAATTATTCATTCAATGTCCATCCTTCCCACTATTATAAGCTCCATGAGAGCAGAGACCTTACCTGTTTTTTTTCTTCACATTGTTTTCCAAGCACCTAGAGCATTTCCTAGCACAATAAATATTTCTTATATTTATATAGAATATAAATATATTATTACTGATCAATAAATATTTACTGAAAACAAATTAGGACAGATACTCACTAAAACACACTGTACTTTAGCTTTAGTTTATGGGATATTTGGTATTAAAGTACATCTTTTATCAACTCAATCTGTAAGAAATTAATCCATTAGTTATCTGTCCTGAGCTTTGATAACCATATACTATGGCCTAGTCAGTTTTATACACATTAGATACCCCTGAATTGTTGAGTCAAATACAAATGCTTTTCTCTCTCTTTTTAAAGCAATCACAGAGTCTATGTGTCTTGTCTGGCCTTTCACTTGAAGGTTCTTTGACTCTCTGAGAAGAGAGCCCTCAGCACGCACTGCTCTCTTGCCGTGGGGCTGGCCAGTACGCTTTCCTCTGCTGTGGCTGACCTCTTTGGGCAGCGCTATCTGATGCTCCTGCAGGGAGACACCTTGTCTTGCCCTTAGAGTCCACCAGGACTGTTCCAGTTACTGCTCCTGCGTCCTGGTTCTCAGGTGCAAGTCACCTGTTGCCTGCCAATGATGTTGATGCTGTTGCTGTGTGTGATTTCCACTGGCCAGTCTTGACTTGTTTGCAACATCATGACATCTTACTATCTAGAACTTTATTTCTATAGGAAAGCTGAGAAATTTTGTTTTTCCTTTCTTCTAGATCATATGAAAAATATTAACTAAAATGGTCCTAACACAGATTTTTTGGGACAACATTGTGACATCTCCCCCTCGTTTTTATCCCTAAGTCAGTTCCCTATTGTGTAGGACAGACGTTAAGGTGGGCCCACAATCTCTATGTCCTGGTATTTATGTCCTTCTGCAGTCCCCTGTCCTTGAGTGTGGGTGGGACCTGCGATTTTCTTCTATTCAGAAGAACCCAGCAAAGATGATGGTATGTACTTGGTTACATGGATATAACTTACTAAGATGATAACATAACATCTGTCTTGCTGAGATATTTTCTCTTACTGGCTTTAAAGAACAAGCTTCTCTGTTGTGAGCTCCCTAAGAAGACCATGTACCAAGGAACTGAGGGCAGCCTCCAGCCAACAGCTAGCAAGAAACGGAGGATTTCAGTCTGAGAGTGAATATAGAAGCAGATCCTTCCCAGTTGAGTCTCAGATGGAAATCCAGCTCTGGTGAACATTTTGATTGCAGTCTTGCAGAGGACCCAGCTAAGCTGCACCTGAACACGTAACGCACAAACACTGAGACAAGTGTGTATTGGTTTAAGTCACTAAGTTTATAGTAATATTGTTACACAGTAATAGATAACACATACATCTATCCTTGAGTAAAATGGATTTCTGACCCACTCTTTTCCCAACCATTTACTACTGCCTTTCAGCATGTAATTTGGTCAAAACTTTTTGAGAAAATACATTATAGGTTCCTCTTCCCACATGTAATTATTTACCTGCCAAAACTGTCTAATCAAGTGTGACTTTTGCTTTAAGAATCTGTATAATTTTTCCTTCTGCCTCCAGGGATCACACACAAGGTGTGAACAAAAAAATACGGTGAATGTTTAAATTTAAAAATATTATTACAGTAAAAGACACATTGCCATTAATCCCCTTAGAATACTCCCCATCGCTTTGAACACAATTATCCCATCATTCTTGCCACTTTCTGAAGCAGTTCTGGAAGTCCTCTTTCGTGAGTGTTTTTACTTCATCCTCCATCATGACAACGCTCTATGTCACACATCACTCTGGTACAGCAATTTCTGTCAAATAAAAACATTACGGTGTGTCTTCATCCACCTTATTCACTGAATCTGGCACCAGATGACTTCTGGCTCTTCCCCAAAGTCAAAATGACCATGAAAGATAAATGTTTTGAATCGATTCAGGACATCAAACCAGCCACGACAGTGCAACTAAAGACACTCACGTGCTCGGTAACCATATGTGTCTACTGGCTAGTGTATTGGACAGTACAGCTTTAGATATTTACATGGTCATGTTAAACTACAGACATAAAGTAATCCACATAAAATTCTGCTTGAGGTGGCCAAATCCTTCTGGTTTAAAAAGGCATGTTCTATGAATGCATATAAATACAATAAGATCTGAGGCATGGATTAAAGAAGGGAGTCATGGTAGGTATTCTGATTTAGTAGATGTACAATGGATCCTTGACACGTGCAGATTTTACATTTGTACTACTATGTGCCCAAGAGTGATTCTTATAAATTGGCTGTGGTGTGAATTTGAATCAACCTGAGTACAGGAGCAGTCCCTTAGCTGGTGTCTGACCTCTCTGTGTCTGTATTTCTCGACTTAGCTTAGAAACATTAATGTTAACTAAAATCCTGAAGGAGTCACTTAACTTTTATCATTTATATTTGTGGCATTTTTTGGGAGAAATCACATGTGTAGTGGAATATGCAGACTTGAGGTCATGCCCATACGAAGACTGAGTCTTTCACCAATGTCAGGTTTTGATGGAACTGTGAGGAGTTTATAAGACTAGGTTGGATCCTCCTGTTTGACTCCATTTAGGCAAAGTCTCCATGAAACGTTATGCCCCATTTATTGAAAGGTTTCATGATAGCATGTTGCAATTTTTCTTTTCTGTATACTATTATGCTATCCTAATATTATTTGTTAATATTGCTTAATGAGCCAAAGAGAAAATTCTCCCTCTTAATTAATTGTTTCTTTTGGAAACTTTCCATTTTAAAGTTCTGTGAAGGAGGAATGAAGAACTTTTATCTGAAGATATTTAAGTACTCTTCCATCAGGTACAACTGATTCTCAGTCGCAGAGAGCTAGAGTGTTTCTCAAGGATCATCCAGACCTGTGGGTCATCCACCTCTTTCTTTGATGCAGAGGAGCCATAGTATGAATTTCTCTTAAATTTTGGTAGTAAGTTTGTGAATGTATATTATAGATTAAGTATGTTTTAAATATTTCATAATTTAAAAATGATTGAAGAAAGGTCTTTGATCTCTTCCCATTAATACAAGTTTCTCAACCCTTGGCCCTACTGACCTTTTGGGCTGATAATTCTTTGTTGTTGAGAGCTGTTGTGCACATTATAGGATTCTCTACCCACTAGATATCAATATCTCATGTTCTGTCATTAATATTCCAACAGTCATTACTTATTTTGGGTCCCCATTACTTCTCACCCAGACTCTACATCAGTCCCTGAACTGGCTTATGTATCCAATATCCTAATTTGTTAACACACCCTCGCCATTACCATAAAAAGAATAATAACTATAATTTATTTAGTCTCTAGTAAATGACATGCAAGTTCTGAGTGCTTTCATTTGCCAACTCTTGTGTGACATGATGAAAACAAGAAACAGAGAAGTTAAATGACTTGCCCCAAAGGACACTGCTGGTGAGTAGAAGACAAGATTCAAATTTAGGTCTGCTAAACCTTAAAGCTTGTGATCTTTTTGTTATCATACTACCTGAACATGACATCTTCCTAAAACACGAATGGAACTTGTTTCTTCCTGATCACATGCTTTCAGCGGCTTCCCTGTGAATACCTCAGGCAACGTGATCTGCCCATTCCTTTTGTTACCCTGCTCCCATAAGCATATTTATACACACTATGTTCTTATCTCACTGACTGGTGACCATTTTTCCAAACTTGCAATGTATATTCATGTTTTCAGGCCTTTGCTCATGCTGTTTTCCTCAACCTGAAAGGTGCTTTCTATCTCTTTTTCTTCTCTAAAATTCTAATCAGCTTTCAAAACTTAGCTTCAATGTATTTTTTCAGGGAAAGCTTTCCTGATATGCCCAGGATTGTTTCTTCTTCACTATTATAGCACAATGCTTGTTACAGATTGGTTTTACATTGTTCTGTTTTATTGGCTACTTTTCTACATATCTGTCTGTAAATACCTGGAAAGCAGGGATCATTCCTTATTTATACTCTTTTCCACTTAAAAAAGATTGAGGCTACTAGAAGCTTCCTCTTTTTAGCTCTGTATTTCCTAGAACACATCACATAGGGGTTTTTAGAAAACATATACACACACGACTATTCAATAAAAATTGGTTGAATACATGTATAAATGAATAAATATATGACAAAATATTTATGATGTACATTTCCTGACTATGTGCATTATAGAAAGTTTGGAAAATACAGGAAAAAATAAGTAATTCATATTCTTACCACAGAGATATCCATATATTCCTACCACATAGATTTTGGAAAATATCCCTCTAGTTAGCTGATGTTGAGAAATGGGTTAGAAAATCACCCATAGGTGCTACCTGCTAAAGAGTGGACCTAATGGACAAAAGGCCACATTGCACAGATTCCTGTCCTCTCAGAGAAGTGTACTTTTATCAGGTAAGTCTAGACACATCAAGGACTGTACAGGTATTTTTAGATATGGCTATAAATTCAAATCTACAAAAGAATATGTGACAAAAAGTAAATCTCCCTCCACTTTTCTTTTTCAGCCACCAAGTTCCGTTTTCCAGAGGTAACCATTGTTATCAATTGATTTTACAGATTTTACAGATTCCAAATAATAGTTATTTGAAAAAATAATTTTATACATTACTCTTATACCTTAGTCAAAAGCTGCTATTAAAAATATCCAATATCTAAGGGGATGGCTGGTTAGCTCAGTGGGTTAGAGTGCGGTGCTCTTAACAACAAGGTTGCCGGTTCAATCCCCACATGGGCCACGGCGAGCTGTGCCCTCCACAATTAGATTGAAATAATTATTTGACTTGGAGCTGATGGGTCCTGGAAAAACACACTTAAAAAATAAATAAAAAGTTAAAAAAATCTAATATCTAAATAATAACACTCATTTAGGTAGTGTTACCAGTAAACTGATTTTGTGAACTAGCAATTCTTTTAAAACACAGGTTGCAGTGAACATGCTATATCTGTCCATTGTGGTGGTTTTTGCTTCTTAGTGGCTTACAGTAGGACTTCTGGAGAAAAATCACATAATCATATAATTTGACATCTTCACAATTATCCCCAAATCATATCTTATTTTCCAAATCAGCTCTCTCTCATGTGTGGCTACTTTATTTTTATTTAAGTATAGTTGGCATACAATATTATATTAGTTTTTGGTGTACAACATAGAGATTTGACATTTATCTACCTTACGATGTGCTCACCATATTAAGTCTAGTAACCGTTTGTCACTGTGCAAAGTTATCACAATATTATTGTGTATATTCCTCTCCACCTTTTCATCCATCTCCCCCACCCTCATCCCCTCTGACAACCATCAGTTTGACCTCTCTTTCTATTAATCTGTATTTGTTTTGTTCTTTTAGATTCTACATACTTGTATAATTGGAATCATAAGGTATTTGTCTTTCTCTGACTTATTTCACTAAGCATAATACCTTCCAGATTCACCCATGTTATCGCAAATGGCAAAATTTCATTCTTTTTTATAGCTGAGTAATATTCCATCACACACTCTCACACACACACACACACACACACACAGAGCCTCATGGCCTATAATAGCTATCCTTATTTTCTTCCTTGCTCTGTTCTTTTTCCCCTTGCTCTTTCTTTTTGTAGTTAACTTCACAACTTAATCCACAGATTTCAAGATATTAATACTGAGTTGTGATTTAACCAGAGGAGGAAAAATTATTAACTAAAGGTAAATGAAGTTATTGATGAGATTCTGTGTCTCAGAGAGGAAGAATGAATGTAACTTTTACCAAGAAATAATTGCATTATGAGAGGCGGGGGGGACATGCTACAATTTGTGGTTTGGAATTTTAAGTGTGGGGAGAAGGATGAATGGATGCTGAATAGCCAAAGGGATGGACAGTGAGAATATTACTGATTGGTTCATTCCATACCTTTTCGATCCACTGTAGCATGTCTGAGCTTTAGAAACTGGAAAGCTAAGGACTATATTTCCAAGACTTGCTTAAAGTATAGCAAGGGGTACTCATGTTTTTTGCCAGGCAGACTTGACAGGCAGAAGTGAGCGTCGTAAGGCAGAGGCCACACGGTTCTCTGGCAAGCACAGCTGTAGAGGCTTTTGGTTTTTCTCCTGCAGCTGTTGTAGAGGTTCTAGTGACCAGATCCTGGATTCATGGGTATGAAGCAGCAGACGATGGCAGCAGGATAGAATTGCTGCAAGTTCCTAGGAGGTGGTTGGGCCTTTCTCCGGGCCATGTTGTCAATGACTATGCAATAACCAAGCATGGTTCCTTGGCCTTCCCAAACATCCTGTAAACTAACCAATACCCTGTAAGAAATCCCTTTCTGCTTAAACTAATGAGAGTGTACTCTGTTGTCTAAAATTAGTGCGCTAATCCATGTTTCTGAACAAGTCAATTGCAAGGGGAATAGGAGTCCCCAGTTTCAGGGGAGGGGGTGGATGTTTGAGAATCAGACACAATAACTCCCTCCCCTCCTATTTTAGTCCTTAACCACGGAAATTGGGCATTTACCTCGTCTGCTACTGTTTTTGTTAAGAATCACCACGACTTCCTCAATGGAACCTTTTGGCAGCATTTGACCCCGATGGCCACCTAACACTTATCAAAACCTCTCACTTCCTTTATCTTCTGGTTTCCTTCTTTTCCTGCTGTTCCTCAGTATCCATTGAGGGATCTTCTTTCTCTGCTGCTGATCATTTAAAGATGACTATTCCTCAGCGTTCTATACCAAATCTGCTTCTTTCCTAACTACATATTAATCAGGGGGTGATTTTAGATTTTTCTACTCCTATGGCTTTAATTTCTGTATAATGCTGACTTCCAAATGTATTTATTCAGGGCATCAACTGCATTCTGAATACTGCTGCTTCAGTGGCCCATAAACACTTAAAGGCGAGATTGACAGGACAGACCTCATTAGCATCCTCCTCTCCCCTCATCAACATCCCTCAGACTAGCAAATTACTCATTTTGTTCCTTATCCTGGTAAATGACACTGCCATCAACAGGATTGCTCAAGCCAGAAAACTGAATGTCAACCTTCAGTCTTCACTGTCCTTTGCTTAGCCAACCAGTCTTCAAGTACTACCATTTCCACTTCTCAAGTATCTCTCCATTCACCTCGACTGCCTCGGTTTTAGATACCATCATCTCCAGCCTATTTATTGCCACAGCCTCCTAACCAGTTTCTTCCTCCAATCTTGCCTCCTAGGTTCATTCTTCACGTTGAAGACAGGCCCATGCATCCAGAACACATGCCAATGCATGTCGTTTCCCTGTCCATAGAATAACATCTTAACCCACAGGGTTTGCAGGGTCTTCCATGGGTTGGCTTCTCTAGCTCCATTTATTGCATTGCTGGCTTCCTCTCCAGCACACTTTATGTCTAGCCGTATGAAACATGAGAGTAGGGCATATTCTGAGGTCTTTGGCTTGTGGAACAGCATGCTATTCCTGTTCTAAAGGAACTTATTTCAACTTCGATACAATTTTCTTCAGCAGGTCTTTCCCTTCTGGGTTGTTGCCTCTGCCTTATTCTCCAATAGCAGGAAAGTACCTTCCACATCCATGTAATACATTTGTGACATGCAATTATAACTCCTGATTTACTTTTCTGTCTTGCCCTGATACACCTAACTCTGGGGAGGCAGAAGCTATGTCTATTTTGTTCATTGGTAATAGCCCCATCACCCAGCAGAGTACTTGGCACTTTAATATTTATGAAATGGATTAACAGTTGACACAATTAGTAAAGTAGTATATGATAAAGGAGTAATAATTAATTGTTCACTAATTACTGCCTAGTGACCATAACTGTCAAAGCTTTAGCTAAAATGGAACAGAGTTGCAGGAATCTAATTCTTGGTCAAGGCTCTTGCCCTATAGCAATGATACAGGCAGTGTGTTTCTCTATACCATTACTAACACAAAAAATATTTTATTGAAGTACAGCTTATAATAAAATGGAGAAATCTTAAATCTAAAGTTTGCCTGATTTTTACATACGCATTTACCTGTGTCACCACTGTTACCACTGCTCAGGTCAGCATGTGGAACACATCCCGCACCCCAGAAGGCTCCCTCACCCTTCTTCCAACCAGTATCCTCTCAAGGTAATCAGCTCTGCCCTCTTATCACCAGACTATTTTGCCTCATTTTGAACTCCACATAATGAAGTGGCTTCTTTGACTCAACATTATGTTGGTGAGTTTTGTTCTTTTTTATTGCTATATTCATTCCATTGTGTGACTGACTATATTGTACTTTATCGATTCTACTGTCAAAAGACATTTGGGTTGTTTCAAGTTTGGACTATTATGATAAAGCTATTATAAATATTCTTATCTGTGTCTTTTGGTGGACATAAGTCTTAATTGGTGTGGGTTATCTAGCCAGAAGAGGATATGTTTATGATAGGATATGCACAAGTTTTGCTTAAGTGGCTATATTATTAAATGTTTTTACCAAAGTCATTATATCAGTTCATACTCCCATCAATAAAATGTTGGAGCAGTCCAGTTGTTCCACATCCTTGATGTGACTTCATTGTATCTTTTACCAATTTATAAAAACGTATACAATCGTCTAAGATGACAACTGAAATTACTGTCATGAGATTATATAAAAGCATTCAAAGTAGGCTTTTTGAGGTTTGTTGGTTTTCAGGCATAAACTACCAAGAATGGCAGATGTTTACGGGGCAAGCAGGGCTCGCAGGCACATGCTAGGCACTGTGCAGGCTGCCTCATTTAATCATCTAAAGCTCTATGAAGTCGATACTGTTATCCCCATTTTAGGGATGAGAAATTTGTGGCATAGAGAGATAGCCCATGAAATCACAGACTTTTAAAGAACTGGATGGAAAACCTGTATAGATTAGCTAATGCAATCCCTCACTATATTGACAAAGAAGCCAGGCCAGAAAGCAGGCTGTGTCTTATGAAAGGAAGGTCACCCAGTTTGTTAGAAGTAGAATCTGGATTGGAATGCAGATCTCCTAACTTCTCACCTAGCACTGACAATAAATCAGCAGTGCACAAATTAGATAAAACTAACAGTAATCAAAATAAACACATTTTGAAACAGTACTTCATTCCCTTCAGAATTTAGTTATGACTTTGGTTTGTGGAATAGTTTTACCAAGTTCTAAAACATTTCTAAAACTGTCAAGCAAGGTCATATAAGAAAAGGATTCACATTATATAAGCCAAAAGCTTATATAATTGTGTGTGGGGGGGGTCATTAAAAAAAAAGAATATAAAAATGTCTTACTTTTGCCAATGCTATAAAAACGTGGGAACATATTGCTGGAGCCTGATGGTGGCCAGCCTCCCATTATGCAGACTTCCCCCAATTATCCCTGTCTCCTGGCATTTTTGCCCTTGTGTAAGTCCTCTTCCACATTGCATTGGGATTGGTCTGTGAGACCAATAGAATATAACAAAGGGGTGATGTCACTTCGGAGGTTAGGTTATAAAAGACATATGATTTTTACCTCGTTCTCTCTTGGATCATTCACTCTGGGGAACCCAGCTACCATGTTGTGAAAATCCTCAGACAGTCCTGTGGAGAAGCCCATGTGGTGAGAAACTGAGGCCTCCAGCCCACAGCCATGTAAGTGAGCCATTTTGGAAATGGATCCTCCAGCTCTGGTCAAGCCTTTAAATACTTGCAGTCTTGGCTACAATGTCATGAGATATTCTGAGGCAGAACCACACAGAGAAGCCATCCCAGATTTCAGACTCAGAAACTGAGATGATAAGGTTATTGTTTTAAGCTGGTAAGTTTTGGAGTAATTTGTTATATAGAAACTGGTAACTAATACAGAACCCTCACAGGACCTTGGCAGAGGCCCAGGCAAGTGAGAGGCCTAGAATTTTGAGTTTCATAAGCTTTATGATAAGTTGTTAAATGCTGTCTACTAGATTGTTGTGGCAGAGACAGGTAGCTTTGAATGAAAATTTGTTCTTTCTTTCTCACACAGAAGCTGGAACGTGGTCATGCCTTTCCAGCTATGAGACACAATGCCAGTCCCCTATGCAGCTAAGCTCTTGTTAATGAAATGCAGCAGAACTAATACGTGTCCTTCTGGACTGTGCTTTCAAGAGAATGGTTGTCGTGGTCCTTTCTTCCTTCTCATGGGCCAGGATGGTGACAAGCAGAGTGGCCTTGGAAGCCAAATGTTGAAGATGACAGAAAGTCTGGCTGAGTTACCTCGATGACTTTAGGAAGCAGGGCCTCTGTCCCTCCAGACGAACTATTTCGTTAGAGAGAAATAAGCATCTATCGCGTTTGAGTGATTACCTTTTAAGGTCTATGTATTAAAACAAGTGAAATATGAGAGTAGGGCATATTCTGAGATTATGCCCTAGTTAGTTATGTTCTTCAAAATTTAGATACTTAAAATTTCCCCCAGGGCCGAGTCTTAATGTTATTTATTTCTGTATTTGTTTGTTGACTTATTAACTTTTTATTCTATAAAATTCCAAACATACAAAAGCAGAGGAAATCATATAATGAACCCTTATGTACTCGTCATTAAACTTCAACATTCATTTATAAAGCCATTCTTACCTTCTGTGCGTATGTGCCATTTCCTACATATTTATGGTCATTCCTATGCCATTGGTACGCTTTCCCCCTATGCTTCCTCCTGGATTATTTTAAAGCAAATCTCAAAATCTCAAACATCATGTCATTTCACTGGAGACATTTTAAATGCTATGTAAGAAACCTTCTCCACCTTCCCTGGAACTCAGTGCTTTTGTGAAACTGTGGCCGTAGAAAAGACCGATTCCCATTTTTTGATGATACATAATGAAGACAGCGTGAACTGCACGGTTAAGCTCACCTGCCAGTGTGAGAGGCACAAACTATCCCCAGAATGGACCAGAATCTACCTGCACCCCATTCACGCTGGAAACTGCTTATAAAAGGGACCTGATCAGCTTACAAAGGGACCCGCGCCAGTCAGGCTGAGAGTATGGTGTGACCAGCATCAGGTCAAGAACTGACGCCAGGTAACTTGGGTTCTAACCATCTAAATCTCACTCAGCTGCTTACTAGTTGCACACCCTTCAACCAGTCACCTAATTGTTCAGATCCTCGTGTTTTCTCATTTATAAGGTAGAAATAATACCTATTCTATCACTGGATTGATAATGATAAAAACCAGCTGAGGTTTTTTAAATTATAATTTTTATCTGATGATCAGTTTATGATATGGAAGTAAATACAAGTTGTTTTGAATTGTTGTTTAATATTTTCCTGTAGAGCAGCTACATTAATACAGTTAAGCTACAGAAATCTCTTAAAATCAGTGTTATTGGGGGGAGTAATTATGTTTTCTAAGTAGTTTTTGGATACGAATCCGCACTACCATCCACAAAAGGGAAAGGGATGCTGCCGTTTGTATATTCCTAACCACCTTCAGTCTGAGAAATTTGGACAGCACCATGGTGAGCTCCTGCAGGGGAAAGAGCAAATAGTCTCACTGGAGTTCCTCCCTCAGGCGCTCAGCTTCTCCTCACCAATGTTCAGATTTTGACCCAGACACTTCAGGATAATCTGGGAATATGGAGACTTCCAGACTGTAATGACTTCCCTCACACATCACACTGTCTCCTTCCGCATTACTGAGCTCAGGCCCAGCTGGGTCAGTCTCTATCCAGCAAAACAGGCGTTGACAGGGGCGAGCGAGGCCACGTGGGCTGGCTCAGCCCGGCGGGGGCTCCGGGCATGAGGGGCCTGCCTGCGGGGCAGCCTCTGACCGCTCACTCGGGCTTCCTTATCCTTCACCCTCATCTCTGACCTGCCTCTTACTTTCCTTTACCTCTACTTTCTGTCTTCATTTATAGTATTTCAGTAACACCATCATAGAACTGTTCTTAAAAGAAAAATGCACAATAATTCACGCGAAAAATAGGCATTCTATTTTTTCTCCTCTCCTGCTGAATCTGTATGCAACGTTTTCCTTTCTGGGTCCTGTTTTTTAATTACATTATAAGTACCTGCTAAGTTAGAACCTTTTCGTTTTGTTTCACTTTGAAGTTTAGAATAGCGTTAGATTTACAAGCAAGTTGCAAAGGTAGTACAGAGTTCCTGCCTGCCCTTCCTTCACCCAGTGACCCCTATTGTTAGCATCTTACAGGCTACATTGTCATGACTAAGAAACCAGCATTGGGGAAGAGGGAGGTATCACCATGAGGGGTATAAATGTCTAACTATTACATTGTTTTGTACACCTGAAACTAAAAAAAAAGAAAGAAAAAAGAAACCGACATTGGTACATTGCTATTCGTGTGAAACTAAATTCTAGACTTTACTCAGCTTTAACTAGTTTTTCTACTAATGTCTTTTTTTCTGTTCCAGGATCCCATCCAGGATCCCATATTACATTTAGTCATCATGTCTCCTTAGCCTTCTCTGGTTTGTGATAACTTTAGGCTTTCCTCACTTTTCATGATGTTGACAGTTTTGAGGAGTACTAGGCCTTTTGCACAATGTAGCTCAATTAGATTTTTATCTCTGGTTAGACTGGGGTTATGAGTTTGGGGGAGGATGACCTCAGAAGTGAAGTACCGTTCTCATCACATGGTGTCAGGGATACCTGCTAGCAACATGACGTATCACTGGTTATGTTAACCTTGATCCCTTAGCTTAGGTAGTGTTCGCCACACTCTAGTGTTTAGAAGCAAATGACTAAACTCAGACCACAATCAATGGGGGAAAGAGGGATTAAGCTCTACATTCTGGAGAGAGAGTATCTACAAAATTATTTAGAATTCTAATAGAAGGAAGATTTTTCTCTTTCCCTTGTTCATTTTTTCCAGTCATTTCTATCAATAGGGACTTCTGGATAGTTATAGGTGATGAAGCTAATATAGGAACTTTTATAAAATGCACACGCTTGGGCTCCAATAGTAGAGTTTCTGATGCAGTTGGTCTGAAATGGAGCTGAAGCATGTGTGTTCTTTTTAAATTTCTCTAAACTCTACCCTCCTGCCCAGTTTAAGAACCCCTACTTTTTTCTTCTTCTTTCTTTTTGGGTTTCAAGTTCATAGGACAAATCTGATCATACTCAGTTCATGGCACGTTATCACTGTTAGTCCATGCCACGTCCCACTCTCATTTTGTTAATTCCATTTTGTCATCACACTCCGTGTCCATTTTCACTGCCCATAAACATCACTATTCTAATGTATTAAGTGAGTACCTTATCTTTTTATTTTTTAAATTTTTATTCATTGCAGGTGTACAAAACAATGTAATAGTTAGATATTTACACCCCTCACAAAGTTATAACCTTCGTCCCCCAATTTACTACCCTTCTGACATCATATATAGCTGTTAGAATTCCACTGACTCTATTCCCTGTGCTGTACTACATGTTGTCATGCGGGGCGTATGGCAGGGTCTCAGCTCCCGCTCCCCACATAAGAACGCAGGACATGGTGAGGCCAAAAAGGAACACCCATGGAGCCATAAGTAGGGGAGTCATACCACTATATTCTCGCTGGCGGCATCCTCCTCTCTGCAATCCGCTCTTGTTAGCTCAGCCACCATCTTCTTGCTAGCCCCCATTTTTTCTGCTAGCGTAGCCACAGCAATTATATTAGTGGCCAATGGCTCACTGGTTACAGCTGACGGCCAACCAGCCACAGCTGATGGCCATCCAATCACAGTTGATGGCCATTAACTACCTGAGCCAGCACCTTTCTATGTGAGGCCGAGGGCCTGGAAACTGCTCTTTGGGGCTCTGTCCCCACAGTGTCCTGTGACTGTATATATTAAATTATAATTGACTCATTATTATTCAGCTTCAGGTGTACAGCGCAATGGTCAGGCACCTACACTGTCCATGAAGTGGACAATGAGTACCTTATCTTTGTATGTGCTTTTGTAAAATGTGTTTTGTGTGCATGTATTTTTCAATTATAAAAATAGCATGTTGTTACATAACCCATTCTGTTTGTTACCTTTAAAAATTAATAAACTTTATTTTTAAGCAGTTTTAGGTTTACAGAAAAATTTAGTGGACAATACAGAAAGATCTGACATATTTCTGCCCCACCCCTCATCTCCTATCATTATCATCTGCCTTAGTGATTAACCTTTGGACTTCCGGTGTCTTACAGATGAAGACGAGGGCAGAGCTGTGTGGTGAGGGAGACCTTTGACTTCCAATAAATAATAGTGCCTTTCTACAAATGGAAAAAACAGAGATGTCTTGGAATATGGAGATAGATACCATGAGACTCCAAACGCTTTCTACAAATAGGGGCTGGATTATCTAAATATTTCTTTTCCTTCTGATTTTAAAACTCTTGACTCATCATCAAAGAGAAAAAGAATAGAGGCCATTGCAAATGTAATAGTAAGATTCTAAGTTGTGTGACTTTCCTACTTGCAAGAACTAGTTTGAAAGTAAGATCTCAATTCAATTTTTTGAATTAAATCAGAAAAGAAAACTGCATCCAAGAGGAAGGGTCAGCAGCTGGAGAGAGATGACTGCAGTTCTTCATTGGTGACCGTTGCGGGAAGATGTCATTGGCCACTAAGATATCCACAGGAAAAGGAATTTCTGTCTCTGCCAAAGGAGCTATGGGGAAACGAGCACCCTCTACATTTCTGGTGAATGAGGGTAAATCCCTCTGAGAGGCATTTTGGCAGTATTTGCTAAATTTTCATATGCATCTACCCTGAGATCCAAGGGAATCCTGTTCAGTTTGGACTCAATCTAGAAATTACTTCTTCTCCAAAGGAACTGAACCGATAAATCTCACTGAAAACCTCAGTATGGGCAGAGCACAGAGATGCTGGCTGGAGACAGACACAAAGCTGTGAGAGTGCAGAAGGTGCCGCTCCCAGGCAGTGAGAAGCTGGGGGCAGGTTCAGCATAGTGGTCTTGAGGAAAGCTAAGGTCCCGTAGCCATGGTCTGGGGAGATGTCTTAGCAAAATCTGAACTGTAAGCAATAGCAAATGCAGATTTTGAGAATTCGTTTAACTCATTTGTAAGGCCAGGAGTTGTTCCTGGGCAAACTGCTGTGTAGCAAGAACAGAGTGTGTTATTCGGAGGAGGATCCGTAAAGCCTGGATAATATAAGGAGTGAGATCCAGTTGAGAACAGAAATGTGTCCTGAGAGTTGCCTAAGAATTTCCACCATTTCTTTAGTGGAGTCGTTGAAAGATGACACAGAATGCCCCTGCACAGTATTTGATCTGTATAGTGTCAGGGGTGGGTATAATTAGTGAACTGCATGCGTTTTCTTTTACACTGTGATTCAGTCAGTTTCAATTAATCTTTGTATTGTTTTTATAAAGCCCCAAGCTAAAGAACCCCTCCAGTATTGTTATAGATACAGATCAGGGCTGGGTGGACCCGAATGATAGCTGCAGTCAGTTGCAGGTATGAGGTGACCAGGTGGACCGTGGCCCCGGCAGTGTGGTTGGTGCCTGAGGGTCTTGACCATGTGTGTAGCCCATCCCAGTGGCAACAGGCAGGAAGTAAGGTCCATCATGGTGATTTTGGTCCCACAGGAAAGGAGCACTGTATGTTTAGTCTGTTATGTCCCAAAAGGCAAGGAAGTACATATGTATTATAGAAATAGTTTCATATAACAAGTAACTTTTAAGTTTTTATGCTCTAAAGCAGTATGTTTCTAACATTACTATGTACCAGAATTGCCGAGAATGCTATTAAAACACAGATTGCTGGGCCCCACCCTCAGAGATTCTGATTCAATAGGTCTGGAATGGACCCCAAGAATTTGCATGGTAAGCTTCCGTTATCTGGAACATCCAGGTACATATCTCATTGCTCATGATAATGAACTTAAAACGTAAGATTAAGTTATTGCCAAGTGACATGGAAAGCAGGCTGCTCAGTACAACCAGCCTTACATCCTTTCCTGCACCGAAGGTTTCTATGATAACTCTACTTCCTCCATCCTCTCACAACACCCATCTCCAAATTGGAAACTAAAATGAGGATTTCACTCTTCTCTGTTATTAATTTCCCTTTTCTCTTTACTTGCTGGTGCTAATACATGTAAAAAGAATAGGGAATGATATATGGCAATATATAATTGCGCAATTGTATTTTAGGAGTTCAAAGAAAGGGGTAAGAAAAGAAGTGGTGGCATTGAAATGTAAGCTTGACCTTGACAGAAGGGTGGCATTTGGCAAGGCAGACAGGAGACAGCAAACATTGCAGACCAAGGCCGCATCTCGGGCAAAAGCCCAGAGGCAGCACTAGGAAAGAGACGGGCTTGAGAGAGAGGTGTGTGCTGGAGAGAACTAAGGAAGAAGAGTAAATAGATTGGGTGGGGCGAGGCGGCCAGGCTGAGTTCCAAGTGGAGGTAGTAAGAGCTGTGCAGCTGTTGCAAGTTTGACAGCGAGTAAAGCCCTGCTTCAGGCCGAGTAGTTAGGTGATGGAGTGTACAGGATGGCTTGACAGTGGAGGTCACCCAGCAGGTTGTTCTGGAAATTCAAATCTGTATAAGCCAGCACTAGACTCCTTATTACCCGAAATACGTCTACTTCAGGATCTAAGATGTCCCGAGATCTGAGACACCTCAGTGTGTGGCGAGTTGGGCCACGTCGTGTTCTGCTCACTTTCTTGATGTAAACTTCCTAAAAAATCACTTTTATTTACTTTCAATACTTGCATGTAACTGTGCAAACTGATTTTAAATTAACCTTTATCTTTTGAAGCTGTAAACTCTACTCTTCCCACTTCACAATGTCGGTTGTTTTCAAATTAGCCTTTAATCTCTTTGTATGACCTCACTCTCATCCCTCTACGTTTTTTCTTTCCTACCTCAATAATCTTTTCTCCTCATTTGATAATCTAAACCTAAATTATCTTTACATTCTTTCCCCACCTGGCTTAGCTTAGAGGTAATCGTTTTCTTTTGCCTGATGATCCAACTCACTACAATATACAGTGACAGATTTTTTCCCCTAATGTTGCCTCCACTTATGTCATATGTGATTCATAGATCATCTCAGAATAAAAATAGGATATTTTCTTTGTTTGAATAAGAGAATACGAGCACTGTCCCCTATGATACACGTAAACCACATGTCCCTAGTTCATAGAGATGAAATAGCCCGTGTACCCCAGTCTTCACCAGCAAAATGTGGAGCACCAGGCCTCAGATCCTTCACAGAAGCTTTAGGGTGTCTGCTTCCGGGGGCGTCCTCTGGCTCCCAGCATCCTCATTTGCCCTCCTGCTGTCAGCCGGGTGGTTTAATTCCCTGCACACCCCCCTCACTCCCAACACAGACATGTTCAGGCTTGCTCCTTAATTCCATTCTTAATGGCTCTCAGGCCACCTTATTCTCCCTGCTCACCCTCTTCCTGGGCCCCAAGGCAGATGTGCTCTTTGTTCTGTGGTTTTCAGGGGCTCTGGTCTTTATTACTGCCCCTTTTCAGGAACAAAGCGCCAGCCCAGAAGCGGGGCTGAGCTGTAGTCACAGGGACCTCACTGTACTGCCTCCGTGCCATCCTGCTTTGATCTCCTCCAACGGACTGCCGTCAGGCATGTGCGCCTCAACTCTCCTCTTAGAGAACAAACAGAATCATGAATTTATTGCAAGATTTATATCGCTGATCTCATAAACTTTGGGCACTTTCATCATGGTTTCCACAACTATAAAATGTTGTCTTTGGGTAATTTGGAAATGATGGTGAGGTGTTGTGGAGGCTAAAAAAATAATTAATACTTTTCCTTCCACCTTTGAAGTTCTTCTAGCTGGGCTAATAATCAAATTAACAGAGACAGATTAACAGGCAGAAATCAAATTTTAATAAATGTACTTGGGGAATTCACATAAGCATGAAAATTCCAAAGACAATGAGGCAACATTGGGTGTATATGACATTTTTGGACAAAGGAGAAAGGTGGGGGGACAGGGTATTAGATTTCAGAAGGGAGAATGGGTGATTTACAGGTAGTTGAGGAAGAGGGGAACATACATGGCAGGAAAATTCTTGCTGGGCAACTCAGAAACAATGGGGAACAGGGGTATCTAGCTAACAGGCCCCTGCCTGCAGCTCTGCTATTTACCACACTTCATTCAAATCAGGCTAAGGCGCACATCTTAAGATTGCCTTCTTGCAGCAGGCTTTTCCATCTGAATCTCTTGGGCAGGAAAGGTGGGAGAGTCAGTATACTTTCCCATTCCTCCTGTTTCTTACCCCCCTCTTTAGATGCTATATACATGGCCTCAATGCATCCAGAAATGGAGTCTCTGAGGTTCTTGTTTAAAACCAGCTGTAGCTCTCAGCACCCAAATTCTATCAAAATGTCTAAATTTCCAATGTATACGAACTAGATCCCATTAATTCATTCAAAATATATTTTTTGAGCATCTACTCTGTCCCAGGCATTATTATCAGTACATTATTATCAGTAGAAGTGAGCAAAGTCAGACAAAATCTCTGATCTCAATGAATGCATGTATAAACAAGTAATTTCAGACAGTGATATGTGCAGTGAGGAAAACAATACAATACGACAGAGACAGTGGTGGAGATGGTGAAGGAGGCCGTCCAGCTGCAGAGGTGACACTGAGCTGAGGCCCCTATGACAAGAAAGAGGCAGCTATGAAAACCCTAGGAAAAGAACACCCTATGGAGGAGGAAGAAGAGTAAGGGTAAAACCTATATTGAAAGTGGAGGGGAGAGTGAGCCTGGAGTTTACCATAAATGAGGGAGGGGAGAGAAGGGAGTGATGGGGGATGAGATAAGAGGCAGGCAGGGGTCATGACAGTCATGAGCCTGGGAGGCCTGGGTTTTATCTGAGTGCTATAGGAAGCCAACGCAGAGTTTAACCAGTGGAAGATTACGATGCGATGTAATTTTTTGTTTTCTTATTGGTGGTTTTTAAAATTAAGAGGTAATTCATATAACATGTCACCATTTTAAAATACACAATTCATTGGTTTTTAGCTCATAATGAGTGCAACCATTGCCACTAATTCCAGAACATTTCTATCACTCCAAAAATAAACCCCGAATCTGTGAGCAGTTACTTCCCTTGCTCCTTTCCTCAGTCCTTGGTAAAAAATAATCTGTTTTTGGTCCCTATGGATTTGCCTATTCTGGACATTTCACATAAATGGAATCATACAGCCTATTGTGTCTTGCTTCTGCCATTTAGCATAATGTTTTCAAAGTCATTTGTATTTGTAGCATGTAACACTACTTCATTCCTTTCATGGCAAAATAATATCCCATTGTATGCATATACTACATTTTGCTTATCCATTCATCTGTTAATGAACATTTGGGCTGTTTCACTTTTTGACTTTTATGAATAATGCTGTTATTCATTTGTGTATAAGTTCTTATATGAATATAAGCTTAAGTTTCTCTCGGGCATATATCTACGAGTAGAGTTGCTAAGTCACACGGTTAACTCTAGGTTTAACTTTTGAAGAACTGCCAAATTTATTTCCAAAGTGGCTACAACATTTTATATTCCCGCCAGCAATGTATGAGGATTCCACTTTCTCTACATCCTTTCAACACTTGTTATTTTCTGTTTTTGTGATTATAGCCTCCCTAGTAGGTGTGAAGTATCTTATTGTGATTTTGACTTGCATTTCCCTAATGACTAATAATGTTGAGAATCATTTCATATGCTTATTTGTGTATCTGCGTTGGAGAAATGTCTGTCCAAGTCCTTTGTACCTTTTTTACTTGGGTGTTGATCTTATTGAGTGGGAAAAGTTCTTCACATAGTCAGGATACCTGGCCTTTATCAGACATACAATTTGCAAAAACTTCCTCCCAGTCTATGAGTTATCTTTTCACTTTCTTGATAGTGTTCTTTTACCTTAAGTAAGTTTTTAGAAGCTCATTCTGGCAGCTATATGGCAGAGGGACTGTTGGTGGGGATAAGAATGGTGGCCGAGAGATGAGTTAGGAACTATTGTAGTGATTCAGGCAAGAGATGATTATGGCTTGAGTGGTAAACAAGGGTCTGGCTTTAAATTATTATTGCCAGCGCTAAGCAGGTAGTGTTAGATCGGCTGTCTGAAATTTTGTTCCACTTTATATTGTTTTGAGCCCAAGGGAGAAAATTGTGATAAAAGTACCATTTATATGACTTGTTTACAGAGTCAAGAACCAGCCCTACTATGTGACTTCAAATGGCTCTGGATTTGTTATACAAGTTCTAACCATGGTTTTAGATTTTGGACACCCAAATTGCAAATCTCCCACAAAAAGATGGTAAAATTTATTAATAAACTCATACACAGGAATAGAACTCTTAAGAAAAGAAACCATTTTCTTAGGTTGAGGTAGAAAAACAACTCAAAGGCCTGTTCCTAGACTCTCCATCCCCAGCAATAAAGTTTCCTCAGCAAATCAAGGAGGAATTGGAGTAATGTAAAAGTTATGTGTCAGCCTGACTGTATGAGTAAAGGAAGTGGAATAATGAAATTAAAAAATTGGAAAAAAAAAAAAAGAAAAAAAGGAAGACAAGATGATTTGCTGGTGGGACAGTAAACTTCTCTTAGGAAACTCTCTAAGTCCATTCAGGCTGTTATAATAAAATACCATAGACTAGGTGGCTTATAAACAACAGAAATTTATTTCTCACTGTTCTGGAAGCTGGGAAGTCCCATATTAACACGCAGGCAGATTCAGTGTCTGGTGAGAGCCCACTTCCTGGTTCATAGACAGCTGTCTTCTCACTGTAACCTCATGTGGTGGAAGTGACAGGGAACTCTGTGGAGTCTCTTTATAAAAGGACTAATCCCATTTATGAGGGCTCCACCCTCATGACCTAATCAACCCCCACAGACCCTATCTCCAAATACCATCTCATTGGGGGTTAGGATTTAACATGAATTTGGGAAGGGCACAGACATTCTGTCCGTAGTAGAAACAGAATGAGTGCTTAGTGGAGAGACTAGACCTATAGGGAGATCTTAGAGACCAGAGTGGAACAGGAAGTGTACTCAGGCTGTGGGGACAGAGCCAGGAGTGCAGTTTCCAGGCTCTCAGCCTCACGTGGAAAGGTGCTGGCTCAGGTAGTAAATGGCCATCAACTGTGATTAGATGGCCATCAGCTGTGGCTAGTTGGCCGTCAGCTGTAACCAGTGAGCCATTGGCCACTAATATAACTGCCGTGGCTACGCTAGCAGAAAATGGGGGCTAGCAAGAAGATGGTGTCTGAGCTAGCAAGTATGGATTGCAGTTAGCAAGTGGGGTTGGTTGGTCGGCACAGAAGTGGATGGCAGGTTGAGGATCGTGTGGCTCCTGCTTCCTGTGTCTCCAACCCAGCTGCCACCGAGACTATAGCGGTATGACTCCCCTACCTATGGTTCCGTGGGTGTTCCTTTTTGGCCTCACCATATCCTGCGTTCTTATGTGGGGAGCAGGAGCTGAGACCCCGCAGGCCGCCCCGCATGACACAGGCCTAATTGTTCATCAAGAGGGTACTAGAAAAGGTAAAGACATTTTGGCTATTACTAGTGCAGGCGTAAGTAACTGGGCCCATTAAAAAAACAGTGAAAAGATGTTAAGACCTCTGACTGACGTCACCCTGCCTGCCTGCAAGAAGCCAGATCCAGGAGCAAACTGAGAGCCTCTTCTGAAAGGAGTAGATGAAGAATCCACAGTAAGAGCAATTGGGGAACAATCTTTTGAAGACTGGGGTAGTTATACCAAGTGGCCACAAAGAAGCTGGACAGACCCGAGAGGGGAAAACCAGGAAGAAAAGCACAAAATACTCAAGTAATTGTTATCTGGGTTAGATTCAGAGACAGTTATTGCAGGTGGCAAGCAGGTTTTGCCTGTGCCTTGAGGGCACGTGCCGGAGAAATGAATGGAATTGGCACTCTGAGGGAAGGCACAGCAGAGATGGGAAATGAGAACGGAGAGCCAGACAGAACAATAATCAACTGAGTCTAGGCCCAGATTGGATGTTGGTTTGGCGCGATAATATCTTCCAGGTGGGACTATCCAACATGAGGAGAAGAAAGTGGCCAGCACTGATTTGACCAGTGTAGCTTTTAGTAGCCTTAGAATTTATTGATTTCATGTATCTCACTAACGTGGACCTCTACACATCAAACACCTAGAGGAAGATACTACGTAGATAATCTATTTTCTGGGTCAGAAGGCAAAGAGAAAATAAAAGGAAGGCCCTCAATTCCAGCTGTATGTGTGTTGGAAAAGGAAAGTAATCAATTTAAGTAGGTTAAACTTTTAGAAATTCAACTGAGTCATTGTGGAAGGAGCAGGGGAACAGCAGAAGGGAATGAAACATCAGAGGCACAGTACTTCAGTTAAAGATGTTCCAGAAATACATGCTATTCAAGAACTGGAATATTCAAAAGTGGGGGAAAGACAGGGGCTCAAGGAGCCCATTGGAGAGCAATAGATTCGCACAGACCATGAGAAACACAAGCCCTGAAGCATCCATAGTAACTCTGTTCAGGAATCTAAGAGCAATTCTTCATCTGAATCAAATATGACAACTAGGGGAAAATCTCTCTCCTAGGCAGAATTTATAGTTCTAAGCAATTTCCTAGCAAGCGGCAACGGAAGTCCCCTGTGTGGCCCAGGGCCAAAGAGGCCTCTTGTGGGTGGATGAGGCCCACACTCAGTGCAGCACGGGATGCCCGAAACATGGCGCTCAAAGAGAAAATGGAAAATTAGAGATGTAAATAAATAGAAAGGCAGGAGCACATCAGGTAAAGCCTGGTTATCTGGGTTGCCACCAACACAAATTCTAACTTTACAAGATTATAATGTCTCAAATGCTGTCTTAGAAAGAAGGCTATGGGCACATCCCCAGTACCAAACGCTCCCCGCCACCACCCCACCATATGTAGACACATGGTGTCAAAATTAACTACTAGATGGGAGATTGATCCTGATTCAGTGTAAATTCAGAGACTGTGGGCTTCAAATAACTAGCCTGGTCTCACTGGCACATGAAGAGGTTAAAAGAAGGTGTTTTGTTGGTCTTACCTCCTGTCATGCCGGGCGTCAGGGGTGTCTCAGCTCCCGCTCCCCACATAAGAACGCAGGATATGGTGAGGCCAAAAAGGAACATCCACGGAGCCATAGATAGGGGAGTCATACCACTATATTCTCGCTGCCGGCTGGGTTGGAGACACAGGAAGCAGGATCCACACTAACCGCAACCTGCTGTCCGCTTCTCTGCCAACCAACCAACCTCCCTTGCTAGCTGCAATCCGCCGTGCTAACTGCAATCCGTGCTTCCTAGCTCAGCCACCATCCTCTTGCTAGCCCCTATTTTCTGCTAGCGTAGCCACAGCAGTTATATTAGTGGCCAATGGCTCACTGGTTACAGCTGACGGCCAACTAGCCACAGCTGATGGCCATCCAATCACAGTTGATGGCCATTTACTACCTGAGCCAGCACCTTTCCACATGAGGCCGAGAGCCTGGAAACTGCACTCCTGGCTCCGTCCCCACACCTCCTTTCATCCAATACCCCTGAATCTCTAGTAGGGTCTTTGGTGACACTAACTCTAGTCTCTGGACACATGATTGTACTTGTGATAACAAGATTGAGTTGTTTTCCAGATTTGGTGGGTTGGGTGCCAGTGCTGTGATGGTCCTTTGCATTCTGGTAAGCCTTGGAGCCCCTATACACGGGACATGCTGGAGAAGCATTCAGAATGCACCCTGAAGGACCTATATCCATTCCATAGAAGATGTAGGTCTTCCACTAAAGACACCTGAGTTCTACCTGGTAGCAAAGACCCTTCTAGCTGAGAGGGGACAGAAATAAGAAATTGAAGAAGATAAAGTTTGGACTTTAATTTTTGGATCTTTAATTCACCAGTGCAAGAGAATATGATTTTGAACTTTAATTCTTTTGACCTCTAAGATCTTTGGACTAATTTGCATGGAATTTAATTTTTAACTCTAATTTCCTCCCAGGAAAAATCCATTAAAAAAGCAGTTAATATTCAAATTTGTGACTCTGTATGGATGGCATTTTTATGATTGGAATATGTTTATGTTGTTATTTTATCTCATTGCCAAACCTTTGATGAGCTATGTTGAACAATGTGGCTGGACATGGTTTAAAAAGGGTAACAGAGGAAGGCCTTCTAGCCTCGGATGCAGGCTTTAGAATTAGTTTAATTAATGTGTTATTCTGACCCACTTTAGGACCTCCTGGAGTTAAAAATAAAACACTGCCCACCAGTATCCCAGGAAAGCCATGGTTGGTGTTGGGAGAATAATCTTTTGACAGTGGGACCAGAATTGCCCAGGTAGATTTTTAACCTTGCCTCCCAAGGAGGGCAGCCACACCACTAGTTAATGGTTAATCTTAATGGGGTAAAAGAACAAGAATCTGGGGAATGTTGGAGGAGGGGAATCTTCTTTTCGGTGACTTCTTGGTAACCTTCCTGGTCTTTCCTCATCATCACTCACTCTTCCCAGAGCTTGTTAGGCAGTGCTGGATGATGCCAGCAGGCTCCTCCACCCTTTACCCTCTTCTTCCTGTTGGAGATCTGCCTGCCTGCTGCACTTATGGATTCTGCCTGTTCCTCCCTCCATGCTGTAAGTATTACAGGGGCAGGCACTGCACCCTGCACAGGGAGGTCTGCAGTGGCCCCCACAGCCTGGGAGTGGTAGGAAGCCTGTCTAGCTGTGGGTTTATAATATTAGGATCCGTTCACTTGCAGGTAGAACAAGCTGTCAGTATTAGCTTGTGGGGACAGAGCCAGGAGTGCAGTTTCCAGGCTCTCAGCCTCACGTGGAAAGGTGCTGGCTCAGGTAGTAAATGGCCATCAACTGTGATTGGATGGCCATCAGCTGTGGCTAGTTGGCCATCAGCTGTAACCAGTGAGCCATTGGCCACTAATATAACTGCTGTGGCTACCCTAGCAGAAAAATGGGGGCTAGCAAGAAGATGGTGGCTGAGCTAGCAAGCGCGGATTGCAGAGAGGCGGATGCCTCCAGCGAGAATATAGTGGTATGACTCCCCCATCTATGGCTCCGTGGGTGTACCTTTTTGGCCTCACCATATCCTGTGTTCTTATGTGGGGAGCAGGACCAGAGGCCCTGCGTGACTCCCCACACGACATAGCTCTACTACTAATAAAGGTGATATTTTGATCTCTGCTTGTGTGACTTCTGAATCCACCTTTCAGTTGTTTCTTAAATTGGCCTGGGAACAGAAGTGTCAATTTAACTCTGACTGTTAGAATGACAATAAATTTTGGAGGTAGAGCTGACAGGGCTTGCTGATTAATTAGGTGTGGGGTATGAAGGAAAATGACAAATCAAAGATGATTCCTAGGTTTCTGGCTTGAGTGACTAGGTAAATAGTGGTGCTACTTAATGGCTTAGAAGCCCTAATTCTGAGACCAGAAATATACATGTGGTGATGCATACATGACTAGTGTGTTGCGGGAGGCTGTACATGATGTGGTGGAGGGCGGGCAGGCACTACACATATAGTGAGAAGGACTTACCGTGTTTCTCCGAAAATAAGACCTGGCCGGACCATCAGCTCTAATGTGTCTTTTGGAGCAAAAATTAATATAAGACCCGGTGTTACATTACATTAAAATAAGACTGGGTCTTATATTAATTTTTGCTCCAAAAGACGCATTCCAGCTGATGGTCCGGCCAGGTCTTACTTTTGGGGAAACACGGTAGTAGGGGAGGGATGGCTTGAAGGCCAGGAGAGTAGGAGGCCATTAATGTAGTTCGGATTTAGTACAGTTAAGAGATAAGGACCTCAAGTACGGTCCTGGGAATAGACAAAGGGGAATTAATCAGGAGACATTTAGGAGGTAGAAGAAATAGAATTTGGTGACTAGTTGGGTAGAGGAGACTAGAGCAACTCCAAGGTTTCACGTTTATGAACTTGCCCATCTAAGTTAAATATTTGGTAGTGACAAAAATATGTTAATTTTTATAGATTCTGCCATTTTAAATAGGACAATTCTTTTAGCCACAGTAAAGGCACGCAGGGCATAGGGAGAGAACAATGGAAGGATTAACTTCTCCAGATCCTGAGTCTCCTATTCAAATAAAAAAAAAAGAAAAAATGATCCAAAACCCTTAAAAGCAGCAGCTAAGATTAATCCTTTTGGTTACAGTGGTCTTTTTAGACGTGATGCACTGTATCGGGGGTTAGCAAAGTTTTTTCTAGTAGGAGCCAGAGAGTAAATATTTTAAGCTTTGTGGACCATGTGGTCACTGCTGTAACTACTCAGCTTTGCTGCTGCTGAGCAAAAGGAGCCACAGACAATGATGAGCATGGCTAGGCCCAGTAACACCGCGTAGGAAACAGAGGGTGGGCTGGATCGGGCTCACAGGCCACGGCCAAGGTTTGCCGACCTCTGCAATTTACATAATCTTTTACATGTATCAACTCTTAGTAGGTGGCATTGGCTCATCCCAAGACTAGTTAAAAAAGAGGACCGTGCAATGTTGCACAAGGCTGGGAGGAAAGTGGGGCTGATTTGATTGATAAGGTCCTAAATTATAGTAGCAAGGGGAGTATGAGGCTCATATATGGACCTGTTCAGGGCTATTGGCAGGAGATTAACAATCTGATGCAACATGTCTGAATTTTTAATTGGATGGCCAAAGCAGAGAAGATTAAAAAAAAAGAAAAAGGAAAGAAACAAACAACCAAATCACTGCAGCCCATGTCCCTCTCACCACATCTCCACCCTCAAGATATAAACCTTCCATCTTCTCCCACCCAGCAGCAGGAACAGGTTGAAACAAGAAAGGCTGTGACTCGTACGCTGTGGAAAGGAAATGAGAGAATTTCCAGTACACAGGAGTAAGACAAAGGCTTGCGAATGTTGGGGAAAGGTCGCTGCTGGAGATGGAAGGTGGGGACCACATGGAGGAAGAAAAGACGTGGAAGCCCAGTGAGGGTAGAAGAGGAGAGGGTGGTGCGATGAGAGACGAGGGGTCTATGAGAAGACTTTCCACGGCCAAGGAAACCTGTGGGGGAATACCTTCACGGTCTGGTCAGTCAGGCCTGTGCTCATGGACCAGCTCAGAGATGAATCAGTTCAACAAGGGCACTGGTCAACTTTTCCTCTGCTGGACTCACAGTGTGGAATCTGTCCGCAGGAATGCTTCAGTTAAGAATTATTTGACACCCCCCACTTCTAAGTGTGTGTGTGTGTGTGTGTGTGTGTGTGTGTGTGTGTTCGCTCAGCCAAGGATACTAGTCAATGGCAGATATGAGAGACATTGAAGGACATAAATGAAAACAAGCCAAGAGAATTCTGATGCGATGTTAGTCTTCTGATCATAAAACCACAGAACTGGAAAGAACTATGAAAGAGTGAGTATCTGACCCGGTCTTCTGCCCTTAGCAAAGTCAGTCTTTCTTAATGGTGTGCCTGACAGAAGACCAGGCATTCTCCCTCAATAATCCATTCCAGTATGTTTTATTCTGGCAGTCTGGAAGTTTTCCCTTATGTCCGATAGAAATCTCTCCAATGTTAATCCCATTTTCTCTTATTTGATATTCTGTGCTATGGACAGAACAAAGCAAAAAACCCCAACTCTTTCAAAAACCCTTTACAATCTTTAAGACATAGCAGAGGATCATTTATTAGGGCACTTGAACATTGGAAACATTCGAACAACAGAATGACGGTTCTCCCTGCCAGTGTTGGCCCAGTGGCCCGGGTCACTCAGTGCAGACCAGGTGGTGCACATTATAATGGACAAATAGAAAATAACCTTGTCAGTGACGATTTCAGGAGAAAGGTCATCACACAGATTATGAAATAAACGTCATTTACTACTGAGCAGAAAAAAAAAACCACTGTTGTACAAGCTAAAATAGAGATTTGAAAAGGAAAAGAACTGCAAAAGCAAGCAGACACTGATGAATCTCTTCAAACGAGTCTTGCATTGACATCTTTAGTTTTGCCAGAAGCAATTCCCACAAATCCTGTTAGCAATTTCCTCACACTTCTCTCTGCAGACAATCAAGAATTTCATAATAAATAAATATTGTTTTCTTTTTTTGTTATTGCATACCACTTTTGGGGGGATTAAAGAAATGAATATACATCACAAATTCTATTTTTTTATAGTGTGAGCAGCATAACCTATTTGTTGTGTTTAAGATCATTAACTATTTAAGGTTTTCCATAATGTGTTACATTTTTGTTGTTGTTTTGACTTTCAGGTAAACCCAGATAGTTATCTTTACTTGGTGCAAAATGACAGCAAATTCTTTTTTTTTTTTTTGGTGGGGGGGGGGGGGAGAAGGGGAACAGGACTTTATTGGGGAACAGTGTGTACTTCCAGGTCTTTTGTCCAAGTCAAGTTGTTGTCCTTTCAATCTTAGCTGTGGAGGATGCCGTTCAGCTTCAAGTTGTTGTCCTTTCAGTCTTAGTTGTGGAGGGCGCAGCTCAGCTCCAGGTCCAGTTGCCGTTGCTAGTTGCAGGGGGCACAGCCCACCATCCCTTGCGGGAGTCGAACTGGCAACCTTGTGGTTGAGGATGTGCTCCAACCAACTGAGCCATCCGGGAGGCAGCTCAGCTCAAGGTGCCGTGTTCAATCTTAGTTGCAGGGGGCACAGCCCACCATCCCTTGTGGGACTTGAGGAGTTGAACTGGCAACCTTGTGGTTGACAGCCCACTGGCCCATGTGGGAATCGAACCGGCAGCCTTCGGAGTTAGGAGCATGGAGCTCTAACCGCCTGAGCCACCGGGCTGGCCCAACAGCAAATTCTTAATCCATTCTTTTTTGATTTGCTTTTACGAGACAAAATGTTCTCAATCATACAAGGCTTTTAAATGGATATATTTTTGTATTTTGATCATTAAACACATCCTATTTTAGATACCACTGTGTAGCAATCAGGCTACATTAGGCTGTGCCATGGTAACAAATTAACTCCCCAATCTCAGTGGCCTAACATATTTCCTGCTCACAGTACATGTCCTATTTGGATCACTGAGGAGCTCTCTTCCAGAGTCTCTCAAGTACCTGGGCTGATGGGGAAGCTGGCATCTTGTAGCCGCATTGTCTGGAACTCGAGGACCCCCAAGGCTGCTGCAGCAGAAGAACTGCAGGGTCACACAGCAACTCTTCAATGCTTTGCCCAGAAATGACATTCAGGACATTCACCTGATAAAAGGTCTTTTATTTGATCACGGTGTTCTTCTGAAGTTTAGAATGGTCTTATTTTTAGTTATGTTGATATAGGAGATGAGCCCCCAAATGATGTAGGAATATTTCAGTGAGTCCCCAAATGATGTGGGGAATTTCTGTGAGTGCTGGGATCATGTCTCGTGAAACTGAAGTATGGAAGCACAGACCAACGGAGAGGTGAGGAGTTGTACAAAAGGAGAGTTTATTAAAAGCAAAGGGTCAGAGCTCCAGAGCGGGAGGGGGTTCCCGGATGGGATGCCCCCTGACTGAGGCAAAAGCTCTTACTTTTATACCTTGCCTTGTCTGTTTGGGGAAGGGGACCTGGCACCTTCTAATGGAATTTGTCTATTAGGTTTGTTCTGTTTGCCCAACCTGAAGGGATTAGCAAAATAACCCATCCCTACCTATCAGATCTGTTCCGTTTATCCAGCCAAAAGGGATTTATGAGATAATTTATTAACATCAAGATGCTGTTACATTTTGTCCTGGAGTGAAGGAATTATTTTCAAAACCTGAAGTTTCATGATAAGACTGTCTTTTGTTTATTTTACTAGGGACCTCCCTGTTTACCTAACAACATGCTAACTCACCTGTCTCAATGTCACCCCTCATTCATCTTTTCGTAGGTGAATTCCAGTTTTGTTAGCCTTTCCTGTTGGCATTCTGAGAGGTAGACAGACAGATCAACTCTGGGTCATGAAAATGAGAAGGGACTTATTAAGGGAGATTAGCAAGTCCAGGTAGTCATTGGAAAGGCCGGAGGAACAGGTTCTAGGGTGAGTTACCACCAAGCCTAGACCAAACTGTCTTCGTTGCAATGGGGAAGCTACTGGTCCCCCTGAAGTCCTCAGAACCATGACATTGAAGCCACCTGTGCTAGCAGAATGGGTATCTGAACAATGTCTGTTCTTCAGGTATTTCTGACAGGTGCAATGGAGAGCCAGAAACTGAATTATAGGATCTCACCCTATAGACTCAGGCAGAGGGTAGGGAGACTAGGAAATATTACATTTTAGAATTCTGGAAGACAAAATTCACACTGTGGGGAACTTGTGGGGTGGTTTTTTCCAAGAGATTTGGGATGCCATGAATAACAGATGTTTACTATATTTTCTTTTCTAACACTCATTTTCTTTGTACTTGCAATTTTTTTTCTGTTACAGAAGTGATATAACTAGAGATAAGAAAGAAGCACTAGTATTGCCACCACCTTAACACAGCTACTGTTGTTATTTTGGTATATTTCCTTTTTGCTCTTTTTCTGTGCAGAATTCTCCTGTATAAAATTATGTGACAATGAACACTGATCTCCTAGTGAAATATTAGAACACAAACATTTCCCCTCATGTTGCCACATTATCTTTACGATCATGAATTTTAATGGCTGTGCAATATTGCAACAGTTGGAATGGCTTTACTGTGTAAATTTACTATGTAAATATAACATTGCGATGCAAGTCAATAGGTATCACTTCTGATTACAATTGTAAACTGATTCTTTCATTTGTGCTGCAATTACATCAACATCTTGATTTTCCAGTTACATCAATACCTTATTTTCCAGTTTTCATCAAGATGTGTGACCTCATAGAGACACAGTCCAAGACTCAGTGTAGATAGGGAAAGAAATGTGAAAATTTCAGGCAATTGTTTCATTTAAGTACAAAAACATAACCTTCACTCTTTAAAAAACAGACTTTTAGTAGGTATCATCCATGCCGACCGTTAGTCTTGCTTTACATAATGCCAGGTCATTTTTTAAAATTCCAGAAAACTGTTCCATTATTCATTTGCTTGTGTCATCATAAATGTAATGTAGTTTTTAACTATTATATACAGCAAAATCAAATTTTGTTGAACTATATACCTGCCCCCAAAAGAAAAAACTACACACCCTATAACCTTAAGGAAAATCTATCAATACTTATATATTGAGCCCTCACTCTTCCAAAGAATTCTGCTGGGCCCTGTGTGAACAACACAATGGTGTATAACATTTGACTCCTGCTAAGGAGAGGTTTCAAATCTCTGATCAGGAACTTTTTTTCCAAAGCAGCACTATGTTGTATTGCCTTTTTTTTTTTTTTAATTAAAGTTTATTGGGGTGACAAGTGTCAGTAAAGTTACATAGGTTTCAGGTGTACAATTCTGTAATACGTCATCTATAAATCACATTGTGTGTTCACCACCCAGAGTCAGTTCTCCTTCCATCACCATATCTTTGTGTATTGCCTTTTAACTTTTATTTAAAGGCGCTAAAAGAACATTGGACTAATAATCAAAAGCACTGTGATTTTTGACAAGTGAAGGGAACCAAAATTTTGCCACCCTGAAGTTACCTTTTTGGGTTAGTGTTATTAAGCCATTTATTAAGAAACAACTCAGAAAGCACCATTGTGCCTTCCCCCTTTCCTGCCAGAGAGATTCAGCTAGAAAAGCCTGCATCAGGAAGGAAATCTTAGGAGGTTGGCCATAGCCTAATTTGAATTAAATATGATAAATAAGAGCCCTTCAGGCAGGGGCCTGTTAGTTAGATACCAGTGTCCCACTGTTTCTGAGTTGCCTAACAAGAATTTACCTGCCATGTGTGTTCCCCTCTTCCTCAACTACCTGTAAGTTGCCCATTCTCACTTCTGAAATCTAATACCCTGTCCCCTCACCTTTTCTCCTTTGTCCAAAAATGTCATATACACCCAACGTTGCCTCATTGTCTTTGGAGTTTTCATGCTTATGTGACCCCATAGGCATGTATAAAAATTTTTATTTTCTCCTGTTCACCTGTCTTTGTTAATTAGCTCAATTAGAAGAACTTCAAAGATGGGAGGAAAAGTATTAATTATTTTTTAGCACACACACAAGTTATCCAAATTCTGTAGGCCTGTTTCCTTATCTGTAAAGAGAAGTTTTTAGACTGGGTGAGAGCTCAGATTTCTCATTGCTAACATCCTAAAAATAGATGAAATACTCCACAGGATTCCAGTGGTTCTCTATCAAAACAAGAATAATACATATATATGTCATATGTTTATATTTATATACACACATACATATACGAGTGTATGTCCACATGGTACTTGCTTTGAGAAAACTTATAAAATGGGTATCCTGTATAAAATGCATGAACTACTAATGTAACCTTAAAATCTATTGTGAAAAGAGCAATTACTCCTTAAGAGTCATCTATAGCGCTGGCAGAAGTCTTGATCTGCTCCAATTCTGTGAAAGTGCTAATGAACCGCTAGTCAAGATTCTCTCAAAAAAGATCACTTAGGTACAGGATTTAGGCAAAAGAGGATAGTTACTATTTTTAAGTGCCTAATGGAAGGCCAGCCAATGAATAAGGTACTTTTCAAATGAAATCTCATTTAATCCTCACGGCAGCCCTATGAGGGTGACATTGTTATTCGTCTTACAGACAAGAAGGCTGAGATTTGGGAGGTTAAGTAATGTGTCCAGAGCCATCCAGCCAGCAAGGGACAGAGCCAGTTTTCCAACCCAGGTCTGTCTGACTCCAAAGTCCATGCTCTTTCCATCCCAACTTATTTTGTAGACCTCTCTCACTGGACTTAATACTGATATTCCCCTTATGATAATAATCATATCTTATTTGAATTAATTTCTCACATCCTGATGTGGTCAAAACCAGCAAATTTTCCAAATAAAGTTTAAAATATAGTCTTAATTAAAATCTAGTCTTATTTAAACACACACACACACACACACACACACACACACACACACACACACTGGCGTTAGTAGAAAGCATCATTATTTAGGTCATAAATAATTTCCTTTATATTGTCTTTCACATGATGTAAAGAAGACCTTCCCCCCTTAACCCATACCTCAAGGACATTCGAGTCAAAGTTTCTGAGTCTCAGTCATTCACAGATAAACCTCAGAGTAGTTTCATTTGAAGGATTCCTCATTTGCAATCATTAGTACTTAGCATGTAACTACACTATCAGGCTTGCAAAGCCTTTTACAATTATTGTCTAATAAATACTTCCAACAGCTTCTGGGGAAGACCAATATTTTACAGAAAAGCAAAATGAGATGTAGATATGTTAATTTACTTGGTCAGAGTGACACATGACTTTCCATGGATACAGCCAAGGGAAAGCTGAAGCAGTCTTCCATTATTAGGCCAGAAATTCTGCTCCTTAAATAACATTTAACAGTTGCATTGATCCTATGATTGCAGAAAGCCCATCTTACTTTGCAAATGAATCAGTGATAGAGGTACCTTAAAAAAAATCTGGAGTTCTCAATTTACTACTACCTCAAATTGATTTAGCTTATTTTCCAGTTACCTTTCAACTATTAGCCCTTGACTTAATTGATAAAAAGCTGCTTTACTTTACTTCATTGTTATCTTTAATTTTTGCCTTGTTTTCAAAATGAGAGACACAATGCCATTTTATGCACTGTAGACTTCCTAACCACCATTTCGGCCTGCTCTTTTAAATTCCGGTATTAACGTAAGGCGAAAATGAGAAGTGTGAGAGAGAAGTTGCTGTTCTCCCCATAAACAGAAGTCCTCCTGTATTTGACTTCCAGCCAGATACACCTGAACATAGGTCCCTGTTGTTAAATCAATATTTTCTAATTCATTTTACTGCTCACTCTTGGCAAGAGGAGCTTTTGTCTTTTAACCTTTCTGATGACTAAGTTGAATGTGTCTTTGGTTTAGATGAAAAATTCATACAGTTAAGAGAAGGCAGTAAATCTTTGCTGTATGGCTAATAAATAAGACTGTGGTATTTTATATTTGATTTCATGATGCTTTGAATTTGTAGTTAATAAGCAGACTCTCTAGCATCACATTATAAATGAAATGCCAACTTTATTTAAAATTTTATGTTAGGTCATATGACAATTTGACAATAATTTTGATAGCTACAAGGGAAATGAAACACCAGCAGAATTTATTTGAGAAACTGTCATCCTGTAAATTTAGAATCAGAAAAATAAAACCCTAATAACAGAAGCATTAGTATGTTTTATTAGGTAAACTCTGAACAATAATCTTTAGCTCGATTTATTGGTAATTTTACAGATAGGTATTTATTAATTTCTCTGAAGTATAACTTAGAAATTTTAGAAGAAGGATAATATCATTACTTGACAAATACTGGCAGCCTCTTTCGCAATTGATTTTTCTCTGAACTGCCCTTTAAGGATGTTTTCTTAAAATTAATTATGATGATATTTTAACCAGTCTTATTTAATCTTCTGAATAATTTACCTCTTTAAAAATATTTATGTAAAGTCAGGTCTCTTGGGAAATACAGAATAAGTGGAAATAAATTTAGGCAGTTGGGAAACTTAACATATATATTTGAAATATACATAAACATAAATTCAAGTATTTCTGTGATGAATTTTATTGAATTAATTGGGAAATAAATAGAATTAGTACAATGGTGTTTCTGCTACCCTATTAGTTAAGTGACTCATTTCTTGACAAAGGGAGTGAACTGTCTACATGAGATAGTTACTGGCCTGGGACCCAGAATGATTGGGTCGAAATCTGGCTCTGTTGACAATGAATCACTAATGTCTGGTATTGGGGCCTCACCCATTAAATGCTATAATGCCTTTTTTTAGACTCAAGTGGATGGTGAAGAATGTTTTGTCAAGTACCCATAAAATACTTTGAAGGTGACAAGTCCTGACTGTTATTAGATCATAATATACAGAGTAGACAGATATTTTAAAAACTGCTAACTCATTACTGTTATGCTTGAATGAATTTCCTAGCATTGGGAAACTTACTTAGCTAAATATAGAGTCCAGTTGCTGGCATTCGGAGGAAAACTGCTATGTTAGATTCACCGAGCAGTAGCATGCCAGTGTCTAATGTGGCGTGGATATAGAATTACACCCTCTATTTGACTTTACTTATTGTGGTGTCTTTCAAACTGGTCCTATGGAGAGGTCATGATTTTAACTTCAAATTATTTATTTTAATATTACTTCTACTCCCATCCAGTCCTTAAGGGCAGGGAGGTATTTGCTTGGACCCAATCACAGAAATGTAAGTGGTTCCACTACATATTGGTCTTGCTATGACTCTTTTATGACCAATGCTCTGGTTATTGTGTCACTGATTGTTGGGGGCTCCAGTTTTTAACTGACTTGGTTATGTGGATTTTACTGTCTTCCCAACAGGTGACAATCCTGGGAATGACTTTTCCTCTCTAAACCACCTGCTACAGAAATACCTTTGTTAATACCGCAGCCCTTCTCAGAATCTCCAAAGGAACAAACATAAGGCCTCAAAATCCTGAATATTAGCAGGTACATAAAATTATCTGATCATTAAAGTCTCTTATAGGACCAAAATGTTGTAATTCTGCAATTTAATGGGGAGGGGGAGGGAAACACACCAAAAAAACCACTCTCCCAGCAGTTTCTCCTTACCCCACCCAGGATGGCACGGAGGCTGCCCTGCTGCTGCCTCGCCGTTTCTTCACTGTCCCATGAGGATGCAGGTGTTGAGGAGAGACCTGGGAGCAAACAGTAAGGCTGCCCACAGAGACAAAACACGGGAGGGGCCGAGGCAGGAAGAAGTTTGATTTCCATGTGGGAGAAAGCCCGGGCCCTGGGCTGGGGCGAGGCAGTGAGGCACCTGGCTTGCAACATTTAAAGAGGCATCCTTTCTCAGGGGCAGCCTGAGAGCGAGTGCCCCCTGGAATTTGGTACCCCAGGAGCCCAGCCCTGGGAAAAAGTCTTAACAAACCTGTGCCAGGGAGAAAAATCACCAGCCACGATCCTGGGAATCTCCAAGCTGGCAGTGTGAGTGGAGAAGCTAATCAAATCAAACCAAGAGCGAGACACTTCTTTGTTTTAGGTTGTGTACTGTCTCTGACCTCAGGGCACTAAATTCCAGTAGTTTCACAACCCTGATGGCCCCCCACTAATTTCCTGCTCTCTCAAGAGCACCACAAAGAGGAAGGGATAATTAATTTTAGGGGTCACTATGGAGATAGTGGAGAAGAAATAAGGTGTATGGGGGGGAGGTGGTGGAGAAGAAAGAAAGGTCAGAATGAATTCTGTACGTCACGGGGCTCCTTCCAAGTTAACACTCCCTCTGCTGGGCTGGGTGTGGGCGCCTGACGGGCACCTCCCTGCCAGATGGCCTTAAAGCCCTAGCTGCGCTTTGAGAAACCCTTTCACCCTTTTGGTAGTCAATGCTCCCCTTTGCACAGAGTAGAGGGCCGCCAGACCCGTTTTCACTTCACAAAACTGAACTTCAAAATCTATAACTGCACTTAAATTTCTAGTTCAAGCTTCCATGCTGCCTGATAGCAGAAATATAGTCAGTAGATCATAGATAAGCTTACTTCTGGGTTTTTCCATAATTTCTGCTAAAGTCCATGAATTCAGAATTTCCCCCCTCCCCTGGATCTCCCCAGAGTGGCACCTGAGTTCTAGGGGAGGGTGGGCGGGTGGATGGTGGGGTGGGTGGGAGGGGGGTAAAATGTTGGGTTCCTGGCCACCAACACCCTCCAGGCTGGAACTTGCTGCTTCTGTCCACATCCCCTTGGTCACTAGTCACCCGTCCGGCACCTGCAGCAACCTTATCGGAGGACCATGGTGATTCTCCCTGAGCTACCCCTCACCCCCTCAGGGACCGGGAAACTGCTGTCCTTGTGCCACTCTGGACACTAGGGATGTGGGGACTTGGCGGCTGTCTCAGCCACATCTGGCTGCCACTTCTACCCTTTCCTGTTTCCCTGGCCCCACCTGAGAGGTGAGCACAGGTACCTCAGCTCTCAGATCCCCAAATCTACCTGAGGATTCTACCAGCTACTGTGGCTCCTCCTCTGTCCCCCACCCCTGGGGACTGGGCCAAATCGTAAGTCACTCTGTTTATACGAACTCCATTCTCTTTAGCTTCTAGAATGATCTAGCACTACACTGTCCAGTATCACAGACATTAGTCACATGGGGGCGGGGGTTAATGTAAGTGATATTATACTAACTGTACTATTTTTGAGTTTGTTTTTTTTCCCTTAATAATACCTATTAGTAAGCTTTCCCTATAAATGGACACCTATTTCATTATTATTATTTTGGTGTGTGTGTGCTGCACAGTATTACATGGTTTGGGGACATTCTTTATTTACCCTGTCTCTTTGTATCAACCAGAATAAGCTAGGCTGTGCAACAGCAACAGGCAGAATCTTGGTAGTTTATGTAAAGAACTGTTTATTTTCATGCTCATGCTACCTGTCCATTGTGAGTTGACTGAAAGCCCTGCATTGTGTGTGTGTGTGTGTGTGTGTGTGTACACGTGTTTCTGTACTTCCTAATCTGCTCCATTTAAAAAATTGTTTTTTATTCATGATTTTTGGCTCTTTTTGCCCATTTTCTCTTCTATGTCGAATTTCAATTAGCTTGTTACGTTTCATGAAGAACTCACATTTTAACTCTGGTTTTTCTCCTTAAAGCCCTCTTCTCCCTCTGCTCAGTAAATGGCATCACTATCCTCCCAGTTGTTTAGTCAAAAAACCTAAGAGTTATCTTGGGCTCTCTCTCTCTCACTCACATCTAATCTAATCCATGAGTAAGTCTGGTGGCTGCTGCCTTTAAATTATAACTTGAATCTGATCACACACACAAATGTATTTGCTGGTAATGGCGATATGACCTCATTTTAAAAAATCTGCCTATATATCCCACCCCTCTTTGCAGAGCAGCAGCCAGGAAAAGGTTGGGTGCTTGATGACGTCAGATGCCCCAGGTAGGGACTGCCTTCTTGTAGATTCTTCAGGTGTGAGCAAAATAAAACCTCTAATTTATTTAACCCACTGGGTGTGTTTTGGTGTCTATTGCTTGAAACCAAAAACAATTCGTAACAAATAGGGGGCTTTTAAATCAATAGTATTGGGAAAATGTACTATACATTTGGGAGCAGATACATTGTTCATAAAGAAATTTCAGACAGATTTAAGCTCTACACCTAAAAAGCAGAATAAAAATATCAGACCATCCATAAGATGAAGTAGTTATTCATACTATTTGTCAAACAGATCTGGTTTGCTTCCTTTCTGGGCACAGAGTGGAACTGTACTTCTTGCCTCCTTGTGGTTACAGGGGGTCATGAAGCTGATTCTGGCCAATGAGTTGTGAGCAGAAGTGGTAAGTGCACTTCCGGCCCAGAGCACTGAATTGACTATGTAAGAGCCCTCATCTACCACCTCCCTCCCCCTTACCCTCTGGTAACCACTAAACTATTGCCTGTGTCTATGAGTGGTAGATGAGGGTAAAGGGGATCACACATATGGTGATAGAAGGAGATCTGACTCTGGGTGGTGAACACACAATGTGATTTATAGATGATGTAATACAGAATTGTACACCTGAAATCTGTGTAACTTTACTAACAATTGTCATCCCAATAAAACCGAATTTTTTAAAAAAAAGAGCCTTTAGAGCTCTCTTTCCTCTACACCACGGTGACCAGCAGTATTCCTGGTAGTGGCTGCTCCACTAGCCGGGCCCCAGAATGAGAAAAGAAACTGCATCTTGTTTGTTTATATATATATATATCTCCCTCCCCGCCCCCTTGCATTTCAATGAAAACTTAATAGCAGGACTCTGTGGCATTCAACACCATACTTCCAATGTTTAAAACAGTAACTGAGTCATAATCAAATGTTCCATAATTATTTGTTACTGATTGATTTTGATTGGGGCTGAATTTAACTTACCGATTAAATTGGGACTGAATTGGGATTTTTACAATACTATCTCTCTTCCTTACTTGATTATTTAAAAAAAAATTAGCAGTAAAAAATTACTGTTTTCTTCACACTTACCTTGCACATATGTTGTTGAGTTTATCTCCAGATACTTTACAGCTCTTATTGCTGCTGAGAATGGAATCTTTCTCAGTTATCACAGGCTAAGAGGAAGGCTACTTATCTCTGAGTGTGGATCTTGTGTCTGACCACACAGGAAGTCTTGATTCGTCATCCAGCTCTCGGGGTTTTCTGGATAAACAATCATGCCATCTGCAAATTTTCTTGCCTTTCCTTCTGTCTTGGGACTCTTGGTGACTGTCTTATATTTTGGGGCTCCCTAAATGTTATTTGAATTAATATTTCTATAAATTTATTTGTGGAAATATTTACTATACTACAAATTTACTTATTTGATATTCTGGATCACAGCTGAGAGAATAAGTCCCTCCTCTTTCCTTAATGAAAATTATGTTTGTTATTCCAGTGGGTTACGTTAGATAGGGGGTTATGACGAGCCGGTCACGATAGGGTTCTGAAGACCACTCACATGTGGGAGAGAAAATTATTAGTAAACATCTGGGGATGAGCTGGGGACAAACTTGGTCAGGTGATCACACTGGCTGACATTGGCCAGTTAGTGCATAAACGTGACCTGAGGGAATGGAGACACTCTTCAAACCACAAATGGGAGCTCGGGTGGATAGATGACACAGAGAGGATATCAAGAGTCTGTTCAGGCATCTTTCTGCCCAAACCCCTAGAGAAGTAGCACCCTTGAGGAGGAATATTTTGATGGAAGAGAAAATTATGGTTTCCATGAAAGGCACCCACAATCTATACTCTTCAAGAAAGGTCCAATTCTTCCTGGAGCATAACTGGTGGCCTGTGCCATTAATCAGCATGACTCACTGGGGCTTACACCACATTGCCTCCCTGGGAAGGCTGATCTAAGACTGAGTCACAGATTCTTCCACTAGGCTTCTCAGTAGCCTCTGCGCCCATTACCTGACACAGTGCTTGGCACATGGCAATTAATAAGTATCTATCTAATTGCTGGCATAAAGATATTTTCTGAATGAATACATCTGAGTTCTGTCAACTCATGAAATTTAAAAAAATAAAAAACTTCCATACTGAATTCAAGAGAAAGCCACAATCTATAATCTTTCTGTGAACTTTAGATGTTCCTTACTTCTGAAGAGTTACATTTCATACTGAGATTTCTGTAAATATTTTCATGCAAGCTTATGTGTGTATTTTAGACTTGGCAAGTATCCAGTAAAAAATTAGTGGAGCAAGATGTCCCAATACATAGCTGGATAGAAAATTGACAGAGCATGCAGAGTGGGCAGTAATGAGAAGCCCATACTCAACAACCAAGAAGTTTTCAATGGTTCAAAAAGGCTTTGTCCTGAAAGTTAGATTCCAAGGGTTAGGGATGCTTGTTTTAGAAACAGTATGACAAAGGTGAGTCGGCTACCTATTTTAGGAAGGGATTGGAGTGCAAGAAACCTAGTTACCAGACTTGGGTGTCACAGTCAGGATGGGGACTTACTAAAAAAAAGGCAAAAAATAAAAAATAGACGTTAGTTTTAAAAGGCAGTTGCCTAGTTGTTAAAATTTGGACACTTATTGTTAGGTTAATGGTTAGGATGACTCTGTACTGAGTTGAAGTAAGGAGACTTGGAGCTGCTTAAAAACTTGGTGTCTCAGATCAGTTAATTGAGACTACAGTTAACTTCCAAAATAGGATCAAGTGGCCTCCACTATGGGGTGGAAGGATTCTGATACCAGCAATTGAGAATGGCCAATGTGGTACTATGTCCCTCCTCACTCATAATAGGCTGTATTAGGTTTCTCCAGAGAAATAGAACCGATATAGATGTAGACATGTAGAAAGAGATTTACTATGAGGGATTGACTCAGGCAATTATGGAGGCCGAGCAGTCCCACAACCTGCTGTCTGCAAGCTGGAGGCTCAGGAAATCTGGTGGTGTAGCTTCAGTCCAAACCCAAAGGCCTGAGAACCAAGGGAGCCAGTGGTATAAGACTCGGCCTGAACCCGAAGGCCCAAGAACAAGGAGCACCGACGTCCAAGGGCAGGAGAAGATGGGTGTGTCGGCTTAAGCAGAGAGCGAATTCACCCTTCCTTTACCTTTTTCTTCCACCAGGCCCGCAGGGAGTTGGATGATGCCCACCTGCATTGGGGAGGATCATCTTCTTGACTCATTTCACTGATTCAAATGCTAATCTCTTCCAGACAGACTCTCGCAAACATACCCAGAAGTCATGTTTTGCCATCTCTCGGGGCATCCCTTAGTTCAGTCAAGTTGACACATAACATTAATCACCACACAGACGTTGTTAATGGACCACAGTGCTCGTTCTCATGAAGCCGAGACACAACGTTATGCTCCCTCTCAAAAAAGCTGCTAATCAGAAGTAAATCTCCTTTAGCCAGAAAATATAAATCCACCTGCTGTCCCTACAACCAATAATAACAGCTACCGTTTACTGAGTGTGTGCCATGTGTCATGTACCAGGCTGTGTTATACCTCATTTATTCCTTACGATACCCCTGAGAGGTAGATAATATTATTTCTCAATTTACAAATGAAGAACTTAAGGTCAGAGGTAACTTGCTCAGGTTTATACAGAAAAAATAAAGAAAGATCCAGTTGTGATTGAAAGCCAGATCTGTCTGGCTGCAGTCTGTACTTGACTAAGTTAACTTGGACAGCTTAATGCTTCAAGCCTGTACCAAGCTAAACACTCTGATTTACTTCTAGAGTATTTAACCTATACCCTGCAATTTCTCATACTGGAATTAATTTAGCTATGCACTTGAACCAACTGTGTGCCCCAAGTTGCACTATTTGAGGTAATAGGGCTACCAATGGAGAATACAAAAGTACAAGGGCACAATCTTGGATGAAAATAATTTTGTCTCATCTGACCCTTGATTGGCATTTCTGGAAAGCCAACCCTGAGAACCTGTAGCAATGGGACAGGGCCTGGGGAACCCTCAGAGGCTACCCTATCTCTTGGCCTGACTTATGTCACTTGTCATTTTACATGTGATAACATTTTATTTTTTCTCTTACTCTACCATTCCTTTTATCTCCTCTTAGTCAAAATTTCCCTTTGGAATTTCTTATAAAAAATTGTTATCTGGATATATTAGTACATGGATCATTATTTACACCAGTATTTGACTTGGTCATATATTTCGTCACATCCTTTATGAAAGTGAAAATTTTTTTTTTTAAGGAGGGCGCTGCTCATAGTGGTCCATGCGGGGATTGAACCTGCAACCTTGGTGTTATCAGCACCACACTCTAACCAATTGAGCTAACCAGCCACCCCTAAGTAAGGTCATCGTTTTTACGTTCATGTTTATCATAGGAAGAAATTATGTTTTCAAATATAAGAAAGAAAAGAGTAAAGCAATAATAAAGTTTTTTGCTTATGAGTTTTAGCTTTCACTCAGACATAATTATTTTACTTACATACTTCTAAAACATTTAATAAGCATACATTAAAAATAGCACAGATGGGACTGGCCCGGTGGCTCTGGCGGTTGGAGCTCTGTGCTCCTAACGCTGAAGGCTGCCAGTTCGATTCCCACGTGGGCCAGTGGGCTCTCAACCACGAGATTGCCAGTTCGACTCCCGCAAGGGATGGTGGGCTGTGCCCCCTGCAACTAACAACGGCAACTGACCTGGAGCTGAGCTGCGCCCTCCACAACTATGATCGAAAGGACAACAACTTGACTTGGAAAAAATCCTGGAAGTACACACTGTTCCCCAATAAAGTCCTGTTCCCCTTCCCCAATAAAATCTTAAAAAAAAAAAAAAAAAAGCACAAGATGAGCTTTTCTATTATGACTATATTAGAGACCATTTTATTTCAAAATAAAAATTTGAAACTCAGATTGATCTCAACTTATTTCTTGATGCTCTGTAGCCATATTATAAATTTGGGCAGAATTTTTGTACAAAAGTTAGTGTAAACATCCAGGGAATGTCGACACTCTTTCCCTCCACAACCTTGTGGTTTGGAGCTGGGACAGGGACAATAGGGGCTCATGGGAAGGGAATGTGATTGCCCTCAAGAAAGGACTGAGGTTGCTGGATGAGGTTATATAAAATAATAATGTGAAACACAAACAAAACCCAATTTGTGATGTGAGAAACTTGTTTACCCAGGCTGCAATATATTACAATAGTTCAATACTTTTTAAAATAATAGTAATTGTTCCTGGCCACTACTCTAGCATTTCACTGACCTAACTAACCAGATAGTAAAGAAGAGAAAGAAATCAATGGAAAGGGTAAAGGAAAAAGGAGAGAACAGGGAGGTAGAAGGAGGTAGGAGGGTGAAAACGGAGAAAGGAAAGGCCCTTACCCTCAGCCATCCCACCCTTCCCCGCTGCTCTTTTTCCTTGGAGGCAGCATGAAGCGATGACAATCACATCAGGTAGATATTATTATCCCATCATGTTCTCTTACAACTTTGATTTCTTAGTTCATCCTCCAGAAAGTCTAAAAAGGAGAATGTCAGCAAGTGACAGGACATACTTGAGAAGAAAATGTGTAGACCTAGCACTCTAATCTCTCATCCTGAAACCGGCTTGAGCTTCCTCTCATGAAGCCACGCAAGTCTTCTGTGGTCGATATTAGGGTGACCACACACGTGCACTCGTAGCCTGGTTTTCCTGGGACAGTCCTTTTTTACCTACGTACTCCTTATAAGCTCCCATTCCACTTTCAAAACTCCAAGTTTGGACGATATATGACATGAACACCCCAGGCAAGAGCCATGTCACTCGACACCCACCTGCGGCCTCCTTTCTTATTCCTCCGCCATCACACTTCTCAACTTCAGAGTCAGGAAACTGCTTCTGGCTCCCTGGACACAACTTGCTATTTCACCCTTCTTTTTGATGACTTTCGCGCTTCCTTAAGGTCTGTTACTTTATTTACAGCAATATTGATGCCATGTGGTGTCTGTCTCCTTATTTGACTATTAGTTCCTTGAAAATGGAGACTGTTTTGATTACATCCTTTGCACTAGTGTCTCCATTATATCCAGACATATTACATGCTAAGTACAAGTTTGATGAAGGCATAAATGAAGCATGTCAAAATTACATATATACATAAACGAAGATAGGAAGAAAGTAGATAAAACTGAAATTCATAATCACATTAGATTTTTAATGTTTCAGATGACTTACAGTTTTTAAAAAATTTTTCTAAGTGAAATATTTTTTTAAATAGCAAGGTTGTGTATAGCATATTTTTGAGAGATTTTAAAAAAATGGTTCAACCCTCAGTTACTTCTTGAAGGGTGAACTCTCAGTTATTCTGAACACAGCAGATAGTGCTTGCCACTTAGTATGTACTCAGTAAGGGTTGAATGAAGAATCACGCATTTGTCATGAGTTAGAAGAGAAATGAGAAGCTATAAAGAATAGAGACCTATGCAAACCTACGATTTGGATCATTATTTCACTTAAGTGAAAAGGGAACCCATTAGGCTAAGGGTGACCAGGTTGCACCACCCAGTTCTTTGGAGCCCCCTTGTTGCTGGCTGGGCAGACACTCAGAGAATATTATATATAAATTATAAATCCCCATCTTCACCAAGGCAAAAGAGTGACTGCCCCTCCCAAGTTCCAGACAACCCTCAGACTGCCCCTTTGCTGTTCTATTATCTCCCTGCTCATTGTAATCTTATTTGGGGGAGGGATAATAAAAATGTTGAGGTGTTTGGAAGGAGGTCCAGCACACAGTCATTTATTTGGCCAAGGAGTACTCTGATGGTTCTTTGTCTGGAAAAGGTTAAGAATCATAGGTATTTTTAAATGTTAGCTAATATACAAAACTTGTAAGAGGAGAGGAAGAAAATTCTCATTAGTCATGTACCAGGTTCTGTGATATGTTCTTTCAGATTTATTTTAAGTAATATAAGTAATCACAATATCCTTGATTTTATCATCATTCAACACTTAGTAAGTGCCGGAGGCTAGATCTGAATTCAGGTCTAGTGGTCTACTCATGTGACAAAAAAGCTCTCCACCTTTGGTGATGTGGATAAAAGTGATGGTTCTGTCCTGGAAAAATGGCACTGGGAAAAGTGCCTATTCGTAGGTTGGAATATATCATTCTTCACAGACAGCATCAAAGAATCTCAACAAGGACAATGAACGCCTGTTGTTCACGTTACATGTTTGAGAATATAATATATCTCTGACAACTAGTGTAGAAATACTTGAAGTCTGGAATTGTTACTTGCAACAAAAATTAAAAATTAAAAATCAAGCCTAGTCTCAGTGGTGATTATACGGGTGTTTTCAATTTGTGATAACTCATTGAGCTGTACATTTAAGATTTTTGCATTTTTCTGTATGTATGTGATACTTTAATTTTCCAAAAGTTTGTTTTTTAAAAGACTGATGAAAAAGTTATTGTGGGAAAAATAGGATATGTTCTAAGTTTAAATAAGCTAAGTAAGCCACACAACCTCATCCTGATTCTTTCTTCTTGATCTGTGAAAAATAAAGCTAATGAAGAAGTTACCACTTTCTTCCAAGAGATAAGTTTCTATACCTTTACTTGGTCAGTGCATGGTTGAGTTTCTATTAGGTTGGTGCAAAAGTAATTACACTTTTTGCAATTATTTTTAACCTTTTAAACTGCAGTTACTTTTGCACCAACCTAATAATTTAGGGTTTTTTGCCTCTTACCTCCATGGTAAGAAATTAAAATGTTTCTTTCATTCCTGTATTTTAAAACAAATTTCCTGTGATACTCGGAGCCTGCCAATAAATCTCTCGCAATCCTACATTTTTCTTTTTTTTTTTTTTTTGGTAAGTCTCAGAATGATTTACAGAAAACAAATATCTTGCTTCAGGTTTGACTGGGACAAATGAATCTATAAATGTTGTGGGATAATAGGAAAGGGTGGTGAAACATTTGTAGACTTTTTCATGAAAGTCATCAGAGAAAAAGTAGTTATTTTACTCCCTGTCACAGAAGCATCATCTTTTCATTTGGTTATAATATTCACCCAGAATTTAACCCATCATTTGCTTGGCTGTCCTGAAAACAAGGTACAATTTGTCAAATGGGAAACAGTGAAGGCACATATATACGATAATCCTCATTGTAGCCAAATTAGAGTACTACCCCAATACTGACAGTAGATTTCATAAAGAATGTATCAGTTTTAATGTGAAATAAATGTTACACCTTTTTAAAAATTAATATATTGAAAATATGGAGTTGGCGAAGAACTCAAGTGGTAGTGTAGTTAGAGTTCCTAAATTCATCTTTGGAAGTGGTCTTACCATATGTGTAAGCTGAATTATTTCTCTACATTACTATACACAGCAGCCTAATTTGATTAGCTTATTTCAATTATATTCTTTATTTCAACATGCTAATTTGAAAAATTTCAAACCTACGGGAGAGTTAAAAAAAATAGTACAATACCACTATGTTGCACACCTGAAATTAATATAATATTGAATGTCAACTGCAGTTGAAAAATTTTAAAAAGGGGGGAGAAGGGGAAGGGGAAAAAGAAGTTCAAATTTACAGGTATAAAAAAAAATAAGTCAGGGGGATGTAATGTACAGCATAGGGAATATAGTCAATAATATCGTGATAATGTTGTACTGTGTCAGATGGTTGCTGGACTTATCATGGTGATCACTTCTTTAGGTATAGAAATGCTGAATAACTATGGTGTGCCCCCTGAAACTAATATAATATTGTATGTTAGCTATGTTTTAATAAAAAATCTTTAAAAAAATAGTACAATGAACACCCAATAGGCCTCACCTAACTCCATCAATTGTTAACTTTTGCCATATTTCTGTGTGCTGTGTGTGTGTTTGCTAAATCAATTGATATTAACTGGCTGATATCACCTCTGAATACTTTAGCACGCATCTCTTTAGAACAAGGACATCCTCCTACATAACCACAATACCATCATTGTACTTAAGACAGTAAGCAAATCTCAAGTCACATACCAGTGGTGCCAAAAAAATGTACGAATACAAATGGACACTTTGGTCAATATTGCTCAAGCAGTGGTTCGCTGTAATCAGAAGTGTCCAGACACTGATGGTAACCACTTTGAACACCTCTTGTAATTGCAGAAGTCAAACGTGACTTGTATTCATCTTTTATCATTATATATTGAGTATTACAATTTTAATACAGTTTTCTTTTCTTAAAATGTGTATACATTTTTTTGCACCCTCTGTATATGTCAAATCACTATGTTGTAAACCTGAAACTAATATAATATTGCATGTCAATTGTAATTGAAAAATTAAAAAATGATCTAAAAATAAAGCAAATGGGTCAAAGTTCAAAAAACAAAACAAATGACATTTAGCATTGATAAAAACACCATCTAATATATAGTTCATAATCAGCTGTCCCCAACCATCATAATTTCTTTAATCAATTATTTTTGGACAGAGGATCCAATCAAAGATCACACAATGCATTTAGGAAATCATGTATCTTTTAATATAGAAGGTTCTTCCTCCTGCTCCCCACTTTTTTTTTTTTTCTGTCTTTCATGACATGGACATACTTTGAAAAGTTCAGGTCTGTGTCTTGTAGTATGTCCTACAATCTAGATTCGTGTGATGGTTTTCTCATGATAATTAAAAATGTTTGTGGAAAAAAATACACATGCATACTGTACATTCCTGCTGTTTTTCCATTACAACCTATATTTTCCCATTTCTGAGACTTCACTCACACAGACCATCTCTTTAATTAATGCCCTTCCCCCACTGCCTCTCTATAAGGCCCAGTTAAGTATTTAACCTTCCCGAGGTGATTTCCCTAATGCCCTCCATCCTGAAATAATTTTTGACTATCAGAATACTTTAGCTTTTCTTTCCTTACAGCATTTACATTTTCTTTTTTTACTTTGTATTATTATTTTTTCTTGTTCATGTATTTTTTTTAGCTTCTCTCCAATGAAAGTGTCCTAAGTGCAGGCCTAATTTATCTTTGACCTCCCTGGAATCTAGCACATAATGTTTCACAAAGTAGGCAATCAACATATATATTTATTGAATGAATGAATAGATGGATGAATAAATGATTGAAAATGTTATCTCTGGTTTCTGAGATACAGTGAGTTGCTTAAAAATGTAATGTTTCTTTAAAAGGTTTGAAAAATTTCTTCATAAGTGTACTTTCTGCACCCAAAATAGTCTAAATTAAAAAAAAAAATTTTAGTTTTAATAAAAATAAAATGTTTATTATATGCCTTGGTATAGCTGTTTTAAAAATTAACTTGCTAAGCATTGATGGAAGACGTTCAATCCGAACAGTTTGTTCATTAGCTTTGGAAAAGTCTTATATTATTTTTCTGATAATTTCGTCTTTTGTGTGTTTTGTGTTCCATCTGGAATAAACTGATCCTCTACATCCATTACATTTTCTTTCATATTTTCTATCTTCTACTTTCTGAAAGATTTCCTTCCAACCTATTTATTGATCTTATTAAATTTTGGAAATCATGTTTTTAATTTTCAAGATTTTTTTTAAATCTCTGTAATTTTCCATTTAATATGTTTTTGGAGTGGGGTTGATCACAGGTAACTAAAACCAAGGAAAGCAAAAGTGCAGATAAGGAGACACTACTGTAGTGAAGACTTCCTGTGAACTACTTATACAATACAGTAAGGGGGTAAAGCAATAAAGCATCTACGTATTGTGGGAGGATGGACTTTCAAGGAGAAATCATCCTTTTAATAGATCGATTTGTTTAGACTGAAATACGAGCTTCTGTAAATCCCTGAGGTATAACTATTCAGATATGCTGTTCATTTTCCCATAAAATAGTAAATATTAACTACCTTTTTTTTTTACTGTTTTATTTCTATTTATTTATTACCTTTTTTTTATTAGTTTCAGGTGCACAAAACAAAGTAACACTTAGACGTTTATCATTTATATCCCTCACACTGTGTCAACCCCCCCCATCCACTAGCCCTTTGACATTGCACACAGCCATTTCCACTGTCTCTATTCTTAATGCTGTACTCCGCTTCTTGTAAGTATATACATACATATATATATATATATATATATATATATATATATGTATATATATATATATATACACACATACATATATATATATATAATTGTAGTTGACATTCATTATTGTTCAGCTTCAGCTTCAGGTGTACAGTGCAGTGATCAGGCATCTACATCATCCCTGAGGTGGTCTCCCTAATGAGACAAGTGTCCATCGGATACCCTACAAAATTGCTACAACATTATTGATGACATTCCCCAAATTAACTTTCATAACCCCGTGGCAATCTTGTGGTTACTGACTGTTTTCTAATCCCCTCACCTTCCCCCTTATCCCCCCCCCCCCATCTAGCAACCCTCAGTTTTTCCTCTATGTCTCCGAAACTGTTTCTGATTAGTTCATTCACTTATTCTCTTCTTTAGATGCCACATATAAGTGAGATCATATGGTATTTGTCTTTCTCTGTCTGACTTATTTCACTTAACATAATGTTCTCTAGGTCCATCCATGTTGTTGCAAATGGTCAGATTTCTTTCTTCTTTATGGCTGCATAATACTCCATTGTATAAGTGTACCACAGTTTCTTAATCCAGTCATCTACCGATGGGCATTTCAGTTGTTTCCATCTCTTGGCTATTGTGTATAGTGCTGCAATAAACATAGGAGTGCATAAAGATTTTTGAATTAGAGTTTTGGATTTCTCCAGATAGATACCTAGGAGTGGAATTGCTGGATTATAAAGTAGTTCCATTTTCAGATTTTTGAGATACCTCCATACTGTTTTCCATAGTGGCTGCACCAATCTGCAATCCCACCAACAGTGCACAAGGGTTCCCTTTGCTCCACATCCTTGCCAGCACTTGTTGTTTGTTGATTTATTGATGATAGCCATTTTGACTGGGGTGAGGTGGTATCTCATTGTGGTTTTTATTTGCATTTCTCTGATGGATAGTGAGGTTGAACACTTTTTCATATGTCTGCCATCTGTATGTCCTTTTTAGAAAAGGATTTTTGTTTTTTGAGTGGCCTTTTTAATGGCATCCATTTCTTGCTTTATGGATGCAATGTCTTTTCAAATCTCTATGGAAATACTAATTAAAACTTACTGAAATTTTCTTCTGTTTCCTGCACTACCTCTGTTTAAACTTTCTTAAAGTCTACTTATTTTTATCTTGGGTCTTTCACTCATTCATAGTAAAGGCATTTTAAGTATAGAAACCTCTCTGTATGCTGAAAAGCTGATTGGGAACTCTGTGTACCTGAGCAGTGTCTGCCAACTATCAAGTGGGCTATATGCTAATTAAATGTTGAGTTAGTTATTATGATGTGTAAACTTCCAATGGCCAAAACATGGAGATCTTTTTTCTGACGTCATTCAATTTCTTTAAAAACGAACCTTCCAGTTTTTTGCCTGGGGTATACCCCTTCTGATTGCTGAAATATCACCCAGCAGAGGGTGTGTGTGTGTGTGTGTGTGTGTGCGCGCGCCTGTGTGTCTTCTGTTCCTCATTCAGACTGACAGTTGACTCCCTCTGTTTTCAGTCCCTTATTTCACCCCTTCCCTCTATATCCTGTGCATCAGCACGCCAAGCCTCAGCTTTATCCTGCTCCATCCATTACCACTCATCTTCCATCTATGTCCATCTGCCAGAATTTTGTTAAAATCTCTCACCCTCTGAGGGCCTCCCCATCTTCTTGTAATGGGTTTATATGGTGTAGTTGTTCCTTTACCATCATTTTGGTAGACTCTTGAGATAGAGAGGAGATAAATATAAACGTGGAACTATTTTCCAAAATATCGATTCCAAAAAATCAATTTGCCATCTTTAATCAGACTGCTTAATTTTAAAAGTGTGTGTGTTACAAACTTCCCCTCTGTAAATTTGCTCTTGTGAATAGTGTACATTTTCTGCCTATAAGATTCAAGAAGTGATTCTCTCCATGTGACTATGGGAGTAAGGTGCAGACAACCTTGGGTGGTTTCGAGTTTCCTACTGAGTAATCTAGACAACAGGAAAGTACTAAAGATATTGCTTAGGGAAGTGTGAGATACACTCTTTATGACTTTAGAAGTCTGGTTACTTATTTACAACTGGGATGAGGTAAATGGTCAAACAACAAGAAGAGTTCTACAAACCATTTAAGTTTTTAGTCTGCTACTAAACTGCACTCTTGTGCATGTCTGAATGTTCAGTTACCCTGGATTTCCAACATCTGGGAGAGAAAAGAAGCTGCAGCATCACTCATGCCCCTCCCAAGTCCCACTCACTCACAAAGAATTTACTCTTTGAGCCACTATAACATTGGCTGGTTACTCACACCACAGATTCCTCAGGATTGGCTGGGACTGCAAATAAAACCCAGTGTGCCCATAATCAAGCCGATAAGCTACAACATAAATGCACACCAGTTCCTCTTCTTTCCTCCTAACATTTTCATGCAAGACCGGGGGAGGAAACATTTTCTCTGGCCAAAAGGAAAAAGTCTTTCAAGGAAAAAGAGCCTGAAATGGGTCTGCTGAGTTCTAAAAACCCTAAAGCCAAGCAAGCCCGAATTCTTCTTCTGGGGCTGGACTCTGCTGGGAAGTCTACTCTCCTTTATAAATTAAAGCTTGCTAAGGATATTGTGACCATTCCGACAGTAAGTTTCAACGTGGAGATGCTTGAGTGGGAAAAGCGTCTTTCCCTCGCGGTCTGGGACGTTGGAGGACAGGCCAGAATGAGGAGCCTGTGGGACTACTACTGTGAGAACACCGACGGGCTGGTGTACGTGGTGGACAGCACCGACAAGCAGCGGCTGGAGGACTCCAGGAGGGAGTTTGAGCACATTTTGAAGAATGAATACATGGAAAATGTGCCTGTTGTCCTGTTAGCCAACAAACAAGATGTGCCTGGAGCTCTGACTGCTGAGGACATCACCAGAATGTTCAAAGTGAAGGAGCTCTGCTGTAACCGGAACTGGTACGTGCAGCCCTGCTGTGCCATCACCGGGGATGGGCTGACTGAGGGGTTCAGGAAAGTCGCCGAATTTGTGAAAAGCCACATGAAATCAAGAGACACTTTAGAGCTCTTTAAGCAGATCTGAGGGCTGTGCAGTGAAAGAGACATTGATGGAGTTGAAAGGGTAATTATTTTCCGTGCCTGGTGAGAAAGTTGCTGAGATTTGAAAATCTTTTCCTGAGATGTTATGTCACCCACATTCAAAGAACTCAAAACAATATCAATAAAATACTATTTTTGGCCAGACACTATAGCAAACTACATGGTAATGATGATTGAGAATTAAAAATGTAATATTTTGTGCATGTTGGATGGTTCAGAATAATCACATTTGGGACCAAATAAATTATTGCTTTATTATTTTTATATGACTACTAGAACATTTTAAGTAAACTGTCTGCTAACCGAGTCACAATCCTTTCAGATTGTTTTCGGCTGTCACAGGTATGCAATTTCCACTACACTCATATGTAACAGCTGAGTGGTAAAAAAAATGAACTTTAAATTATGGAGAGGAAAAAGTTGGATGTGACCATTTTGTAAACCCCTATTTATCCCCTACGTAAAGTTTCTCTTCCGGATTCCTGCCAGCTTTTTGAAATCTATTGCTGGGAACTTCCTACAAATCAAACAATGAACTCCAGGCTGTTAGTTGCCCAGAGGCTGTGTTTTTCCACAGGGAGAGAAGTTTGTATCTTAAGACTCTGGGGATCAGAGTAGCACCTTAGAGTTTAGGGTAAGGTCTGGGATTATGGCTCAGCTTGAGGCCACAGCCCCAAGACCAGCTTTACTAAAATTCAATGTAACAGTCATTGCTTGGGAACTATGTATGGCTCACGGTACTGATCAAACAGGAACCAGAGCTAGACTTTGCTCTTGCTGTTTACTGAGAGAAACATGAAGCTAGTAGTTAGAATAGGGCAGTAAGTGCTGTGTGCTACAACAGGAGAGCCTCTTTCCGACCTGGAAAGACAGGAGGTGCTTTACGCAGGAGATGGTGTTTAAGAGGATCCTCACATGTCTCATGAAGCTATGGGTTAGTTACTGGAAGTTCCCATCACTACCGGCTCTCTGACACGCTGTGGGGGAGGGCAGGAGGAGAGAAGGAAGTAGAGATTGAATCGGAATTCCCCTGAGAGGCTCAGAACTCCAGGGAGGCCCTGGTACTAACTCTTTCCTCCTACACTACCTCCAACAAGGCTCATTGGAGCTAGAAGCAGGTTTCAAGCCTCAACAGCAGCCCCTGAGACTCACAGAGGAAAATAAAGGTATAATAAACCAGGGGTGCCAGCCGCTGGTTCTCTCCTCTCATCTTAGACATGATTTGTTCAGCAAAGATCTGAGCAGCTACTTCTGTGCTACAGGACAGAGATTCACATATTATAATAAAGTAGATATACACATAATAATAATTACCATTGGTTGAATACTTGTGTGTGCCAGGTATACTAAACACTTTCATACATCTTCTCATTTAAAGTTCCTAAGTGCCTTGAGAGGAATAGGCTTTATTTTCTCAATTTTATAGATGAAGAGTACTGAGACTAAATAAGGTTAAACAATAATAACAACCACACACACACACACACACACACACACGACCTGGTCTTTCAGCTGAGGAGTGGCAGAGCCAAGATTCAAACTTACATGTGCCTGATTTTAAGACTAGTGCTGTTAATTGCCATGATATTGTTTTATAAATAAGATATGGTTTCTGTCTTCAATGAGCTTACAGCATACAACTAAGAATAAATCCAGGTTAAATTAGAAATAGAACTACCATATGATCCAGCAATCCCACTTTTGGGTATATATCCAAAAGAGACTAAATCACTGTTTTGAAGAGTTATCTGTACCCCCATGTTCATTGCAGCATTATTTACAACAGCCAAGACATGGAAACAACCTAAGAGTGAGTCGACGGATGAATAAAGAAAATATGATATGTATATTCAATGGAATATTATTTAGCCACAAAAAGAAGGAAATCCTACCATTTGCAACAACATGGATGAAATTGGAGGGCATTTTGTAAAGTGAAATAAGCCAGACATAGAAAGATAAATACAGTATGATCTTACTTATATGTACAATCTAAAAAAAACCCCCAATTTATAGAGACAGAGAATAGGTTGCTGGTTGCCAGGGACTGAATGTAGGGGGAATGGGGAAAGATTACTCAAAGCGTACAAACTTTCCATAAGATGAATTAAGTTCTGAGGATCTCATGTACAGCATGGTGACAATAGTTAATAATACTGTATTGTATACTTGAACTTTGCTAAGAGAATACATCTTAAGCATTCCCACCAAAAAAAAAAAAAAAGTATTATGTGAGGTGTTAATTAACTTGATTGTCAGAATCCTTTCACAATGTGTACCAAATCATCAAGCTGTATACTTTATTATTATATATGTAGTACATATATTATTATATATAATACATATGTATTATTATGTATTATATATGTAATATATTAATAATATATTAAAATTTATTTGTCAATTACACTTCAATAAAGCTGTGGGAAAAATGGAATAAATCCAGGCCAACATACATAACTTTTATAATAAGAAGGTTCTTTGTAAAAACAAGCTAGGCAAAATAAACTGAGTGTAATAACGGAGATATAAGAAAATTGCTGAAAGACTGTGGTAAAAAGAGTTACAGATTTCAGGAAGACCTCAGGGGAGTGGCAATATTAAGTGGTTCATATAAAAATTTTTCCGAAATTTCACAAAATGATTAAAACCTCCAATATTCATCTTTAAAAATAAAATGCTTCATCCCTTACTATTTTCCCTATGTATTTTTTTAATCTTCCTAATCTTTTTTTTTTCTTTTTGGGGGGGCTTCTGGTGAAAACTGAAAGACCTACTAGACAAATTTTTAAAAAGCTGTAAGCACTAATTTTCCTAATCTTAAAATTATGAGTCACTAACTTATATCTATGGAAAATGTCTAAACAGAATATATCATTATTCTTAGCATTTTGGTAGTTTGAATTAAGTCAAGCCCTTTGTGGCCCAGTCTTAGCATAATGTAAAATTCAGAGAAAACAGTGCCTAAAAATATTGAAAGCAATTAAAATCTTCACTTCAGAAAGCTCTGGGTGTGTGCGGTGGTTGCAGTGGGTAGATACACTCAGTGCAGAGCAAAACTTATAAAATAGCTTTTTCCTGTCATGTCAACATTCCTCCCCCACACAACAGCTATTCTTCAACATCTCTACCAATATTCTTTCAAAAACTTGAACACTCTCCCTTTTTCTTCCCCTTTCTTCCCTGGGATCCAATCTATTTTCTTCCATCAGTCAGTCACTTCTTTCCTTTTCAATGAAGTTTTACCAATCTTTCTTTGGCATTTCCCTCCTACTCCCCCTAGCATGTTCCTTTATGTGCGCGTATACACACACACACACACACACACACACACACACACACACTTGTGCACTCTTCTTCATTCTACTAACGAAGACCAAAAGTGAGGGAAGGGTAAAAGGTTAGGCGGATAACAGCAAAATATTCCTTAATATGTGAGAGAAAACGGGCTGTGAATATTCATGCCTTGATATTTATTATTGTCATACATTTTATTCTGTTATCTATAGATAATAAAATAAAACTTTTAATTTATCAAAATAGCATATTGCCATGGATCTGTAGCAACCAAAAGCAGAACACTTCTGAAATGTACTTTGGTTAAAGATTTAAAGAGTCTGAAAGGTAAATATCAGTTAAATATTTCTATGTGTTTTTCTAAGTGTTCCTAGGTGAAAAAAAAATCCCTACAGGGCATAAGAATAAAGAATGGCAAATAAAGCAGCAGCAGTGGCTGATAGATGTTAAAATTAATTTGTCAGTTTAAAAAGCGGGTGTTTTCCGATGATGAATAACGTGAGTTCTACCAAACCAAGGACGACGGGGAATTTCAGGTAGAGAGTCCTGAAGTCCTGATCCCTTGTAGGTGGCGTGGAGGGACAATCCACAGAGGCTGCAGTGTGTTAAAGGTGTGGATGAACAGCCGAGGACAGCATCTGGAGGGGCTTCTGCAGACCCCGGGGCTTGCCTGCTCTTGTTTGCATGAGCTCTGTCTTTACAGAGAGGCCGAGAAATAGAAAGAAGACAGAGACTTCTTCAGTGGTGTTAATGATTATTTCACATAATTTGGGCTATAGTGTCATGGGGGCTTCAGTTCACAAGATTTGCAGCATTGTGTTAACTGTTAGCACATTGAATTATTTCAAGCACGAGAAGCACATTATACCTTGAAAGTGCCACACAAATATTAAGTTGATCATTAGATGACTTAACCAGATGAGTAGTGTTTTCACAAGTCCCTTGTTTTGTTCTCACCAAATCTCCTGGGGCGACATAACAAGTGTTATCAAAACTATTACAACAATATGAGGAAGTAATTAAGCAGTTATTGAGTCCTCTGATTTCCAAGATTAACAAAAATGTAATTATCATACAGTGAATTTAAGATTGATGTGGCAATACAGATTTTATCATTAAATGCGTTTCTGTAAACCAGATGGGACAGGTGAGAGTATTTCTTGGGTCAAAAACTTAGGCTCCATCTCCCATTTCCTCCGTATCTCACATCTATCAGCAAATCCTGTCAGCTCTCCCTTCAAAATACATCTGCCTTCTGGCCACTTCTCAATCCCCACCACTACTAGCAGGCCACCGTGAATTCTCATCTGGATGGCTGCGTTCTCTGCACAGAATTCTGCAGGAAGAGGTCTAAAAATGAGAATCAGATCACATTACTGCCCTGCCTGAGAACCTCTGTGCCCTTCTCACCTAACCAGTACCTGCCTCCTATGTCTCCCATCTCTCCCCCTCCAGCCCTCTTGCCTTACTGTCCCTGTATCATTCCTAATTTGTTACAACCTCTGCACCCTTAAA